>NC_057773.1:7273184-7634007 GCF_014825855.1 Bombus pyrosoma | reverse complement strand
TGGTCAAAGGTTCTTCCACAATACTACGTCATAAATTTCCTTAACTTAATTCTAACCTACATAAACCTACTTATTCAGACCCACAACAATCCTAATGATTGTTATAAAATTTAGCATTTTTTGCGGTCAAGGTCCTTAATTACTACAAGCATGTTTCAATTCGAAACGTTCCATCGGGTTATTGTTCATTCTGGTGAATCATAGGAAAAGCGGATTTTTCCGTGTACAATGTTCGACGGCCACTTGTACCTACGAGCGACCGTTAGTGGGGGGCGGCCAGCACCCATCACTAATTCCTTATAAATCTAGGGCCATCGGCTATTAACTCTTTGCTGAAAACATTTTTACACGTATCACTCGCATTCTTCAAAGTTGTTGGAAATAAAGTGTATATTTAAACTGTTAACACAATGTTATAATCATTCGACCAATTCTGTTTTGTCTTTTATTTCTATTATCTTAAACAAAATAGGGGATCAGCTGATTCATAGTGTCGATTATTGTATCGTAACGAGAATTTACGACCCTTGTTGACGCGTTATACTGTGAAGACGTCTCTCTGCGAAACGGTCGAACATTTATTTCAACGTAAAAATATCAATTCTGATTTGAGTCAAAGATCTAAGATTCGAGGCTTAACTATTTCCTTTATTTGCTTATATTATATTAACACGTATGGAAGACAGATGATACATAAATAAGGCTGAAGGATATGACTCGATATAGATACTTTTAACATAAAATACATTTGCATGTCCTATTGGTATTAAATGGTTAGAGTTTTTCCTTTAAAGAACATTTAATAGGATTAATTTTTAATTACGATAAAATGACATGACAAAATCGTTATTGAAGGGTAATCTTTCCTGTGAAATTTATTAAAACAATTAAATCCAATATCTCTTTCTACGTGAAGGACCTTTCTGCCGGACGTGACAAAGGAAAGGAATTAATTACGAATTTGCTCGCCAACTTTTTTGTCGTATATCACGTCCTCCATGGTTTTCTTCTCCTCTTTACTCCTCCTTCAACGCTTACAGCTAAACGCGTATCGGATGAAACCTAATTCATTTAACGTGCCGTACGGAGTGTATTTAGAAATGCGGTTACATCGAAATTCGATTCACGATAAAGAAAAACGCACACATCTATGTACATGGGAATAAAATAGGCAGAAATGAGATAACGTGAGTAATTTGTTGCTCCACGTTCCCAAATTAAATATCGAACCAAAGCGATTGCGATCGTCGTAAATTAATCATTACCGTTCTTCTCCTCTAGCCTCACGTTTCACCTTTTAATACGATCACTGTGTATATTTCGACACATGCTTTTACGATATGTACATGATATCGATTTGGCCGCGGGAGGCAAATTAAAAGTTAGGAAATATTGGGAGAAACTTTCATAGGTATTGGGAATTTTTTGTAAGAAGAGCACATAGAAAATGATGGTGAATTGAATAAACTGCACTGACAGTTTTAATTAGGTTTTCCTTCTTGGAATGAAAATTGTAGGGGGTTTTGTAATTAAATAGCTTCTAAAAGGTTTGTTACTTTCATAAAAATAACAAAAGACCAATTTTTTATTCGATGAAACGAAATGAATGGAAACAAATTGCCGATATTTATATTAATTCCGCTTCGAAGCGTAATTTATTCTTACAGTTATTCTTATGGTTACACAGCTGGTATTTATGAAAAATCGAACTTATTACATTATAAATTTTCTGTCGATATTTCCCCATTTTTAAATAAGTATTACGAATTCTTTGTATTAATTTCCGATGTTTATTAATTTTTAGTTGAAAATCTTTCTCTTTGAAAGTTCCTCGCAAGAGGAAATTTAGTGCCGTGCTATTTAACGATCTCGAGGATCAAAGAGTCAATTTTATTTGAAATATTCGTCATTAAAGTTAATGCTCGTTTAATCGTTATATCGGACGAAATACCACACGATTCTGTGCTACACGCTTTTTCTTATTTTTACTTGTAGAATATAACCCAACCTTGCATAAAAGATCTGGGACATCCTACAGAGATAGATTTCATCCAAACTTATTTATTACCATACCATACTGGATGTAACACCTATAATGAAAATCCGATTAACAGGAGACGGTGTTTGTCCGAACCATGTAGCCCATTCTCAACTCCAAACACCCTACGATTGTCCCACCATTTTTTCATTTCCTCTGTCTGTGTAGCTTCTGCCCGTCACTGGCGGTGATAGCCAGTGTTTTGCAGCTGTCGGACAATATAGCCGGGGTGACGATATTGGCATTCGGAAACGGTGCTCCTGACATCTTCACGTCCCTCGTATCGGGTACCGACGAAGGGATAATAATGTTCACGGAATTAATCGGCGCCGGTGTCTTCGTGACGGCGATTATCGCCGGCTCTGTTGCGGTAGTCAATCCCTTTCGAGTCCTGTTGAAACCCTTGATGAGAGACGCATGCTTTTACATCGTTACGGTATGCTGGATCAGCTACGTCATAAAAGATGGCATGATTTACCTTTGGGAAGCTATCAGTACGTACACCTCTCTCAATCTCGAACCTTTACGAGACTCAAATCGCGCCTTTTATTCCGTTATCTTTGTTACCCGAATCGAACGCTGAATTCGCAATCCCCTCAACTTTCACACGGAGGAACCTCTCGAGTCGAATGTTCCGAGGAAGCGTGGAACTTTGAGGAAACTGTAGAGAGTTCTTTGGAACGTTTCATGTTACGTTACGAAGCCTGTTTTAGAAGGGGCTTTGGTAACTGAGTTAAAAATCAATGCGTTTGGCCGCTCCTGTAATTTTCAATCTTTTTTGAAAATTTAGTTTCATAAAATTTAATCGAAATAAATCGTTACATTTTAATTGCAGACCAGAAAAGCACGATATGTTACATTTTTCGCCTTTTTTAGTGAAATATTTTTGAAATTCAACAAAGGGTTCACGGAGTTGAAAATAAAAAATCGAAAAGGATTTCAAACGGAACGATATTTCTATTGTCTATAACATCGAAAACGTTTTCTTCTTTTTTGATCCATGTTTACTGTGATCTTTTTCCTCTATATGACAATTTCCTTTAACCTTTCCCAATGCTTTTAAGCTCTTTTCTTTGACATCCCGCATTTAACAAGTAAAATATTCGTTCAACCATCCAGAAGAAATATTGTTCTTTTTATTTAGTTTTATTTTAGCTTTTCTAAATTACTTTGAAAATAAAAGTTTTCATCGTTCGTTATCATTATTTTATAAGACTTGGAATTATAACAATAGAATTATTTGGAGATTACTGAGTACCTTATATGCATGAATTTCATATATCTCCGTTTATTTATTCGTTTTTCGTTATTCCTTAAAAAAGAATCGAGGAGTAAAAAATAATAGTGGGCCTTCCAGATCTGCATGAAATTATTTGGACAAAGTGTAAAAGAGATATAAAGGGGGTAAAAAACGGGGTGGCGATCAAATATGCCGTGCTTCATGCTCATGCTCAGAAACGGAAAAATTTATCTACGGGTGAGCCATACGTATGCAGTTTAATTTGGCAATAACGATAACTCTGGAATGAATTTAATCAAGCAAAGCCACGATCTTTCTACCATCGTTCCGGCTTCCTCACAATTTAACCCCCATGAATTTCTGCTGCGATTCATAAGCCTCTCAAACTTTAAAAGACTAAAAAAGTTGATAAAAAATTTACAAATATTTCGTCAAAATTTCATTTCAATGATCCAACAATTGAAGTCGGTACTTATTCTCGATTTGTATCTAGTTGGTGTATTGAAGTACTTAATGCTCAAATGATTAGTATTGCAGCAGATTGAGGAATATGTATGCCAGTATTGTAATATTTACTAGTTACTAGAAGCTATTAATAAAGAATAATGCTTATTATATTTCCCATCGAAGCACAGCTCACTCGAAAAGTTATGTTATTTTTATTGATTTCCCGCATATATGTATGTACATTTCATTACTGCGTCAGTTGTTATCGAAGATATTCAGTTTTAATTTATGGAAAAAGAATACATATCTCTGTTACAAAAAATGGCAGAATGGTTGTAAAATATTAGTTCATTTTCTAGATAACAAGCAAGAAATTAAATTTTCCTTTTCATACGAACAACAAATATTTTTTAAAAGTTACTTATTTATTTCAAATTTAGCTTTTCGAATGAAAAAGAAAGAAAATAAAATTTCCAATGAGATTAATTCAATTCATCATCTTAACCCATAGTCTCCAGAAAGCTCCACGATTGTTAATTTCAATCGATAAATTTATTAATGTCGATCATTAGAACAACGCGACTAATTATTAGCCCAACTGTTCCATTGTTGTGAGTTTCTCAGAATAATTTCACGCATAATGGGCGCAAATAAAACATCCGGCTCGCTACGATGCAAAAACGAGCAAAACTAATAAGTCCTTTTTACCATTCCCTAATTTAAGGAGAGATTTACAATGCGCCGCAAGTTTTTCCGTGTCACATTGCGCTTTTGTGGCAATTAATTACTCTGACTTTTGTGCGCACCTGCATGACCAAACGACGGTAATGCTTTTTAATGCTGATACATTTTAATTGCAGGCTTTGTTCTTTGCTACCTATTGTTCATCAGCCTGGTGGTGATAATGCAGATATACGAGAACCGGGAGGAGAGGCTAAAAAGTGCGTTTAATGCTGCATAACTTTTCGAAACGCTTGATAAAGCATCATTCAGTGGTGTGACCAAATCCGGGCCGGAAGAAAGGGGTTTCCCAGAATTTCCATGGGAAACAAAGGGTTTCATATTGAATCCTGAGCAAGCCCTATTCAAATGAATAACTTTCTCTAGATATAAACGTAATTCAGACGTGTAATGTTATTCTGGAAAATGAGAATATGAAAGGAAACATAAACTGGAAACAACAAAAGCAGCTTGAAAACTCGATTTAATTAAGAAAACGATATTGTTCGATTACAATTACGCGTTGTAACGAGTGGAGGAGAAACTCTTCGATAAAGTTTCAGTCGACTATATCGACGTTGCACAGTAACGAATGTGGCTGACGATAGATTTTTCCGATAAAAAATAATGGAACAAATATTTACTCGATTTCACAGCCATCTGTATTTTCCTTGTTAATACACATCTTGTTTTCCGTCTCAAACAATATAGATCTTCTTTACATACTAGCTATATACGTTGTTCACGTCATTAATTCTCGGCATATTTTTTTTAGAAATAGCATAGATTCGTGAGGGAAGCAGACAAGAAAACAAAGTTTTAATATTTTCTATAGCTAATGCGATGTCTGAATATATTTCATAAATCCGTTACCTATGGTTCACGGATAATGACGAGAACGTGAATATTTTTACATTTATAGTTATAATTTTGTTTACATTATATGCAAATGAGAAAATTGTTTCGAGAGAAGTTTAATAACATACGACGAGAATAGTATTCAAAATAAGAATGAAAAGATATTCCGCGGGTTTTAATAGATTTTAATAGACCTAACCCAAAGCACTAGAATTTCATATTCGTACCTAGCAAATATAATGTTATAAAATGTCCAAAATATTTGCATAACTTTTACTATCGTTTCATAATAAAATAAAATATAACTTTAATATCAGCCACGATAGATTGCCAATGGCTTAAAAAATATAGTGAATATTTTACAGTAATAATAGTTTTATGAGAACACTCAATCGACTGATTTACATCACTCTATAATTCTCAACTCATTAAATACGAACAGGAGGAAAATAAGTACTTCTATCTTTTCAAACAATATCTACGATTTAAGAAAAAAAATAATTTCCACCGACCAGAGAAACAAAACACGAAGGAATCGCGTTTGAATGCTGTTTAACATGTACGATGTGTATTGTTTGTTACGTTCTTTGCTCGGTTTGCAACCGAAGCCAAACATTACGCGGACGTATCTATGCAAAGGCTGAAAGCATTTCGAAACGAATACTTCTACTTGCGAAGACAAAAAAGGATGTCGACGCAAGTGTAGTTATCGATCCTTTCCCTGCAAGGTTCCCTTATGTACTTTCGCAGGCAGGATCCCAAGCGTACCCGATCCAGATATCCTGCGCACTTACTTGGCGAACAAGGACAAGGACATCATTCCCAGGATTCCCGTAAAGGGTCGTGCCGTTAGGTTGCGAACTAAGATGGGTATGTACGTTGCTTCCCCAATTGATCATGCACTTTTCTCACTTTCATTAAATCAAAATCGCACAGTACGCTTTCATGAATTTTTGAGTAGACCTTTCACAAATATTTCACAGTCAAGTTTAGAAGATTCGTTTAGAATCGCATTCTAATTCGTCAACTTTCCTTTCTTACGCTGTCTTGGTATACGTATATCTATGCTATACCTGAAGTATATTCGATATCACGTAGGTAATCTTTTTTTTTTATCGTTTATTTAATACGCTGTATACTATGTATATGTTATAAAAATAATTTCTATGAAAATATTAATTTCCGCTAAGGGATTATTAAAGAATGTAGGAACTTACGTGTCAAGGCAAATAAATTAAGGAAGGTAGGTTCAATTTCTGGACTTTCACTCCTTGGAGAGTAGACACCAATATACCATCTCTCACGGAAAACGTCCCAATGGATTACAAAATATCATAGAAAGATTTTGTTATCTTTAGTACGATAGTTCCTGCAGAAACAAGTTCGTATAGCTATATTTTACGTAAACCAAGTCGCACATTAAAAAATTACATTTTATTAGATCGATGTTGTTTAATACAATTAATATTATATTATAGAAATATTATTTATTAGTAAGACATTTATTCCTTTCTCCAGATGTTTCATACAATAATAAATCTTCCACGTATCAGATATTGCAATTGCGGTCGAGTTGGGAAAAGAACAGAGGCAAAACAGAACAACACTGCCAGAAGAGATGGTGATAGAAGACGTTGACAGGCCAAAGGGACTTTTCAAGGAATTTCTCTATGACATTAATCCGATAGGAGAAGAAGATTGGACAAGTTCAAATCGACTCGTTAAATTTATTTTAATCATACGTTCGCCTGTCATGCTTCTTCTTCAATTATTTATTCCGCTTGTGAACATGACTACGGTAAAGAGAGGTTGGACCAAGTTGCTAAATTGCTTCCAGCTGTGTGTGACACCGACGTTGTCGTTGTTTCTATTAAACGGTTAGTTGTATTAATTGTCGCGCCTTTTACGGCCGCCGTTATAAATTGCCAGCACTAATAAAAGCTGGAGATTTCGCGGAAAAATTTTCACGTGGTGAAATATAGGTAAGCATGCCCTTTTTTGTAACATACAAATTGCCAGAGTTTAGTCGAAATTAAAACAAACTGTCACAGATGTTTATACACCGATTCCACTTCTTTCCATCACTTTTTTAATATTAATATATCACGTAATATTAACGTACCTATTCCAACTGACCTTTTGTTCTTTTTCTCTATATGTATATCCAGGAAGATAAATTATTATTAAAAATTACATAGTAGTGTATCAATCAAATATCGTGTGTGATGTACACTGTCAATCAGATAAACACTTTTAATGAATTCTAGATTCAGAAAAGAAGTCTCTTATATAAAAGGTCTTTTACTTTTTGCACACACTTGAGTTTTGATCGTAAGATTAATTTAGTCGAGAATTTCTCACATACGTTATTGAAAACGATAATTAGCGAAGTAATAAGAAGTTTTCTAGCTTTCATTAGTAGTTAAAAATATCTTCGGTCAGCTATCACGACTGCCATCTCATTTTCACCCTCGTTCCGTAGTTTGGAAAACACATTTTGGCCCGGTTTCAGTGGTGCCAATATTCCTGGTGGTTGGTACCGTAATTGGTGTAATTGTATTTCTAATGACCCACGTGGATCGCGTACCAAAGTTTCATAACGTGAGTACTTTTTCTACCTTTTCGCCATTCGCGCCAAGCTTTCGTATCCGCTGCGCTCTCATACAACTGCTTGCTCATAACGGCCGGCGACAAATTAATTGCAGGCTTTTGCATTTTTCGGATTCTTGGCTGCTATGCTGACGGTCTATTTGGTAGCCGGGGAGGTGATGGCAGTCCTCCAATGCGTAGGATACGCTTTCAGTATATCGGACGCCATGCTCGGTATTACGTTCCTCGCGTGGGGAAACAGCGTAGGTGGTGAGTGCAACAATATTATTGTAAAATAATTCGTGCGTTGAATTGCCTCTGGCTTTCCTGTTGTTCGACATGGTCGAGTGAAACCACGTAATTACACTATACATTAACCCTTACATGAAGGTTATTTGAAATTTAATATAGGGAAATCATGTATAATTACACACTTCCACAAAGTTACATTTACAAATTATTGGAACTTATGTTTGAATTTAATATTAAGATGTCAAGCGTCATAGACTTCTGTGCTTACTGTCTACATACTTTTTGATATTGACACGTTTCATGCGACGAAAAACTGTGTATTTTCTTTCTATCATTTTACATTTCAAATTTTTCTAGTCATGTGAAAGCACTGCTAAATGATGTGAAATTTAATATACCTGAACCTAATTAATTATTAGTATGTAAATGCTATAATAAATACAATGGTGTGCAAATTACTTTTTGTAGCCAGTGTAAATATTATCCTCATGACCCTTAAACTCCATTCCACCATCGCATGTTTTTATCGTCTTTACTTTCCATTAAAAACCGTTCCATAAAGTATAAATAAAAGAAGCAAACTCCATAACGCACCCCACTAGCTGTTGAATATTTAAAAAGTAGTTACTCGAGCTGTGTAGCTCTTGGTTGTGGATCCAATCATCTAATATTTCACTTGAACGTTAACTATCGACCAAATATTGACTAAAATCTGCTTATAGATCTCATATCGAACGTTGCCATAGCTAGACAAGGATTTCCACGAATGGGATATGCAGCTTGCTTTGGCGGACCGATGTTCAATACACTCTTGGGATTGGGACTAACTTACGGAATGGCAGCCAGCAAGCAGCCAGATCATCGTACAAACATGAGAATGAGCGATATGGCGCCTGGTTGTTTGGCTTTCCTTCTATGCTCATTAATAATGTCTATTATTTACTTAAACATTACTGGGTCTATAGCACGAAGATCATACGGCTACCTCTTGTATACTATATATTTCACGTTTATCCTCATTCAATTCCTCAGCGAATTCAAAGCGATTCATCCACTCGGTACCGATCATCGACCGTAACTAGAATCGGATAAAATTCTTAATGAACAACTTGAACCGCATTTGCTCGCTAATGCCGAGACAAATACGTGAAAAATAAATAATACATACATATAATATCGACTATCTTTATAAAAGGGAAGATTACAGGAAAAGAACCCGATTATTTCTTGCGAAAGTATAGTTTCAAGATTTAAATACGTTGTCTCAGTCAATCCTATATTACCGAAATTGTTTTTGTATTTAATTTTGGAACTAAACGTGTATTGTTTCACCTACTTTATGATCTTAAAGATATCGCTTGTCATAATATTAAAATATGGAAGATATTCAAATATGTTTATCTGAATAGTCGTACGTCTTTCAAAACTTTGTTATAAATTAAAAGTTACATTTAAAAAGCTTATATGCATGTGATGGGTTGTTTTTATCTTCAACTGTATCATATCAAAATACTATTTTTTAATCACAAAATGACAAAATCAGAAAGTCAACAGAAATGTTCTGGTTTCTTTTTCCTGTAATCTTCAAGTAGAAAGTGAGTATGTTGATTTGAATTAAACCATATATTTATTATATTTTACAGTGTAAATGTTAATACTTTTATACTCTAGGCTGTATTCACGACGATATTATGAGAACTAAATATTTTATCCTAAACTGAAAGAAACAAGAAATAAATTCCCTTTGTCTACCTACTGCTCAAATAAACCTTCACTTTAGTAAAGTATGTTTCTAGTTAAATTCGCTAAAAATTTATGTAAATCGTCATGACTTTCATTTGTTATTCGGAAATGAAAATTCAATTTCAATTAACAAAATTTTAACTCAATCTACTAGTAACGACAAGAATATATCTTTGTATTCGTAGATATTTTTGATACACGATTATTAAATCTAACGTTTTAATTATGCTATTATATGGAAATGATAGAATGCCTGTAAAACATTATAAAGTTATGGATCGCCCGCCCGTTTAGCTTTGCTTTTAAGCAATAAATATGAAATTAATAATAAACAATATCATAAGCATCAAATTAATTGAATTGATATTAATAATACTTATGCTGTGCTGAAGTCATTTACCCTCAGTACTTTAATTAATAATACTATCCATTATATTGTATACAGAAGAAATAATTGATAAAACAAAATTTTCGGTGTAAATTTTCTCTTTATTTATTACCTGCTTTTCTCAAAATGGGTTCCATATTATTTAATAGCAGCAAAATGGTTATATCCTCCTAGGTTTTAACATTCATTTTGTCAATATTCTGTGAGTATAATCGAGCAAAAAATATTATACAAATATGAGACATTTAAAGCTTTATTAAAAACTTCTAATAAAAATACGAAATTCGAAGAGAGCAGTAGATACTTTGGGCTCTAATATCGTCTTCAATTTTATCGTCTCCCATTTGACTTTTATGCGGGGATAGCTTTAAAAATGAAAGATATATGAAGCAAGTATCAATACATGTGGTGAATTGATAGAGAGAGTTTATTGGTTCATTGCGATGAAATAAAATCAAAATATGATTTGTACCGATAGATATTTTGTAGTAATAAGTTCGATTTTTAGGATGAGTTTGTAGAATATTTTGACAGTTTTTATCAAAATAATATTATAAGAAGTATTCATACAATGAACGTTCAAACAAATTTACATTTCCAAATAACGGAATGAACATTCAACCAGAGTAAGAAGCTGACATAATGAAAACTACATGAAAACTTCGACTCCTTTTACGCAAGAAGTAATAAAAAGGTCTTATTTATAGTCCAGAAAAGGCTAAGCATGGCTTTGAAGAGGGATATTCACTTAAGGGAGGGTCGAAATAATAGCGAATGAAGAACATTTTGAGCTACGACGTGATATACATTTTTTACGTATAGCAGAACCCCTAATAAGTGATATCACCACCGAATCCACCCCATAAATTATTTACGGAAGGACAGGCTCGAGGAAAGAAAGAATACGGATTACATGGAAACGGCAACGGTGCAAAAGGTTTTCTTGTAAACGATGTCTGCAAATGAGTCAACATCGTAACTATGTGGACAGGGATACATTTTTAATGGGCTAAGGGGCTGCTACATAAGCATTCGAGAAGGATATACATTATTCGAACGTGTGAAAGCAACAGTCGAGCAATGTTGGGTCCTTTTTCCGACATTTCCCTTGAGGCCAGCCGAGGTGTTGCGTTTTCCAACTGAACTAACATTATGGCGACTATGTATACTGCCAGACAAGAAAACTACCACTGTGTTGGTATAATTTCGTTGTGTACACAACTACTTTTGCATTTTCTATGCTATCATATAATTTAGGGCGATCCAACAACGATGCAAACATTTAATCGAATACGTAATCAGGCGTGGAATGTGCCTCTCGTCTATCGGTACAAGATAAATAAGAAACTAATACTTTCAATATCACAGATGTTAATCTCATGGGCGAATTTTCCATTACACCATTTACGATCAATAATGTTCAATTTTCACACAACGTTGTATTAATAACGTTAATTAATCAATAATATTCCTCAATATACAATGAAGTTGATTTTTAAATTTCATGTTATTAATTATCATAATAAAACGTTTATCAATTATCTTAGACAGCTAGAAAACTTCGTATAATTAGAAGTTCAATCGAGTATTACTATAAACAGTGATTAAAAGATATGCAGGACTATCGTTTAATCTGATGCTTGACACGATAAAAATACTGTTAAATTTAATCGAAAGCAGTATCAACTTTATCGCTAATGTATGCGACTGGAAGGAATGGAAAAAACTACCTAATGTATTATAAGACGATAATGTATTATAATTTATACTATAAAATGCGTGTAACTTTATGTTCATAATCTACATTAAAGATCCAAACTTTATTAAAAATAAAAAATGTCCCAGGATTTTTTAGCGGAAGCGTATGTGAAGTGTCCAATAATAATTACTAAAGACACCAAGTATTATAGACTTATTTTATTCATTGCAAATTGGCGTCACAGAATTTGGAGATATAATCATTTTTATTCGGCGATATTAAAATTATTACAAATTAAAAAAAAAAAAATTGTACGTGCAGATTATTAAATCTTAAATCAGCAGCTAAAAATCTAATTAAGTAGGGAAGCCTTTAATAAATTTCTTTCTCGTAACAACATCAAAAAGGTTATAATGCAGAATTATGCTGATAAAGCATATTAAATGCTGTATTAAATTCAATAAATTAGAAAAATTCTTCGTCTTTTTGACATACTTTCAAATGCTTCTGTAAAACTCTCTGTTCTAAAACACTAACGCCAACTAAAATAAAAATATAATATTGTAAAGTATTTTCTCATAATAAATTGCAAGATAATTTGCAGAATAACATTTGTTTAAAATTCTCTTCATTTTACTTTAAGAAACGTTTATTTTTTAAATTGCCCATCATATGATTTTTGTATTATTTTATACGTAGTTCGTATAAGTTTCTAGGTACAAGATAGAAACATATGTCGAGATATTGATTTTTTAACTTTTACATAATGTTCACGTTCAACACGCACTCCTATGTGATCTGTTGTGTGCGTACAGAATCATGATGGATTGGGTCACGAAACGTCATATTGTATCGTATCAAAAAATCAAGGACCGCGTCAGCTTCTTGTTGCACTCACTTGTTAACAATTGCCATACATGCGTTTGAATTCCGGTCGAAAATCACGCTTCTGTCAACTACTGCGATCATTGCAAAACAAATAAAATAGTTTCCAAATATTTGGACACTGACTCTAGTAGTAATCCCGAAAAAATATGTGTAAATACGAGAGGAATGTTTTTGAAAAATAACAGAAAAAAATTGAGCAAATAATATAGATGACGATATTTTTATGTTTATGCAATGTATAAAAAAATAATTATGTTTCAAACAACCTACAGTATAAAGTGTAATACAGTAACACTACACAAATATTAAACGATAATAATATAGTATTGGATAAAAGTACTGACATAAGCAAGGTTTTCCTGACATATCAACAATACTGTGTAAGCCTGCAAAATGTACGATTGTTCATCAAATTTTTTAAAAGATATAATTTTCAAATCTGATATTTAAACATATCATATTCGTTCCATTCCTCGTTGTATCGTTATTTACACAATTGTACGATAGAAATAAGTAATAAGAAATACATAATGAACTATAGTCATTTATACTTTTAAATTCCATTAAATAATAAAAGATATTCAAATAAAGATCTACATAATTATTTTCAACCTTTGCTTCCGATTTATTTAAACGCCGAATTCGACAAAAAAAAGATTATATAAAGAATCACGGGTTTTACAAATTTACGCACAGTTTCACAAAAGCAGTTGATCCACGTCAATACCTTTGCTCATCATTGGATATGCAAATTCGCAGAAAAACCAGTAATCAACATTCCTGATTGTTTATTATCAAAACAAGTTCCATGATTCGAAAATTTTGAACGAAAATCGAAAATTATGATTTGACTGCCTTATTTAGTATTCTATTACGTTACGAACAGATAAAAAACATGTCCCCAATGACTACACTGATGTAGCTACATTATAATTTATACATCGTAATAATGTGTTTCCGCGAAGATTGGTAATCACAAAAAGAATTGGAAATAAGCGTCACCTTTTTGACATCCAAAATCATTCCACTTCGTTACGCCGAAATTAAACAGTTTAGAAATACACGTGAAATACTATCAGAGAAACTTGCAATTCTTCGACTCCATAAATGTTATATAAATTAAACGCTATCTGTCCTTCCTCGAAATATTTTAATGAAGCAAATAATATAATTTGACAGGCATTAAATATTCACAGCTCAGCAGTTGAATTAATAAGATTCCATTTGTTATCTCTCGCGGTGGATGATTTTTACAGAGCCATTAGATGGCTCCTACGCAGATACGAGACTTAATACGAGATATCTAATGTAAGGTTCGGCATTGCCATAAGCGTCTAATCTCTGGCCTTCTTATCTAGCTTCAGTGGATTTTCGTTGGCGCGGCGCGGTGAAGGAGTGAGGAGAAAAAAAGTAAAACTACGGAAAAAGGGGAGAACGGCCGACCAAAATGGTGGCCAATTTGTAAGCGTGCAAGTTAACGAGCCCATTCACCGAAACGGCTATTCGTCTTTCCTGTAATGCAATCAGCAGGTTTCACCGCGCACTTTTGCATTTCATTCCTGCCTGCGCAAGCACTTGAACGCCTCTGTTCCACTAATTATCTATAAAATTAACGACACGTCTCCCCCTGTTCGAGTCGATGTCAGGCAAGCCTGCTAGCACATAATTAACCATATTCCGCGGACGGACGACGTCATTATGGGGTAGCTTGGAGCAGGCTCGTATTGTTCCGTCGTTAACCCTTTCATTTCCGTCTGCACCGAGAATTTCGACGTCTCTAACTATTCGTGTGAGCTAAATGCTAGTTGCCAATTACAGTGCATGATATATGCACAAATATTGTACGATTAATTAATTGTCTTGAACGTCTTTTGTCATAATATGCTTCAATGGTATCGTTATTTAATGTTGAAATAACTTTAAAGTCTCCGTGCTCTTGCTCCGCTTTGTGCATCCTGACGATTAGAGTCTGGATCGTAGAAACATTAGTTTTTCAGAAATTGAAATATAACAATTGTTGATGTTTTACTATTGCATATATATATTGCGCGATATCTATTTTCTTTCGCGTAAAGATTATTTAATTGGTCCATATGAAACGTTTTTAGTGTTTTTTTTTTATGAAATAAAATTTCAAGCATCTATTTTGTTTAAAATATCATATTCTTTGGAAAGCGGTGGCCTAATATATCTAATTGCTATAAATTATTTTCAAAACCTATGAAAATTAATAAATTTATTTGATATTCGTTCAAATTTATAATGAATTTATAATATTTCGAGAATTCAAAATTAAGTAATAAAAAATGATTATCAAACCGTTAAATAATACTTTTTTTTATAGAATATAGGAAGCTTCAGTATTTCTTCCTTTTTTTTCTGTATTCTTATTTCATGTTACTTGGATCGTTTCGAATCTTTGATTAACAAAATAAGCAGTAATTAACGTTATTAAAATTGTATACATTTTGAGACATGATACTAATTAGAATTTTAGAAACTCAGTTTACTAGCAACATACAAAGTTATATAATGTACGCTAAAATTAGCAGTTTGCGAGATTAAATGTTTTCTACAACTTTAATAAATATTTCGTTTCAATAAATATTACGATTTTGACAAAATTTTCAGTCTACCGGAACTTACTGTTCTAGTTACACGTACATACGTGTATCTATGTTACTGCAATATTTCTTGATACATATAGAACGTTATGCACAATTCCTCCAGGTAGATGTATATATTTAATCAGCAAAACGTTTTATAGCGGTGCACAACAGTACCTCTTCTTGGGATTCAGTGTATTAAACTGACAGGCTTATAAACATTCCAGCAAAGGAAAAGCGTATATCCCGACTGTACTTTGTCTTTCCTCCTTACCATACTTTAATCTTACGTTATTCAAAATTCATCTTACCTTCCTTCCTCCGAGGTAAAGTTAAAAGCGAATCTTTCGTCCGGTCTTCTTTGCATATCATCGCATATTACTTTCAAAAATTACGGTGTTCATACTCCGCATGAGCACAATGCACAGAGAGCACAATAGAGATGTTACAATAGACGAAGACTCGAAAAATATTAAACTAGGGATTAGAACGTGGCGAGAGTTTCTTACGTAAATTTCAATGTATGTGCGATAGAAGACTGTAATTATAATTTGCTCGGGTAGTTGAGCGTAAGAAGAATGAAAACATGCGAACAAATAGCAACGCTAATTAAAACGTAACGTTCATTTTGCAGCGTCGATACGCAAAATATCTCACGTAATTAAATATTCCCCACATTAGCAAATATTAAAGGTTCACGATTCCTGTTCGTTTGATCATGAATATTCACCAGAATATATCCTGTATCTCGCTTTCATTCGCAAACAATTTCACCGACAGTTCGGGAATGGTACGAAGGTTAGTCTGGTCCTTTGACCCTTATCGGTCAAGACCGCCCTCGTGTTTGTCGTTCGTTCAATCTTAGTCTTTGCGATAACATCGCGCTAGCAGATCCATTAGCCACCGCGCCAAATATCCTGGATTATACGATTTGATAACGCAACACGTATCGCGATGACTAATGCTGTTGTTTGATTTTTACCTTCGTCACTAAAGATTTAAATTTATTATGCTTCGCACAGGAACTCGATAATTGAAATTTCATTTCAATTCGATATAAAAATGAGCGAAGTGGCGAGTCTTTTTTCTTCTCTTCTTTGTTACCGAAAAATTCCAATGTATTTCTCATGAACGTTCAGAAACTATAATTATACCAAGTTGGTCGTTTACTTTTTGTATCCTTCGTTCTTCATAGGTAAATATAAACAACACGTGTCGTTTTTTGTTTATTTCATTTTTGGAAAATTGCATCCGTTCCACTTTCGCATCGAGCATCTCAAAATCTTCAATGAACTGTCTTTAGCATACACATAGCGTATTATGATTTATGAGATTAAGAAAATAAGTTATGTTGTTTGCGTATCGCGTATTCTAAATACATATGTATATGACATTTGCATGTGCAACAGACTGTAAAGAAAGACGCGAGAGAAATATTTTGCGCGGAAAATTATAGAAGAGGACGATAACAGGATATTATTATTATTATCAGATCGTTTTGATAATGGTGCGGTATTGTTGCGTTCTGTCCCCTTCGCCAGTGTCGTTCGCATTTTCGAACCATTTCCCTTGCTTTCTGGAAATGACATAAAGAATGAATACGGTACCGCCTCTGAAAGTGTGTACAAATTAAAGTTGTTTTAAGAATTAAAAGATTCCTGTAGTAATGTAAATTTTACATATTATCAAATTCATTATTCTTTACGTATCTTTTATTTGCTAAGTAAAGTAGAAATAATTAAATCTGTATTTTTCACTGACGAAATAAAAGTACTGTTACGTGGAAATATATTCTGCATTCTATATCGGTGTATGCTACGTTGAAAAGCTTATATAGATAAAATATGCATTTACATTATGAACAATTCATATGGGTTTTGTTATGCTTAACATTATAATATCTAAAGAAGCTCATGACGTGAAATTTTCAATTCTATTTCTGAAACAGTTTTCTATCGTTTACAGCAGAAAACTCATTTGTCCTAACTCAATTATTCATAGCTTCATTGTACAGTTACTAACTGGATTTTAATTTCTATTTCTTTCGTTTCATGAACGCAGGAAGTGTACTACTACATTTTAAATTTATTATTATGAATAATCCTTAATTTTAAATCGATGACAGAAAATTGTCAAATGTTGTACTCTTTAAGTAAACTATTGCTTTGAAACAATCATACATCGTTGACTATTATTGAAATGACACTAACATAAAAAACAAGATTGTAATGAGAAACTCGATGCATGCAAGCGTAGGAAAATTATTCATTGAAAGATAAATAAATCTTTTATACTCTTTTATAGGGAAGATTTTCTTAATCTTTAGAAGAAAGTGATATTTTCGAATATGAGTGCCATAGATATTAATCATTTCGAAACTGTTCTTGCTTGAACACATTCTAAGAAAGGATGCATTTTAAAAAGACGAAAACGGTAACGATTCGCCAGAAATGAAAAATGGCAAACAAAGAAGACAAATTGATTGTCAAGGTGTTCCTTTAACGTCCTCGTGAAGGATACGTCAAACCGAAGAAAAATGGTTTTACATTTATCGTATGCAAGAAATAAGAATCAATTGCATATTATAAAACTCTGCGTTACAATAAAAAAATCTTTCTCGTTTCCGATGCAGTGAGAGCGTGAGAGACCAGGAAAAGATTCGCTTCAGTACACACAAACATTCATCTGCAATTGAACCGATGTTCTTTTCGTCTGGTTTTCACCTATCAGTGTAGTTGTTGTGAGAGCTAAGTTCAAAACAATAGAAATTGTTCGCCTGTCGAAGTTTTATAAAATTGGAATAAAAAGAAAAATAAAAAGTTATAAAAAGCATGGAAAAATGCATCACCGATCAAGAGCCAACAAATAATTCTTTGTTTTTATCTCGTATACGAAAACCAATGATCGTATTACTTGTAAAACCATCTAATATAATATTCACACTGAGATAGTATCTCAACAGCCTATTGGATCAGTGTCAGCCTTCTAATGAACGCATTGGACGAGGCAAGTGACTGCAAATAGGATCGTTTACATGTGTGAAAAGCGCGTATAAGGCAGCGTCTCGTAGTATAGAAATATGAAAGCAGAGGGTAACATTAACGTCGGCTCGGTGGTTTCATCCCTTCGTTGCGCCGCGTCGACCGAGCCTGGCCATTCTGTCTTTCTCAATACAGATATTGTCCAGCCATTGTTCCCGGTGGGCTGTTCATCGCGTGTGCCAACAGAGCCACTCATTGTCTTTGGCCAAAAGTTTAATTCCGGGCTACCTCTACTATCCGTACCATTCTTTCGACGTTGCTAGAACGCCGATAGGACAATGAACAAAGATGACTTGCCGAGAGGAAAGTTTCGTTACCACGTTCCAGTTCTCGACCGACTGTTGGACGCTGTTTTTCACGAGCGACTACATGGTTCACAGGTTGGAATTCTTTCAGGAGCGAATGATTTGAGCCCGTGAACGGGATGCCTTCTCTACATCGAACTTCATTCGAATCTTAAAGAACTGCAGTCTTTTCACTAGAAAGAAACTGTGTTGTCGTAATTGCCAGGGCTTTTGTAGAAATAAGTCTTTTCGTTGGAAAATACGATCCTACTTTCGAATGAAATAGCCTCTCTTGAACCTGGTGAAAGCTTATTGTTAGTAATTTATTGACCCTGTCTGTAGATTCAGTTCTTTTGTTACATATCGAAAGGATTAAGTGATTGCTTATGGCAGTATGGCTACACGATAACACAATGTTTCAATATTTTATTTTGCTATACGCAGAATTTAATTTCTCTTTAATTTGATTAAATGCAAAATATACATACATATTTTTTTAGTGTAATTTTAAATTTTAGTACACTTTTTACTTACAGGCTTCAATTAGTATGATCATTATTTAAAAGAATTCCTTCGTTTTGTTTCATTTGCATGTTCATTGTTGTGGCTATTCTCGTATCTTGAAACATTCGTTACTTCAGAATTTTTTATCTTTTCTGCGGCGAATAACTGAACACCTGTTATAAACTCGGCATTACTGAAGCCTAATTTAGGAACGATATGTAACAATACTAGTTGCTGAAGTTTCAACTTGGAGGAAAATTCGTAACCTTTTCGGAAACTTCTACAGAATATTTTTAAGTACGTTGCACGAAGATTCACTCTTCAAACAAGAGTATAATCGAGGCTACAAACGTATATTCAAATTCTAAATTAAATTAAATAATGTTGAACTATTTGAAGTCCTTTCTAAGAATAAACTATCCTGGCTAAATAATTATTAACAAATGTTTAGCTCACGAGCTCCATGAATTATCGGCGATAAATAACAGTGTAAGAATAGCTTCGATATTAGTTACTTGTTCCTTTACGTGTTATTAAATATGATTATTATTGCAGTATTATTATTGAGTAATCAATTTTGGATTCAATGTTCTTGGCACTATAGTGATCGAGTTAGTGGAAGATAGAGAGTTCAATCAATAACGTAAGGAAAGTAATACATAATATTTCAATTCTGTATCGAAATAAAACGTTTCCTCATTTGCAAATATTTCTAGGTACGTATCTTTATTTATTATACAAGGGTATTAAAGAATTATTCTGTTATAAATTTGCAATTTTTCAAGCTGTATCGAATTTTCAAAAGTACTTTTATTTATTAGAATTATTCAAAAAAATAGAAAATTATTTGAGTATCCTAGATACAAGTAAAATTGTAATAACGCACAATAAATCATTTCGGTATTATTAATCAACTTACGAGATTTACGAGAGTTAATTACAATACTGCCAAATTTCTCTTTAAATTTTGTCAACATAGTAAGGTGATTTATATTTCGTGCATTGTGTGAACGGAAACTAATTCGCTTCGAATATCTCTTAAGTAAATTTCCAATAATCGACCACAAAACTGTTGCATTGGCCGCGTCGATACCACGCACACAAAAATAAATGATTCCGTAACGCAAGTACATAAAACTCTAGTTCACGAGCGGTAATTAATTGTAACCTCGCCG
Organism: Bombus pyrosoma; assembly: GCF_014825855.1. Lineage (NCBI taxonomy): Eukaryota > Metazoa > Arthropoda > Insecta > Hymenoptera > Apidae > Bombus > Bombus pyrosoma. Next base: position 7,613,535 of record NC_057773.1, on the reverse strand, counting down.
TAACGTATGAAGACGAGCTGTTCAAAAAACCGGCGCGGTGGTCAGAAACGTACAAAACAACAGTCATTCAGTTACGTTCAATTAAATTTAATTATATATAAAATGCAGGTCGCGATACTCGTAGCGCTCGAACTGATGCAGCATGAAAATATATTTTCCTAACCACTTTAAATTGGCAATTTCGAGAGCGACCAAAAACCACGTGAGATTCGCGTTGAATCGATTGTATGTACGTTGTCTCGAACAGTGTGTGCCAGCCACTGGATTGTTGTCCGTACAACGAGAATCCGTGGAAAAATCCATGTTCTCGCCAGCCAAAACTTCTTTTCATCCGTGCTGTTTATTTTGAAGTGAATATGACGTGATGTATGTATCATGAACAGGATGAAAGAAAAGAATGTTATGCGCGTGTGTGAATTTCTTGCTTGTTTCTCTGCTTTTTTTTGGAGTAATGCTTGGAACGTTGAAAACGGGAAAGAAGTTTTGTAGAAATAATATTTGCATGCAAATAAAATACTGCGCGTTTTGTTAAACTCGTTGAATATTGCAATGTTCTGTTTATTATGAATGTTTGCCATGGAATATTTAATAAAAGCTGCAGAATAAAATTTAGCTTTCTACGTGTATTTATCTAGACGAATATTTCTGTGGACGTTTTTAGATTTATTCCAGTTGGAAGTTCCTGCATTGTCGGTGCCAAATAATCGAACTATAAATGTTTTCTGTGAAACTGTAGAAAATGCTACAAGTGCATCGTTTAGACATGTGGTTCAACGTACTAAACGAGGAACGTATTCGCTCGTGCAAACAAGTAATTAATAAATAGTTTATTAACATGTACTATTGGGCAAAAGTTATCGTTCGTCAAGCTATTAACTGAAATATTGTACATGTTACAATGTGCAAACTATGTTACATTGAATTTTCAATTTTTATAGTATATTAATTCAGAATTCACTGTTTATTATTAGACAGTGGATACTTACGTATTTATACAACCTTGAAAGACGCAATATAGTATAGAATACGCGTAATATACAAAAATATATAAAATATGTTTGGTTTATAATAATTAGTATGCAGAAAAATGTTATTATATTGAAGATAAAAAATAAGAAAATGGAGATATTCGCGAAAGCAATGATATTTGGCTTATTTTTTGGTACAAGTATTTAATCGCACCCAAACTAGAATTTAGGTTGTCAATAATTAATTAATTCAGAAACAGTAGAATGAGAAAAGTAGGACATTATATTATTTCAGAAACCAGGTAGTAGATGTCAATATCCAAACTGCATTAATCAAAAAGTAAATACGATCCTCAATCGTAATATGATAATATCGCAGAATCACGTGTTTAAAATTGTATGCCAAGATCTTTATTAAATCTGTCTTTAATTAAGTTTTCTTTATTACATTGGGGCGTTCATTTTTGTGAGAAGAATGCTTTAGAAATATATGACAACGAGGGGTGAATATATTAAGAATAAACCCTTTTAACATATGATATAGAAATTGGATTCGTGCCCAACAACTACCATAAAATTTCTGACTAGTCTTTCTTGCGCCAACTCAGGTTAACGTCTTCTTTCACGGTTTTCTTCAAGGTTTTCTTTCAAGTCGATACACCTTATCATTACGACTCTCTAAAACAATGATTAGCTAAATACAAAATACATTTGTCGTTCCATCTATAAAAATTAGTTCAATCTATATACAATATCACGATGAATATATATTTCTAGAATCAATTTAGTTTAAACTAAAATCTAGTTGATAAGTGTTGACTACGTTCAAAGTTAGAACATGATGTCATCCAGAGGCATGAACTGCACTTTACTAGACATATCGTGCTCCCTTTTCTACGATATCCTTAGCGTGCTTTTTCTAGGGCACAAGTACAACAGTATCTGTCTTGTTTCTGGTGGACAGAACTTTGATAACAACGTGGAATTTACTTCAAGTTACGACTCTCTCTGCTTTAGACATATTTGCGACTAGAACCGTCAGAACTACCTCGCGTCAAGAACTTCCGATATGATTCGTTGGAAAGACAAAAAGTGCTAAAAGTTCCAAAATTTTCAAAGTAGATTCCCAATTGCAACATATAGTCGATGTTTAAACATGATTTACACGTCTGAACAACCACATAAATAGATCCTTGCAATATATCTCATTAATTATTAACGATGAATTAAAAATTTACATTTCAAGTATTACATTTCTTGTTGCGTTCAATGCAAATTTGATTAGACTATCGCTTGAAGGAAGAAGCTATCAATTGAAGAGAAAGCTCAGGATGAGCGAGTCGATGGGTAAATTTGGAAACACAATGGAAAGATTATTTGGATAAAAGAGGATTGCAGTATCTTTTTAATCGTTATATTCTCTTACATGTAGATCCTACAAAGCATAACGTTATGATAAATCATTTTTAAAAATTAGGTTAATTTTAAATGACTTTTATAAAACTAAAATTTCGTCAGAATCGACATGTCACATTCCTAACCAGTTCTTAACTGGATAATTAGCAATACCCCTAATTCTCCAATCTGCAATTCCTTCAAATCAATACATAATATTGCTATGTTTCGAGGCAGAATATATTAGAAGATTTAAATAAATATTTACAGCGACCGCATAATAAGATAAAACTTTGATTTGATATAAAATGAAAAATTCTTGTCAGCAACATTTCTAATTCCACAATATTCATCGCCATTCATCGCGTCTATCGAAGAAAAGACTTTGTCCCTTGCGTAGTTACATATTTGACCATAAATGCAACATTCTTTGGATGATTGCCCGATGTCGACGAACAAAATTTCTCAGGTCACTTCTGCGTACATTTGCATAGGTTCTTTGAGAGGCAAACGTCGAAGATATTGAACATTACCAAGCCAGAAAAATTTGACGATACAGCTAGGTACTCGAAAATGCTTGACAGCGGCGACAAGCTGGATGAAGCTGTAGGAACTCGAAAAACGACCTTTTCGGTTCGCCACGTCAGCGAGCTTCGATATTACCTTCTCTACTAAAGGTCATTCAATGTATTCACTTGGAGAGACCGCAGATAGTTATACACATTGTCTCTTCCTCAGACTTTTTCCTGCACGTGTGCATCCGATAACAGAGAAACACGTGCGTACCTTCTCCCCTTCGTTCGTGGTGCAGGGATTTTATGTCGGAAGCACGTATCACCGGAAATATTATGCGTTATGTCATCTTTTCAGTAAAACGAAAGCGAGTATACAAATGCCAAAATGGGAAAATGTCGGTGGGATATCATTTGATATTTGTAATTGGTTTAACGTTAGAATTGTCAAATTCGTCCGAATGATAGACTTATAATTTTTAAATTTTATTTGTATCGGTAAATAACGTATATACTCGTTCATATGTTAAATAACTTATTAAGATATTATTGTATTATTGCATAATGATCGTAATAATACATGGATTAATTTTAACATACAGTTACAGATCAAAGTTAATGATGTTCCCAATGGAGTGTAAATTGAATACGTGTAGGTGCTAGAGTAAATTTAATTCTTTTGAAATTCGTACCATCTTTTTAAATTGCTTTCTAGCTTGCGCGACTGTCGTATGAAAACGAGATTTCCTGCATTAATCATATTTTAGTAATTCTTCCCATTGGTCCGCGCTATTGTTTTATAAATTGCTTCATTTTAATTAAATCTGGTTGAATTTAATTTCGTAACGATCGACGTTCTGTCGACTCTGTAGCACACGTGCGCTTCCGGCAGGCAACATATGTGTATGCTTGTCCTTGCTGTACGCTTGAATATTATTGAAATATAATCTGAAAACATTAATAGCCATTTGTTAATATCCGTCGACAAACAACTGTATCATCCGAAAATGTTTCATTAATTATAATTTAAATATAATTTCTTCTGTCTCTGATTCAAACAGTTGCTGCAGTAAAATGTTTTTTCAATTACGTTCCATTACATTTTCTCCAGATGCGTGTTATTCTTTTATTTTAATAATATCTGTCGATTTGTCTATATCATAAATGGTTTATAAATTCAATAAATTCAAATTTGTTAGTTTCCTATTTCGAGATATCTAAATGGCCATTCGGTGTTCTGAATATTAATTTATGCGCATTAAAAACTTAGTTTTTCATTCAGTAGTTTAATTTATATCGTTACAATTAATTAGAATCTTTCGAATTGAGAACCATAATATCCTCTTCAATAGATGTAAATTCAAATTCCAAAGGGAACAGTCATATTATCTTTGTCACTCGTGTCAAGTTTCTTTTTTAATAATATGGGAGATCATTGCCATTGAAAAGTTCTTAGAAATTATTATTCCGCCGTATTTTCAAGGATCAATAAAAAGCTTGCTAGAAACACTAGAAAGATGTTATTTTTGTTGTTTCTTGCGACATCGATATTGACCGGCCGATACTTCGGAACGCGTCGTCAAATACCACAGCTAAATAAACGGAATTGCTCTGCGGCTTTGATATTACTTTCGGTGAACTTCCGTCATTAATTCGGCGAACTTTAGAAGAAACGATGAAAGCAATATCTGTCTTAAGAATAGCTGCGTGGAAGTCTGTGTCCGTGTAACAGATTTCAGTGAACTGTCACACTGAACATCGATGTAGTTGTTGAAATGAATTTGGTGCATCGAACAGGTAGGTTATTATTTTTACAGAAATCGAAGTAATCTCATTGAAAGTTTGAAACACCTCAAATCTGATTGCGTGACCGGTAAACATTGATCTTTGACCGATAATCATAAATTGTTATATTGTTAGTTATTGTTATATATACATAAATGTTATATTAATAACATTTATATAATTATATTTATATATTCGATACCAATATTTGGAATACCATTTCAATGATTATAGACTATAATCAATATGTAAACTATAAATTATATGAATTATACAAGGTATAACATAAATGTACCAAGTATGATTTAACTCTTTATTGGCGATCTAATGTTTTATCTTCGTATTCGTTCTCGTACAATTTTTATATTATATACGAAAAAGGTTCAAATATTGACAAGCATCGCAAAATTCTTTCTTTCGAAGCCTAGAACAGTAAACGATTTAGAATTACAAGGCTGATTTCTAAAATCGTTCACTGTTCTCATTATCTTTAACTTACGATAAACGATCTTCGCGTCAAACAATGTCCATATGTTATTTCTATTTTTACGTGAAATAGTTTCTATATTTAATTTTCAATATCTCGAAGATGTAAACTAGAAGCTCATTTTTAATGTAATAATTGTTCTTAAATGAAACTGTATAAACTTACTTTTTCGTTGCAAGAAGATAGAAAATATTAATAAAATAAAGTTAAAATTATACGAGCAAATCTGTCGTAACTGAGTAATTTCTAAGATAAAATTTTCATATTACACGAATGCATATAACTGCAAGAATATGTATGCCAGAAAGATAAATTTGCATGTTTATTATCATGACTATTCATACCGTTGATGTTTTAAAGGTTTTATCATCTCTGTTACCGATATCTAGTAAATATATGCAAAATCCATTTATAATGTACGGAATGTTCTGAAAATGAAAATGTATAAAAAAGAGCACATATTAAGAGCGTATAAAGCGAGTGTTCTAATATCTACATCACTTCTGATATATGTAATCCAATTTTATATATACAAAATACGTATTATGAGCAGACGGTTAATGTTTATTCAAATACATATTTCTACAAATATAATTAAAAAAATATTATAAAATCTACGTATTAATTTGTTCCACTCTTTAAATATTATAAGGAATAGCTTATTACACTAAATATATGCATAAAATACATTAAATATTACATAATATACATTACATATTACATAATATACATTACATAATATACATTAAATATTTTATACACTTTTGCACATCGTCTGTATTTTAATCTCTGTACATTCTTATACATTTAAATTTTCCTTAAATGCATAAACATTCGCAATGTAATTATTAGTGGCATAAAATTAAAGCAATATGAAACAAAATTCTAATATGCAATAGGAAAAATCATTTTGATTTATTTAATTTTTTATTAGAATAGTGTAACCAGCAACTGGAAGACTACTACACCAAAAGACTGATGAAAGCTATCAGAAATAGTTTTTCAAACAGCGATATAAAAATGGTACGAAACGGAATGGCAATAAACTCATAATTTGTTAACATTTGGTGTAAAAATGTTCACCGTTTTCTCTTGTATAAAAATAGTTTGAATAACAGGCCTGTAAATGATATTAAACTGTTATTTAAAACTAAGCAAAAAGAGTGACTATGTGCAACTTGGTATACTTCGATGTAACTTTTCGCGAGGCTTTCTTGAAGTAACGTTTCGAAACTGATACATCGATGCTACAGCTACGCGGCGGAACATTCTCGCGCTGTTTTTTACCATCCTCGCTTGAACTTTCCTACTCCGACTAGTTTTCCTTCGCGCTTGCTAACTCTTCTCGCTCTTTTATTCCAAGATTCGTCGAAGTTTGATATTCAACCGTGGTATATATCGTAACCAGGTAGTATACATATATTACGTGACTGAGATATAATGGTTATATTGCTTTAGATGGTAAAGCGAAAAACGATGCAGCAATGATAAAACACATAATAGTTACGCATGATTTCAATCAGGAAGTTTGATACTTGATGCAGTGCTTTGATGAAGGAAGAGAGAACATAAACGCACTTGGGCACAACTACTTGTAGGTAAATGCATATACGGAATTCTTTTCATGCTTTTGTCTTGTTTTACGATACTTCAATTCATTCATGACTGTCTCGAGCGAACGAATAATTTCGAATAACCAAAATAGAATACGAATGAATATGTTGAAAATCGTCACATCATTTTGCTGGAAATACCGACCACTTCAATTGTTCCGGATGGAAGTAAATGGACAAGAGTCTACGAAAAGGGAACATTAAATTCATTCATATTATATGTATAATTACGTGTCGTTTTAGAGGACATAGAAGAGTAATGAAAAAATTTTCGTTGTCAGTTTTCATGTGAAATGTGATAGGATAAATGAAAAATTTTCATTTTAGCTTTTAGAAATTATATAAAAGCATTTTTTGCATGAGAGATACTTTATATATTTTTATTTCAGTTGCATGAAAGAACAAAAAAAAAAGAAGATAGTGACTTCGTCGGAAGACTGTGGAATGTCATTGATGTTAAAATTGATTTTGAAGAGGAGAAGGCGGAGGAAAAAGGTATCAGGTTTCTTTCTATTTCGTTTTATTATCGTTAATTATGTTCAAGATTTTCGCTTCATTATACATTAATAGTCAGGGAAGAATTTCGTAATTAATTAAAAATTTTATAGATATCACTTTGATATATTTATTATATATTTGTTATATTTTATAAATATTACGTTATTATATTATGTTTTAAATAGAACACAATTTCTAGATAGAAATTGAATGTATACTTTTAAATAAAAAGATTGTTATTATATATACATCAATTATTACTTTCAAATTAAACCTGATGTAACAAAAAATGGGATGTTGTTTGTAAAAATAAAATTATTGTTCTCTTTCGAAACACGAAATGTGCACGATCAATTTGCGAGCACAGAAACATGCAACAGCTGAAACAACACTTTCCAGCTAAATTATTTCTATTGCAAGGAAAAATTTTAGGACGAACGGTTGCGTAAAATATCTGTTGTATGCATGGACGAACGTAAAAATGAATTTCCATCGGTGTATTTGGCGAAGCGGAAAGGCTTCTATAAACGACAACTCTTGAAAGGAGAGCAGTACCGAAAGATATCAAATGAAGGATTTGCCGCATTTAAGGCCTTGATAACAGGTATCTCTTTACGGCAGAGCATTGAGAAACACTTAAGCGGCAAATAGAACAGAAAAGAACGGTGATGAAGGTGAAAGGTAAATGGAGCGAGGAAATGCACACACAAGGAATATTCGTGTTATTTTACTACAGCGAAGTTGTTTAGTAATATGTATAGCGTGTTAAGAACTTGATAAAGTTACGCGGTCGAACGTAGCAGTATTAGAAATAATGCAGCTTAATCAGCTGTACATAACACGAAGAAATTGCGTTACTAAATGTCTGGGTACTATTAAACGATAATGCCATTAATATTGAAATACACAATCTTCATCGAATCTGATAGAATTTTTATGAAGGTGAGTTTTATCCAATTGTTTATTTTCTCGAAAATAAACGATCCAATGTATTAATTTTATAATCATAATTTATTAAATGTTAAAAATATTATATGCACCATATTTCTATTTATATCCAGGAAACATATTCGTAACGAATATCTGTATGATAAGATTAATACAGATTAAAGACGAAATCGTATAATGGAAAACATACAAATTTATCATTGCTTAAAGCAATTATATTGCACATATATTAGTTACATAGAAATGAATACAAATTGTACATGAAGTCGATTATTCTTTTTCATTTTATTTGGGATATTTCTGAAGATAATAAGTAAAAACTATTAAGATCGAAAATATTGAGCTGAAAATGTCGGAACTCTTGAAATTATGTACAATATATTAATTTATAGGTTCTTTTATAAGCAATTATTATATTTGTACAATTTTCGATTATATAAATACCCATTTACTAAATATATCTGAAGAAATATTATATGTAGTTGAATAAGTTGTCTTCTTGGTTCGTTAACTAATTAAAGAATTTGTCTGGTATTTACAAAGACGTTTCGTAATATTTGAAGGACTAGTACTTGCTATAAAAAGTTATTAAATATATAAAATATGTAAATATATAAATCTATTTTATTTAATAACTGAATGTATATTATACGATAATACAAGTTTAATAAACATGTGGAACATGAGTCATTAAATTATTTGTTTTCTTTAAACATATACTTTAAAATACTTTTAAGCCATTAATAATTTTGCGAATTGTAGCTAGTGACTTATGTATGTATGTTATCTATACATGTATTTTGTTGCGAATTGCAGTAAATGAGAGTATGTTGTAAGAAATCCTACTTCAAAAGTCATTAGCGTGAAATATTTAACTTGAACTAAAATTTCTACGTAATGACCCCATGCAGCCATCGATGTTACCTAGTCAAACTATTTTACAACTTCAGCTTCGAAACACAAAGTAGTATTTAGCTTTAACTTTAACTTATTTTAGTCAAATACAGTACAAACAGCTTGTATTGTGATAACAACACATAATAAGTAAATTAAGCGCTTTATCCACTTGAGCTGTCATTTAATTTACAATTGAGGATGCTACACCGACCCGAAAGGAGGTACTTACTTTTGAAATAAAGACTTTTTACAATGTCCATTAATCTTGTAGAAAAATTTGACGTAGGAAATATACATCGTTAATGTAAACGATATTATAGTTGAACAGAAATTTTTAATTTTTTATTATTAATATTAATATTATTAATAACTATTAATTTAAAAGAACCCGGAAAAGAGAAATTGTTGAGAAAAATTCGATGATGATTAAAAGAATATAAACGTAACTTAGAAATGATTTCAAACTTTGAAATATGTTTAATTCTATATATATATATATATACAATTATTATATATAATATCAAAAACATATTATAATAAAATGTTCGGCCTTATCATTTCAGAAACAGAACAGTAAAAGTGACAGCAAAATATCATCTTCTAATTACATTTGAAAGCTACTTTGTGGTGTATTCCCTAGAATTCTATTTGAAATTCAAGGAGCTCGTGATTTTACCTACTCAGAACATCTGTAATAATTACTTCTGGGTGGGTTCTGATGATCTTATATACAAAAAGGACAAGTGTGCGTGAAGGATGGAAACTTTCTGTGTTCTTATGATTTTCAACGGATAAAAAGAGAGGAAAACTTTTAATCCTTCAAAATACGTACAACACAGGGATTTAACAAACAATTTCCGTTTCTACAGAGAGGATGCTTTATTTGAGTGAGAAGTCGTAGGGACGTTGCAAAGAGGATAAAAGTTGACCTGCGAGGAGGGTCTGTCTTATGACAGCGCAGCCAGCGGGTCTGCTCTGTAATTATTTAAAGATGCTTTAAGATTTATGGTATACTTTGCGTTTAAATTCAACCTCAAAACTATTATCGAGCTATCTGGGGACTTCTGAATGTGAAACAACTTTCAAACTGTTAGTGAATGACTACTTCAATCGTCTACCCATATTTCTCGTAAATTGATGCGTATTTGGAGACATGAATAATTAAAAATTTTTTTTTAATTAAATTAAATTATTATTTGATATCGATTTGTAAAGGTTATATACGTTAAATTGTGATAATTCATAAAATATTGAGTTTTAAATATCTAGATTAGGTACATCTTATCGTATCAAAAGTTAATTTGATTAAATTAAGGTTCGAAATACATACAACGCAGTGTTAATAACGAATCAAATCAATTCAATTGTTAATATTTAATTTTGCCATATTTTAAAATGGGTATTCTTTGTGAAAAAGACCGTCAATCTGATTATGCTAATTATACTCAATAAAAATGATTTATTTGAATCGTTTACAAGCTGTAAGGTACTAATATTACACATAATTTATTAGAAAAAAACTTCTGTTTTAAAAAATGGAAAGACGAGATATTTTTCACTACGCTATTTGCTTTCTTTCAAATATAAAATTTATATGCACGAAGTACACATAAAAGGCGGCATGAAATTTGATGGAATACTGGATTTTTTAATAATAAAATCCGTAAAAAGTGTTCGGTTAGCGGATAATGTTTATCCGAATAAATTAAAAGAGCCTTTGTCCGAAAACATGACAGGAATAGGTTCATAACCTCTGTTGTGCTGAAATTTTAGCACGGCTATCTACAACGATGCACCAGAAAACAACATGCAAAACAATAGTTGAAATTTTAATGGCTCTGCATGAACAGTTGCTGCTAAATACCAACATTGCAGCACAAAACGATAATATTACAATATTCCACGAAAGATATGCTCGTTATTAATACATTTACTGCAGATAATTTCACGCAAACTTTAAGGTAGAATACTGCATTACAATTATGACGAAGAGACAAAAATTTGAAGAGTTTTCTATTAAAAATATCGTCGCTTATGGATCAATATTATTTTTGGTTGCAATAAATACAAGAAATTCTCTTTCCTTATTGTTATGGATCGGTCTATTTGGTCGTGTTTTACCATGAGAAAAAACGTAATATTACGTCAACGACATGTTGAATAACAGAATTTGTCACGAAAATCGAAACAGCGGTAATGTCAGAGTTTGCAAATCTGAAATAGATTTTGGGAATAGATTCGTAAATAAATTTACACGTAGAAATGTGTGAATTGAATAAATGACATTTAATGCCGCGTGTATTGTCAATTAACGGGAAACGGGAAAATTGTCAGAAGCCGCAAACGTTGCAAAATAATTCCTTCTACACGTAATTGCCCTTGCACTATCAAAACGCGAAAGGATTCGATTTAACGCGGTAGCCCTCAGAGCTCGATGCAATTCACCGATGGGTGCGTTACGGCGTTGCAACGTCAGCTAAGGGATAAGGGTGGTTGAGGTCGATCGTGTTTTCTGCTGGGAAATGGAATTTTCACTACTGCTGGACGGGAGTTTTGTAGTTTCATAGGACATAAACGAGAAAAGTCGATACGGCACTGAGGGTCGACAGTTGCGGCGAAACGACCGGGATATATTAATTGCCACTGACATTAAAAGAACGAGTATAGAGGAAGGTGAAAAATCGTTAAAAAGAGTAAGAGAGTGGGGCCGAGTAAAAAAGAAAGCTAGCATTCAGGTTTAGCGGGAAGAGAACAGCGAAACGGCCGAGAGACAACTAAAACTGCTTTCCACGAAATTAATCATTCCGTGTTTTACTATGTTGAAATCACGGTTATTAAAAATACAATAAAAAATATACAATAAATTTATCGTAATTCGCAGCATGTAGATGTCTTTTACGCTTGATGCAAAAGAAGTAAACTTAATTTTATTCGATTTTTATTAGTAACAAATTATTGACATAATTTGTAGCAGTTGAATTCAAAAATATAGAATTTAATAAAAGCTTTGAAAGTACTTAAGCGGAAGCAGTAGAAATAAACGAGAAAGGAGTAATTTTACGATGCAATCGACACCATTCGTAAAGAATCGAAATATTTCGAGTTACCTTGTGATACTATCTTTCGATGACACTAGGAACTAGAACGACAATTGCGACCGTGTCGTAAAAATCACACGGATAGAATTGGGAGGAGCTTTGCAAAGCTGACTGCTATCAGATTCGCTAACTTTTACGTTCGGTCTACGACATTGGACATCGTTACCTCTATTCGCCTCGACTTCGAGACGAACATTGTTATCGTCGCGTACTAGTCAACTTAGGAAGACCGATTCTAATCGAATTTCCTTCATAATGGCAACAAACAGCTGACGCCCACATTTATTAGAGATAGGTAGAAATCGTAATTGTTTCTTATGACTTTCAATAAAACGCATATATTTCGAATCTCTTGCAATTTTATATCATTGTTATATTTAAGACATGAATTATTAATACATATCAAGCTCAGTGCCTTCATAATTTTATACCATTTACTTCTTCCTCAATGAATTTTTAAATAACAACATTAAAATCTGGATTTTAATAGCGATCCTATATTAACGACAAAAATATACAAATTAGTTATTACTATTTACGATCATTTCTTTAAGCAATACGTTTTACATAATAAAGTCGCAGTCATTTTCGGCCAAATATTTTATATTAGTTTAGTTATATTATTATTTATTAATAACCTCAATATATTATCCACAGGAAGACCGACATACTGGCCGATAGACCTGAGCAAAATACCTGACCTACTCGATTTTGCAGTTACAAAGGGACTAAACGCAAATAAACTAAAAATAGCACCCAGCCTAGAGCTTAGCTCCGATCATACACCCATAATAATTACATACAGAAACAAACAAATACTTCATAACAATCCAGATACACTATGCAATAAAACCACCAAATGGCAAACATTTAAAGAAATAATCGAGAGTAAGATCAACTGTAACATCCCATTAAAAACACCCGAACACATCGAACAGTATTTTGCTATTGGTAGTTGTTGGTATGTTGGCCGTGTATTGTGTATATAGTATTGGTCCTAAGACGCTTCCTTGCGGAACTCCTGCCTTGATGTCTTTAACTTCAAAGTATGTGCCCTTGATTTTTATTACGAAGGTTCTGCTGCTTAAGTAGGATTTTATTAATTGGTATATTTGCTCCGGGAATTGTTTTCTGATTGTTTGTAGCAGGCTTTCGTGGTTTATTTTGTCAAATGCTTTCTCGATGTCCATAAAGAGGGCTGTACAGTATTGTTTGTTTTCTAATGCTAGTCACTAATTCATTAGTGAGCCTACACAAAGGATATAACCTAACAAACACGAAGATGGTATCCCGCTTGGGGTAGCCACCCACATGATAATCAAACAGTTAAAAAATTCTACCAAATGTCCAAATTGGACAAATTGTAAATGTAAATTATTAAATAAAAAAAAAATTTTATATTCTCATCTTTGTCATTATATCTATTATTATATCTAAAGCATCGGAAACAGATATGTATATTTTATTTTACGTGAATATTCCGTTTTACCTGATTCTACTCCTCTTTACCAACAACAAAACATACACGCCTCTAAAGCATTTAAAACAGTAAAACAGAAAGTCCAACATTAAACGGTTGTTTGAAACTACCCATTTCAGAGGTAACAGCGTTTATCTTCTCTTTGAAGACACCGGCGAAAAGCAATAAAAGAAACTCAACATTTATGTTTTATATTTTTTCCCCTCTCCCTTTTGAATGTCAAAATACGCCTGTAAGCTATTTTTGGGACTGTAATAAATATTGGCTCCATGTGTGCCCGTATGAATGTGGTCTCCTTTACTATGCAAAAATAAATTTCCTAACAGAAGGAAGTAAAGGGAGGAGAAATAGAAACGACGAGGAAGAAGAAGACCAGATATAAATAGAATAAAAAATATACGGGAAGCGGAGAAGAAATGACTTTGTAGAATTGATAAGTTGGTGGAGGCGACGAAAAATTGTTCGTCACTTGGGATTATTATGAGAGTTGGTTTCAAGAGGGTGGAGCATGTCTAGCGTCCGCCAAGACGGTAGATTTATTCTTGCAAAATAGTACGGCGACGCTCGTGAATATCGTTTCCGTTGAACGCGACGCTTTTAATTAAATTGCATATCCGTACAGGCGTGAAACGAATAAATTTTCTGGGGCTGACGTGTGACTTGTTAACACCGACGATTGTACTTGGCCCCTGACGTCTTGTTTGCCAGCGGCAATTCGTACATAATGCCAGGCATTGAGAGAGGTCGAAGAATACCTAGCGGAAAGAAAGGGGCGAAAGCTCTGAGAAATTGCTTGGACGAAGGACGTTGGAGGAAACGCGGCCGTAACAAAATGCCAGTTAAGTCGGTTAATGAATTTGTAATTGGCCTTCGTTTACCGATCAATGATGCAAATAAGAACGCGTTATAGACGAGCGCCGTTTAGGGGATGGACGTTAAATTCGTTAATTATTAATACACGTACTATTTGAACGACGAATATCACCGAGATCGTCAGCTAAAAATTTTTTTGTTCCGTGAACAGCGTGGCGCTTTCGACGTTGCGTTTCGACTTTTTCATTCGTCGGAATTTTCAGGGAATTTTTACAGTCGCCAGGCACAATAACGTGAAATTAAATATAAAATTTTAGAGAAATGAAACAGTTTTCGAAGAGAATGAATTCATACAATTTTTACCAACGTAAATTGTGCTTTCTTTTTAATTTGTTGCCAGCTCTTTTGTATTTCCAAATATCTCGGATTTCTTTTTTAACGACGTTATGTATAATCGAAGTATGTAGTATGAAGAGTATAATATCATACTAGTGAAAAAATATATACAATAAAAAATATATTATGTATACATATATATTATAATGTGCAGAATGTCACCAAATATGTGGAGAACACTCGTAGGATCGATTCTGCAAAACGATCAAAACGATGGGAACGGCTCATGTACAAGAATAAAAGAAAAACGCTTTCTTATGTAATATTCTAACGTATAAAATAACGAAGACTTTAAAAAAAGACTTTATTCAAGAATATGAAGATTTTCTTGCAACGAAAGATCTTTTGATCTTACAAAGAACAAAGTTTACCGTGTCAAGAAGTTCAATCGCCTTCAAGCATTCTCAACCTTCGGTTATGATTTTTCATTGACAGAAAATGTATTAGAGATAATGATGAAAGAAATACCTTAAGTTGGAGTTAAACAATACCTGTCGAAAGAAATTTATGATCGGAATCACAAACTTAGGAAGTCTATTTCAAAAAGGGGCTAAGGAGAAGAGATACTTTAACATTGTACTCAGCTTTTCTTTTAATAAGTATTTTAAAATTGTACCTTGTGTTCAATCAATAAGGGGACTAACACATTGTTATCAATTTATTATATTTTTGGAACTTTAGCAAATATATAGCTCCAACAAATTTTCACCATGTGTATTGGATCGTAATATTTTATGAATGCAAAATTCCAATGGATTAATTGTTTTCATGATAATCTAATTATCACGTTTTAATTAATATCATTAATATATATGTGTATATATATCTATACGTAAACATAAAGTGTAAGACAAACGAGACGAGAAGAATAAATGACGATGTTTTGTATTCCACACAGAAATCCACTTACAACTATTTAATTGAATAATATCGATAAACTAAAGCTCTTGTAATAATGATTAAATAATATCTATAATAATTGATTACTGTATACATTATCAAATTTCTATCGCAGATGTACATTTCACTCGTTAGTTTATAATAATATACATAAATGTAACTTTGTATTTATATTATAATAATTAATAATACGATAAAAATATAGTAAACAATATCATAATAGAGGATTTTAATATTACGATAAAATTTGTATTTTTGCAGATGCAATTTGAATCTGTTTCTAACAATATTATAGGACTCGTGACCTCGCTTCGATTTTCCTGCTGGGACAAATACGCATAAGAAATCGAATGGAAATTTTTTATAGTGCCTAGCTAATAAAATAGCTTTATAGTTGACATAAAAGTATATCAATTTTGTGAAAATACGAACGCGTAACAAAATAAAAGGTAAGTTCCCATTGTTTCCAAACATTTCGACGTCCGACATATTTCATAACCAACATTTACTCGAAAATAAAATCCAGGAAGTAAACATTTATTTTGATCCGTCAGGTTACAATATTTAAAAAAAAAATAGAGCACGCTTGCAAAACATATAATTTAAGAAACACCTATGTTTTACCGATTTATTTCTTTCATTTTACAGCGAAACATCTAATTTTTTTCGGAAGTAGAAAAATGTAGTTTAATTACACTTGACATTTTGAATTAGCTTACGCTAGATAGAATCAATAGTGACAGAAGACGTCATAAATTCAAGAATGTAATAGTAATGTAAATATAAATCCCAATAATGAATTAGAATTTTCAACCAAATTTTAATTTTTATCCTGTTTACTTTAAAAATAATATAATAATTCACATAATCTATAATCTAATTCTGCTTATGATATATAATGTACAGTATTCGATTAATAGACATTATACTTAAATAAATCTCATCATACTACTTATCGTGTTTTATACTACTTCTACTTATTTCACTTGTAAAAGATCTCAAATGTTTAGTTTTGTTAGGTACACGTCCCTCCCGTGACCGTGGCTACCCGTTCGACGACCCGTTATGTTACTTCGAGCCTAAGCCCACTGTTATGAATCTCGGGCACCCGTACTCGGATTAGAACATTACAACTATTTCTCAGTTTTATTATTTAAGTGTAGCTATAATAAAAGTCTGGACTAAAGTATTGGGGACCTTCCCAAACATTCCAAAAGAAAGGTCCCGATGTCCTTTCATCTCCGACATCTCCGACAAGAATTAAAAAGTTCAGTTTCATTATTTGTACAAATCTTTCAAAATCAATTCACTCGCGAGAAGAAAAGTAAAGTGAAAGAAGAAAAACTGATGTGTCGAGTCAGTGGAAACAAAAACGCCAGCAGCGATTCGTACGAGAATCGTAGCAGACGAGACACCTGATGTCGATAATTTCCATTCATTAACATTAATCCGTTCACTTTTCTGTCAGATAATGTGACTATAATCGAACAATGAAGGGATAGTATGCGGTTTGTACCGGGAGTATTTTGCAAGTATTGTAGATACCTGGCATTCCCTGGGGCTACCCTCGTACATTCACACGTGCGCAATCTGTAATACGTATATACATACACGCGTGGTTGGTGGTGTGTATGCGGTTGCACGTACATTCATGCTCACGCTATTGCATGTCTAAAACCAGGTCTACACCTAACGAATGAACCGGAAAATAGTAAGCGTGGACAAACGCAAATCTGTAGGGCATTCGATACAAACGTACAATTCGTCGTAGTGTTACAATATCGGTAATCGAACGAGGCAGAGTTTAACGTAGATAATGATTCACATGTATATGAACTCTAATAATTTTGTTTATTTTAGTTACCTTTACTTGTAATAAATATTAAATACGTAGTTTTAAGTACACGAGATACATGTACGCAGCAATGGTGTGACCAAGATATTTTAATTTTTTTAAATAATTTGTCAGAAAAATTGTATACGTTAACATAAAACGTGTTACAAAAGATTTATAAGTAGAGGAATTATTCAAGAGATTAGGAATTCAGTTAAAAGACACAAGATAAGATTTTCATTTTTCAATTACCATTTTTACACCAGCCGAATTTTTCTCTCGATATTTTAATAGAATATTTATATTTTCTTATTATTTTCGTCCATAAAACATGATACCAACATTTTTACCAAATCCTAAAGGTCACTCTGTATAAACACGAGTATTTTCCTTTGATGCACGAGCAATCGACGGATCGAGTTCGTTGATGCTCATTCGTTAGTCGCAGACTCGGCTTAACATTTCGAGTTTGCTACCGTTCACAAACGTCTCGAAACCCTTCGTGCATTCGATCATATCTCATAGTATGTATGCCCACCTTCTACGTCAGCCAGCTATCTACTAATTAACAGTGGCTATTAGCCAAGTTGGTCAATTATACCTGAATTATTCTCCTACTGATGTCCCATCGATGACGGCTGACCATTGACCATAGGCCTCGGAGTGCGTAACGATTTGTCAATCGCCACGATCCAATGTTTGCCGAAATGACTCGGTCGATCTACATTTCGATCATGAAACAGCTGACTCACGTTTACGATTTTCGATGGAAGCTACCATTAATATGGAATCCGGAAATAGGATCATAGCTGTAGCGGTTGGTTGATAATAACCTGTAGCCGAGGTCAAACTCTCGGTAAGGATTCATTGAATTCGGAAGCTTTCTCGTGTTAAAATTGTTGATTGAAGGATTGTCAAATGATTTGTTAATTATACTGTGAAATGTTGTTAATGTTATCTGTTTACAACACCTGGTCGATGTTATATAATATCAATTATTATTAGACTGCGAATGCGAATTCATATTTTTATGAACACGATTGAAAAAATAGAATCTCAACATTATCATTTCATACGTAGATATATTATATTTTTAGATGATATCTAGAGTAGTGAATTAACAGAACGTACGATGGTTTGATTGACGCAAAATGAAAATTCAAAATATAAGCCATGCGCGTGAAAGATAAATATTAAAATATATTAAAACATGTACAGGGGAATAACTTCTGATTGAGAAGATAATTGGAAATAATAATGAATCAATCTGCAAAATACTCAATATGAAATCTTTATATTGAAATTTATTTAGCGAACGGTTTCGACAAACAGCAATTTTTAAAAAATTAATTTTTTCAGCATTCGGTAAAGTAACTTTATGCTGTTAATGCAACATAAATCGTTGCATTATAATATTTAGAAATATAACAAAAAATTTATTTTCCTTCCAGCCATTCGTAAAAATAATAAATTATTTTTATGAACATATCGTTAACGTGATAAACGTTAATATAAAGAAAACATTAATATAATGAATGACCATGTTTTATTGCAATATTTCATTTTAGAAATATCACTTTGACGAAGCGATATAAATTATTTGCTCCGCGCCACTCAATTTATACCGTGACGAACAAATCATTAAGTTAATAACATACCTTAAGTAATTCGATCCATCATTCCTTAGCCACTAACGGATTATTACTTTGATCAGTCGCTTGACCAGAAAAAGAAATGGATTTTCCTTGAGAAGGGCTACTGCAACGTGACAGATACGTTCTTGACGGGTTCCGTGATTAAAGATCGTCTAGGCTGGTAAGCTGTTCGAAGGGTAACGATGACATCTATTTTGAGGCTACCCCTCTGTCTGATGTCCCTTGTCGGATGTCTATCCCACACTCCCTTCGTTGATATCTTCGAATCCCGATAACAATTCCTACAGAAGCCAGCAGCTGTATGCATGTATTCCCAATTTACTGGTACCTAAATCAACGAATCAGTGATTAACGTTGCTATGTTCGAATATTCTGGAGTTACAGCGCCGCATTTCGCAAACGTTGTGCACTGACTAATTAATTACGTCACTTAAGGTTACTAATCGCGTAAGATGCATCTTATATCGAGCGCATTAACGGGAAATGCGAGTATGTAGTCGGTTTTGCTAAAACCATCATGGATTTTATGATTGGAAAGCAGTTAAATATTAACGATCTTGAAAATACGTGGAAGAAAACGAATTATGAAACTCCGTACCACGAAAAGTTGATATAACAAAAATAATTCTTTTGATTAATCAAATTATAGTAAATAATCATGATCTAATAATGTATTTCGTAAAGTGTATAATTAATTTGACAGTGTTTTATAAAACGTCAATGTCCAATAAATTTTGGTAAAAAAAAAAAAGAAAAAGAAAATAAGTTAGATTCAATTCGATTTTGTAAACCATAATATCGTAATTAATTTCCGTAGTAAATTTTTATAAATCAAGTTATTAAATTTTCTGAACGGATACAATATAAAAAGATGTAGCTACATGAATTTTGAAAAGTTATAAGTACACGATCAAAAATACATTCGGTTCGATGAATGTAATTTGTAAGTTCTTAACAAAAAAAAAAAAAGAATAAATATATTTTGAAGCCTAATTTGTTCAACGATTTTTTAATCGAACAATACACGGCAAATAATAATTTCTTTAGAAAACCGTTCGGAGTTAGAAAAGGATTTTTACCTAGTTATGTTTAGTACAACACAATAGTTTTACAATTATCGTTTTGTCTTATTGTTTAATTGAACCACAAGAGATAATTACGTTCATTTTACTTTGTTACAATCAGATGACTTTTCTATTGACCAAGGAAAACCGATTTTGTTGGAGAGAAACGCCGGTTTAATAAAGCCATCTCTCTGGTCAAATATGATTAAAGGTCAGCCTTGAGAGCGATTTAGTGGAAAGAGTAAAAAGATATCTATCTTAAGGTATAGTATCCTCTTTCTATGGTATCTGTTCCTTTCCGGTATCTTTGACCTTTCAAGATCAGAGCTACGTCTGATCCACGTATACAGTATCAACAGCGCAATACTAGTATACATTACACGGTAGCGATAGGAGTGAAAATAAATTGGAAGCGTTTCCTCTGAACTTCTTTCAGAATTGGTATCCAACAAAATCGATTACTATACAGCTTTCTACGATTCGATTATTGTTGGTAAATCGTTTTCATCACGTATGAAACGAGGAAAGCTTCTAGAAAATATAAAAATCTACCGAAAATATACATGTATCTCGTTTAGATAGTTTTTTTTTTACTAAACATTTGAAACATCGCGCGTAGTTTATTTCAACTGTTCAAATACCTACAATACAATATTTGTACAGACAAAGGTACATAAATCTCTAGCAGAATCCACGAACTAAATTTACGTTAAATGTCACGATAGAATGTTATCAAATGTACTTATAATTCTATTGTCTATATATGTTTTATAATTGAACTAAATAAGTTAACTAAAAGAAGAACAAAAGGTTTATGTAGAGATGAGTTTAGAATAACACCGAACAGATTCTTTTTTCTGAAATACTTCAACGTCCTGTTTCAATACGCAATATACATTATACATTATCGATTGACAAAAGATTGTGAGGGTTCGACGACCTAGCGTTCGATTTGCTGTCAACCAACCAGGCGATTTAAAAAATTATGTACTTCGAAACATGATATGCACGATTGATTGATAAAGAAATAAAAAGAGCTTCAGAATCATGTAATCGATCCGATATAACACAGAGTAAAAGAGCACACTGTATAATGTAATATTCATTTCTTTTTAAGCTCACATATTATGCCATTTAGAGTAATATTTTTTCACGAGTTTCAATGTTTTCCTAACACCAGATCTTTAATATGTACCTAAGTATAATATATATAAATTATTACAATTAAAATGGTACGATAAAGATGTGAAAAAGTATATTACTATTATAGGTTTGTACGGAAGAAGGTATATGTAATAGAAGAAAATTAATTAACAACAAGGAAGTGTAATTTTCTTATCTTGTTTATCGGAATTTATAGATGACTTAAAAATAACGTTGCACGACACTGCAGGACGGTACGTGCACGTGAATTGGTTCGAGCAATAAGCCGTGTTATTTCGAAGGAAACCGAGGTAAGCCAACGTGATTCGTGGTTCTATGCTTATGGATATACCGCATACGACATGTAATACGAAGGCCACATACGGATGAAAGGAGGAGAATGTGGTGGTGAATGGAAGAGAAGGTGGACGAGAAATTGTAGCTGGAAAGGTCTAGCCGGGATGTTATGTTGTATGCTAGTACCAGCGCTGTAGAAACATTTGCAACCAGCAAGATAGGCTTTTACACGTGGTCACGTCATCGTTGATTCAAAGGACATTTTGTATAAATTCTAAACACTAGATAGTAGGAAATTACGAACCGCACTGTATTGCACGTACTGCAAACAACAAGAAACAATTTTCTGCGGGCTGCTATGCTCGAGGGGAACGTTTGTAGAAATTGAAACAATTAAATTAAATTCAAATTTCATGCTTTTGGAGTTCCTTTGTAAAGCAACAATATAATGCTCTGTTTAGATCTTCCAAATAAATTGCGATTGTATTATCGAGATCTTACGCTCTTGCGTACTGGTATATAGCTATTTAAGTAATATAATCATAGAGTAAATGTTAGACGTAAAGGAAGAAAATATTTAAGATAAATGAAATGAACAGCAGAAAAACATATTATATTTTTAAATTAATAGTAATATTCTAAAATATTATAAAATATATTATACTTAAAAATATAGCATACTTCTAAATCAGGGACAAGAATATGAGTAAATCTAGGACGTACTTCTTGTTGAATGACTTTAAATAAATATTATAACTTTTCATTCCTTAATTAAATTAAATTAAATGATCTAAATACGTTCACGATAGAAATTGCATAACAATAGCCTGTATTTGATAAGTATAAAATCAGCGAACATGAAATGTGAAGAGACTAATCCATAAATCCCTTCAAAATATATAGGTATAAAAACAAACTAAACCAATATCATAAACTTGTGCATATATATGTAGGTATGTGCGCAGATAATGTTTTATCGGCGATTTACATGTGCTACTGATTTTCGTAACTATTCGAATCTGTAACAATGGCATAGAATCAGTTATTAGTCTAATTTTAACATAGTAAATAATTTGAAACATGAGTTACGAGGCAAACTGAATCGTCTGTGGAACGTTGAAATTATTGATAACTAAATGTACTTGTACTACATACATATACCGAACACATACCAATTTGTACGACATTTTACAATTTCCTGCGTGTATGAAATACGTATCAACTTTGAAACTACTAAATCTTTTAGTTAATCGAATTACTTTTCTTTATTATGCAAGAATTTAAATGTATGAAAAATTAAGGAATTTAACTATACATGAAAGATTGATCGCTGTAATATTTAAATATTTTTATAAATTAAGCGTTCAAATTAACCTTGATTAGTAATTTTTTAAAAAGAAATACAAACGCAAGATCTATTGAAAGATAGCGTTTAAAAACAGTACGTTGTATTCGTGATCAAAATTATAATAAAGTACAAGACTGGCCGCAGCTGCAAGAGGAATCTCTGAAATTCTGCCAAAACACATTTCCTTTCACAGTACTCGTGAAACACGAATGTGGCGCAAAGGAGTGGGAAGATTGCCTGCCTAACTGGCATGAAGTCCCACGAGATTCACCGAATTCGTTCAAAGCTTTCCACGTTACGTTTATCACTAATGTCAATAGACACGTTGCGGGATACGAGACTCAACCGTCTGTGGATATTGATTCTTTCGTGTATAATGTATATACATACCTACCTATTGTGTTACATATGCGGTGAACAAGAAAATTACATACAATATAAGGCTTAACTCGCCCAGTACTCATCTAAGCAGTAATAGCTATTCGTAAAGAGGGTCTTCTTAAATGATATTGACATTTTTCGATAGAGAAAAGAAAGAAGATATTATAAAGAAGACACAAAATTTTGATTAATTGAAGTGGTTTGTGTCTGTAGAATTATTTTTGACGTTCAAATTAATTGTAAGAATTTTTATACACTGTCGTCAATTATTCATTTATTTATGCCAATTACATACAATTATATTTAATAATTGTATAGCAGCGAGGATACGATGAATGAAAAGCGAAGATCGAAAGATATTTTAACAAAAAATCACTACAGTAAAGAAAATATGATGTTATAATAATTTACTTGATAATATTTTAATTTTCGATTGCAACGGAACATTTTCTTTTCTATGCAAATATTCTTATAAAACTGTACTAGTCTTACTATACGGCTTACAGTCACAATAAAATTTTCATTGTTCAAAGTAAACGTTTGATATAAATTTAAACTTTCTGTTTGATTTCAAACATATTATATCCTATATTATAAACGTATACATGATAACTGCAAATATTCCATCAAACAAGAAATTCCCATCATTTCATTTTATCGTATTACAAATTGTTAAATGACAGTAAAAAGATTTCCATTTATAAATTATAAAATATATGTAAAAACGTATTCATCAATTGCTGGTTACTCAATCAAAGCAATAACAATTTTACATGACCTTATCATTCAGCTTAACCATCGGTTAGCAGAGATCCACGTTCGATCGACTACGTACTAGCTTTTAATTCAATTTTCACGCTCATCTCGCGGACAAGCGACATCGGCGTGAAATTTTGGGAAGCAGGTTTACTGTCATTGGATCATTCGATCCACGTCAATCGTGTATTGAATCAGTGTCCATCACTCGCATACATTTAGTGCGTATAGCCGTTAATAGCCGGACAATCTCTTGCTACGTGAACGGAACGACAAGTATGTCATGTCAACACGTACCGCGTTACGATTTCACACACCTTGCCATTGTTCAATCATTCTATGCCGTTCTCCCCCCCCCCCCTTCTAATGATTACGCGAATCGAACATAATGACTCACATAAATCTTACATCAGTAATATTTGGGTTGCATATACCGTATGAAGTGTCGATCTTAATAATCTGGCTTGAATCCATCATAATACAAAATGAATGACAATTCGCTTCCATGCAAACTACGAAATAGTTCATAAATTTTTATACGGTCGAAATAAAAATGATAACATAAGCTTATTAGTATTGGCATTCGAATCGTAATTTCGACTAGGTATTAGTAGCAATACTACCATTAGGCAGTAAATTGTCGAAAATTTGTGAATACAAAAGATTGAACATAGAAAAGTGAATAAAGAAAATGTTAGTATAATTTGACAATGAGATAGAATCTTGAACCGATGAGGATAATTTTAACTTTACTTGTGGAGAAGTGCAAGCATAATTTTAGACCGTAACGTCTAATCGATATTTGCATGGTTTAACAGTAGATACGTTCGAGGTAAAGTTTTCTAGAAAAGGGAATTAAACAATTAAGAGAAGAATATCTATCGAAATGTTGAAATATTTTGCTGACTATAGTTACCGACTATAGTTTATTATATAGAAGCAACATCGAATATCCATTGCTTCCATATTTATCAATACGAAATATTCTAGCATTGTATCTCGTGTTTCTTCTTGAACGAATTTTCAAGTATCGTCAACCACAACGATCGTTCATTCTTTACAAAAGCACTCCGTACGAGCAAATGAAGCGTGAAACATCTTCCTTCTCGAAGGGTACGTGCACGTACCAGTTTCTTCGTGAAGCGGGAAAACGCAGTCGAGATACAAGCTATGAAATATTTCGAACTAGAACGATTAATCGTGGCTACAGATCGTTCAGGCAGAAGTAACAGTCTTAAACCCGTGAAATAATTTATGACACGTACCTAACCTCTGATAGTTTATGACATGCGTCGACGAAGCAAATATTTTACTATAACAAATTCACATCCGATGTTTCCTAGATTATTTATTTGAAATTTTGCTACAAAACAATCTTTTATATTAATGTTACATTTCTATGCATATATTTTACATACATTATTTATTGTTAAACACCTCACGGGTTTATGAAATATATAAAAAGATATTTATATACGTGTATATGTACCATAAAGGTAATAATATATTGTATATTATTGAATGTAGACCTTGTATCTCTTTTTGTTATCAGATATTATTATATTACTACTAATATTTGATATTTACTATAGTGCATAAATCAATATGTATATATGTTTAATTACTAATTAGGACAAGCAGTTTCATTTTAAATAGAAAGATGTTAGTACGAATTTGATTGCTTTTCCTTTCCTTCATAAATATCGTTATTTTAACTGAACAAGATTATCCTTGCAACATATCAGTTTTTCGAAATCATTTAAGATACCTGTTTTATGAAATTTTTACAATTACGATAAGGAAAAGCAAGTACCCACTAGATAGTTTATCCCAACAAAAAGTAAGATACGATGGAATAAAATAAACACGTGACAGACTGTTGATGTTTGCGCATATAGAGGTGACTTTAAAAAAAAGAGCTATATAAATTCTGTCCACATTTTTCGTCCTGTGCCCTTAAAAGACGGATTTCAGAGGTTAGAGTTATACAACACAGGAAGGATCAGCGTCAATAACCCGCAGGTTCGAAATCCCCTAGAGACACCCGTGCACATTTTTACTCTGCCTCTGGTTTCCCCGAAGCGAAATCGCGAGGGTTTTGTCACCGCGTAGCTTACGACTCGTCCGGTAACTTCCACGAGGAAAATTGACGAAACCACTGTTCCTGCTCGAGAACATCGCATAGAATAATAAAAAAGGAAAAAATGGAACGGGCCTACTTACATATATAGCTCGGAATAATGTGGAAATTTACATGCGGGTGCGTGTTTCGCGGAGTGACGAGGGTTTAGCCCCATTTCGGTCCTCGAAACGTGCTGACTCGGCCTACGACAATTGTATCAGCCTGCGAACGAGTAGTTAACGATATTTTACCTTTTTACCATCCGCGAACGATTTAACGTTCTTGGACAAAAACTGTCTTTTACGACGACAATGCCATAACTCCGGTCTATAAAGAATAAACTTCGTTTCGGTTATATCAAACTTTCAACGGGACGCAAATTTTCTAGAAAATTTCTTGAATGTTTGATGAGACTGTTGTCCTGCCAAAAATAAACAATACAACTATTTGCATAATAGATAAATTTCATTGCTCATGGTTTCTGAAGTTTTATAGTCTCGTGAATACGTAATATGTATGCATACCATTTATACATCATTTTCTTGATTCTCTTCCCGAATTCAGTATTATGTGTTTATCAGATTGAATTCCTATTAAAATATTGTTTATACACACGTATATCAGCCTTTAATGACCAAAAAGTATGTAAATGTCATGAGTTTGTAGAAAATGGTGTAACTTATTATGTTTAACATTTATTTATGTTTTTTATATCTTATTTTATTTGCTAAATAGCAGTTATTTACATATATTTAATTCCAGATCAAAACAGAAAAGTGTATCTTTTTATAAGCAAATAATACATTTCGGTTATAGCGGTTTAAAAGTGTCGATATTGATAATATTTAATTTGTATCGAAAATTGCATGACTGTTGATGTTTATCGAGATTTTTCATTTGTTGTTTAAAGATGCAGCTTGCTTTAATTGTGCGCGATATTCCATGTAATCCTCCCAAAATATACTTTTTCAAAAAGTTCAAATATCAAAGTGAGGATCATAAACTTCGTGCAAAGTGTAAAGTGGAGAAGACATAATCGATTACACACCAGTACAAGCAGGGTAAATTTTGTACTTTGAAAATTCCGCGTGTTTTGGTAAAGTTTGAAAAAGTTTGAAGCGTAACGAAATTAACTCCTTCATGACTACATTGGTATAAAATACCTTGGAGTCTCTATGTATCTTCTAGCATATTACAGTCTTGTTCATAGCATGCTCAGAATTTCTTCAAACGTGAGACTCGTGATATTTTCAGTTCATACAGCGTACAAATAAAAATTTTGTTGCACGACGAAAAGGGACGCATTCTTTCTATGTTCAAACTTTTACATATAATTATTATAAGCTCGTTCTGATCTCCAATCTTTTTATACGGAGTTATAATAAGAAAGTACGTAAAAAAAAAAAGAAAAAAAATAAAACACGAAGATTATTCGATGTTCTTATAAAGACATCTCAAGGGAATTTCGAGCCCTATTAAACGATTACTTTGAGTACGTTTTCAACTGTCATCCAGAAAACCGCAAACTAACTATGTTTTCTCTGTTCTTTGATTCAACAAGCTGTCTGGGAAACTATTCAATTTCTCTTACACGCTGCCATACTCAGAACAAGTACGTTTAAGTTCAGATTGCACCATCTGCGACCGTACGCGTCATTGTTAGAAACTAACTAACGATTCCATGGTCCATCGAATTTGTGTTCTGTCATTCTCCATGACTGGTCACTAGTTTCAACGCCATTGTATTACAATACCGCTATGTCAGGTTCAGTATCTACCATTATTGTAATGCGTGCCATCATTTCTGTACTCTGGCTTCATTTCGAATACTAGACATCGATTCACCATCGCGAAACAGCGTATCTAGCAAATAATCTTTCTGTTGCAACAAAGAACGTGACTTTATACTGCTAATCTGACAGCGTGAAAGATGTTCCAATATTTTACGAAACCCCCATTACGAAAAAGTATGATGAAATACTGCTTGATTGTGAAATTGTGACAGTGCTATATGCGCATCTTTTTGAACATACTATGGGAGATCGAGCATATATTCTTGTTATCGTGAAGCTAGAAATGACTTATCATTTATTATAGTAATAGATTTATATAAATTTGAGCATAAGCCAAAGTCAAATTTTATGTAATACGAATGATATCAAATTTATCTGATATATAATGATGAAACTATCATTACCACCTAATGACAGAAACCGCAATCACTTAGTTGGCAGCCCAATAATATAATAAGCATCAAAATTTATTCGAAATCTCACTTTTATCATTATCCTTCCTGTCTTTAATAAAATTAAGCTAATTAAGAAATAATTGTAACGTATCAAAAAATTTTAATATAGCTCTTAAAAATTGAACAAGATCATCCCTTGAGTAGAAACTTTTATAATGATGGAGTTAATAATTAATAAATCTTATAATTTACGCCAATTTTAGATTTTATAAACTTAAATGTAGAATAATTTATTTATAACAAAAACCAAACGACACGGTAAAAGATAAGAAATATGTATATAAATTAAATTGTTATATCCAAACGATTGGGAGTTGGAACGACTAATTAACTCATTTTCATCGGTTAAGAGATTAAGAGAGCATTTGTGTCGCGTATATGTATAACGGACGACGAGAGTTTCGTGTGAAGGTTGTAGGATATAGATTCATAGTTATATTTAAACAGTGTCCTTGTTACTATACAGGAGTTTATTTGATTTTTCTCTTTATTGAATCGACACGACGTCGTGTAACAATGAGGATTTCAATACCTACGAGTTGCAATGCAAAGGTAATAGAAAGAATAGGTATTATAACTCTCGCTCACATTAAAGCTTAATAAGGCATGATAGTGAATTATCGTCTTTGTATAATAGAACTGGGGCGTAAGCTTAGTCGAGTGCGGTGTATTTCTGTGCATTACACCCACCATGCCAAGGGTAGCGACTTCAAAGAAGCGTGTTTTATCATCGAACCATTATACCGTATAACTACAACGCCTCATTTGCCAAGGCTATAAAAGATGTTCTTATGTTCCGATGTTTGCAAGGGTAACAACTCGGTTAAGATAGAAGCTCTTAGCGTCCAATCGATCTATGACATTCACGCGATAAGGACAGTGTATGTTCCGAAAGCTGATTGTGCTAAATGTTTCAAGAATTGTAATGCAAAGTGAGTGTTTCGTTAATGATGTTCATTCTTAAAATAGAGATTCCTTGTCTATATGAATAATAATTCGTATATCAAAAAAACATGCTTTAATATTCTTGATTAAGACACTGAGGAACTTCAAAAGATCGAATTCGAAAAAGATATAATTTGATATAAAATAAATTGTGATACTGCCAAACAAAAAATTAGATGATGTGATTTTTAATATTTCACACAATTTTAGCAGATAATGCTATAGTTTTCAACTGTGTTGATATACTAACTTTGGAAATATATAAAAATAACATCAAATATAGGTAAATGATGTGTTAACCTAATTAGGATATTATGTGCACAAATAACAATTTTTTAATTCACAGGAATTTTAATTAATAGATATTTTGCTACATACTCAGTATGTTTTAATATAAAACAAAAGAAACAGGACTCACTATCGTTTCTTAGATTAGCATGCATATGCGAACACGCCATGAGGTCGGCAGATGGTCTCGAGCTAAATTCCAGAAATAACGCGTAAAGCAAATCTCAGTGGTGGTAATGTTCTGGTTGAGTACATATTCGCATCGGAATAATAGCATTGGCTATGTAAATAATAGAATCATGAAATCTGATTAGCAAGCATCTTGAATCTATCTCTCCTTCCCGGCACATTAAACAAACATAGTTATTATAATTCTAATCGCCATGTGTATTTACATATACATGTGCGCGATCTGTTCCATAAGTAACGAATTTATGTTCATGACAGTTTTTTAAAGATATATATATATATAGATTTTAAGAATTATGACGAGCATCATCAACATAGTTGAGATAGTTTCGAAAACTTTTACTTTACAGCGTCCGCATGATGCTTCAAATATAGTAGCTTTGATCATATAAAGATCACGATCTTCCACATAATTTTAAATATTGGGAAATAAACAGAAATCATAAAAACTAGAAGCTAAATTGAAACAACAAACGAAATCACAGCAATTAGTTGCGAAATAACATCTCTCAAATAAGTGAGTCAAGTAAAATTTAATAAGTAACATCTTTTCGAGTAATCTAGCTTTAAAAATAAATGTGGATAGTACGTAACTTGTAAATTCAGTGATACTTGAATTTCACTATTTACTTAAATGTTCCTTTCAGATAAACTCATATTTTCAAATGCATATTATTTCAATCTCTATACGAATAAGAATTAATTATTTTATAATAGGAACAATAAAAGCCAATAAAGTGCTTTATTAAGAAAAGTAACACAATAAGCGTATCGAGTAACGTATCAAAAGCTATATCGTATTGATTCCCTTTTAATTAAATAACAATTTCTTACATTATGTTGTAAGCTAAATTAAATCCATGAATTCATTAATTTATTAAATTGTAGGAATTTAATCTGAAACATTGTATAACAAATTCGTAATAACTTTCATATGGAAACAGAATACACGATTGATTTAAATTAGCGTACAAAATAAAAATACAAAAGTATATTCTATCTTTAAAAAAAGAAATAAGAAGCTCATAACCGAATTTGCAAATTTTTATTCATTCAGATACGCTTGAAGGAATTATAGCTTATAAATCTTTGGCTTTAAAAAATTTACAACTAAGGGACATAGAATATTTTTCTGTAACGATTGAAAACATGTATGTACATTGTACACAGGAATGCTGTATCGAGAATAGCTCTCGGACAAGCAAGTTTTTACCACATGTACTATTTACGGAAGGTACAACCACTGTACTCTCGACAACGTGTCGTTTTGAACAGAAGCTACACGTAGTCGTCGCGCGGTTTTTCCACCACAGTAAAAATCCGCTTGTTTGAAAGGGGGGCCTAAAATCTACCTCCCAGCAGAAATCTACCATACGTGTTCAAGTGAACAACAGACCTATTTCCGGCATTCAGGTCACGCTCTCCATTGGTTTCGAAGCAAAAATGTTTTTTCAATCTTTACAGTGGCGTACACATCGGTGTCGTATCGCGCGTCACGAGCACATTTAGGTACCAGTAAATAATAGTGTTATACAAGAATGCGAGAACGTGCAAAACAAGATACTTCCACCTGAAGTTATCTGTTTCTTATACCTTTGTTATCTTTTTATTATTTGTTTTATTTTATTTTTAACTTACGAAGTTTTATATAGTTAAAAGAAGCAATAACTAAAATAAATAGCAAAAAGTTTTATTTAATATTTTATACTCTCACAATAAGTTTTATTTATCTTAAGATCAAAGAACAAGTCTAGTCCAACAACATTTAAATGTATTTAAATTAAAATTGATATAAAGATCATCAGAAATTTCAAATTACTATATTCATTCAATTATAATTAACTGATATTAGTGAAATGGAGGCAGCCTTCTCATCTAACGATGCTTCAACTAAATATCCTTAAGGGATTTCAAGATCGTAACGTAGCTGAATAATAGATGAAATTTGAATACGGATTTAATATCGAAACTGCTGCGAGAGTGCGGTCATTGGTGTAGTCACGAACCATTGAAAATCAGTCACGTTATTCAATGTTACTAGCATATTGAGATGAAACTCAATAATACGTATGTATATGTGTATCTAGTATAGATTTAAGATACATCACATATTAGAAACTCTGAAAGATCATGGTACATAAACAAAGAGCGATATACATTTTAAGACAAAGGAATGTAAATTGAAGTAATAATATCACTAAACACGGCAATAAAATTAATTTCAATATTAACTTCAATAAATTTGATTTTAACATCATAAGGTAGTTATAGTACACTCGTCAACATCTATTTTTTTTTATATAACATGTAACATTATAAAATTATAGAAGGTAACAAAACGATCTAAGTTATATGATAATTTCATATAATTGTATTGATGAATGTGTTTATGAACGAATATGAGCGAACCATTGCTCTAAAAATCTTTAGAACAGAATTTGTAAAATAATTTCAGAAAAAGTTGAAAAATGATTCATCCCTTTTACTTGTATAAAAGAGAAATTTTAATACTCTCCATGTTACATTTAATACCAACAGCCAAAATCCTTTGTCGACAAATAATCGATTACTCGATGCAGACATTCTTAAGCCGATTTTATGGGTACAAATCCCTTTAATTGAAGGTCTCATTAGTAATTGAAAACACTGATTGAAAATTTTGTTGTTATGTTTGCTGTGTGGTATTAATCAGTATACAGATGACTGAACAAAATTTTGAAAATATTTTAATACACATATTACTTGTTTTTTTAAATATTGAATTGAAATACTGAATTTAATAAATAAACTAAAATTTACTCAACTCTGTTATGTTGTGGAAAGTGATTTTCTATAATTAATTGCTATTATTCTTGTTTAAAAATTCCTCTTTCTTGAAAGAGATTCTTTCAATTTTTATTAAAATTTGGATGTAGTAATATTTTTTACAGGTGTAATAAATGAGCCATAAGATAATGCTTATATTGAACTGAATGAAACTGTGGACATTACACTTTATTATTAATTTAATCTTAATTTAATTTTATTCAATCTTCTCCCAAAATTTGATTGTAGATTTCTTTTAAAATTCGTAGTATGCGATTAAATATAGTCAAAGTGGAAATAACACTATTATACATATCTACGATACTATTGAAACTATGCAATGAGATTAAATCAAAAGAAGAAAGATGTCAAAAGTGAAATGCGTACTTGTGTCTACTGAAGAAAATTGAGAAAAGTTCAAACGTAACCGTATTTATTCAAGGAACATCACGCGTATACGTATTAATTCTGAGAATTGAAACATTACGAACAAACTGATATATATTGATTACTCGGAAAGAAAGAAAAATGAAAATAATTTCAAAATTAAGAGTTTTATTTAAATTAAGAGAAATTGTAAATTACACAATTAATTAAGTTATATCTTTTCTCTTTTTTTTTTCACGTTTTAATAAAATATAACAGAAAATAGCACTTCACCTCGTGTCGTGCGTTTTACTCTTGTTAGACGAGATTAATATCAAAGTTTCCACCGCCACGTTATAGTCAATGAAAAGTAGTTGGATTTCCAGAAGTTAAGCGCATATTAATAGCCATTTTGTGTCTAACAAGTTTCACGTAACGAACATTCAGATGCTTCCATACTGTTGGGAATCGTAAAGAGTTCTCGTCGCTTATAGCTCATAGCTCTGAAACACAATCG
Organism: Bombus pyrosoma; assembly: GCF_014825855.1. Lineage (NCBI taxonomy): Eukaryota > Metazoa > Arthropoda > Insecta > Hymenoptera > Apidae > Bombus > Bombus pyrosoma. The sequence goes on along the minus strand of NC_057773.1, from coordinate 7,579,787 downwards.
CTTTATTTCGGCTTGACTAAATTTGCCGCTTCCAACTCACTCGTTTGCTAGACAGTTATGTTTACGCACGGCGAAACTTACGAAACTTAACTAAATTAACTAGTTAACGAGTAGATTATGCACACGACATTTAACTGCCAACTCTCACAGCAGGTAGACTTATAGTTTTCCATAGTAAACTACGAAGTAGACTGCGGAACATCTCTTAAGTTCAAATATAGAGTTCTGCACTATTACCTTGGTTTAATGAAATAAGCTTAAACGAAACGCGATTGCCTTAAAACGTGAACAGTACATACATTGTGAATCGAATATCCTGAAACACTGATTTTCTATAATTATATGTTGTAGAACTTATTAACACTATAGATAGATATTATCTAAATCAAACGATATCACTCAAGGAACTTTTATTTATATATCCATACATGCACTCGATGTATTTTAAAATAAAAATGAAGTTCAATGTTTATATTAATGATAAATGTCAAATAAAAGTTATGAACGATGCGATGCTGTTCATGGAAGAATCTCATAGTTTATCAAATAGATAATACTGCTAAAAATTATAATTTCACTTTATTCAATATGATAACATAATTTGTGTACCCTAACGCAAAATAATCATTTCTGATCTTGAAATCTGTGGATAATTTAAAAGGATAAAATATATCGTTTAAACAATAAAATAAATAAGATTCTGTAACAATAATCTTGATATAAATAGAAACTTTCTTATCCATTTCTCTCGCGTTTCAATTTTTATTTCGTTAAAAAGCCATTGCTAGGTTATTATTATACTCCACATTAAATTACTTGAAATTTTTTTTATTATTTGAATTGTATCCTTCGGTATAGGAGTAATAGGGAAGAAATATGATAGTGACAGAAAGAGGAAAAAAATGTAACTGTCGCCATAAGTGACAAAACGCGCTAGTGACAAAACTGTCGCTTCAATACTTATATTTATAATGTATGGCGTTAGTAGAAGAAGAAGAAATCGAAATTTTGATTGATGCCAGCAAGAACGACAACTTGTCGCTAGTACGTGCATAACCTAATAGTTGTATGATAGTTTCATGAAATAGTTCTGCGAAATTTTTAAATTTAAGATGTCACAAACCTAGCAAAATTCGAACACGATTTATTTTTTGTTGCATGAGATATCTAGATGCAATATCGAAGTCCATGCAATCACGTATGATTTATATTGTTATTCTAAATATTCGAACATATATACAAGCTCGTACAAGAATGAATGCGATATCGAAAGATTGACAACTGTGTATCCGGAAAATTGGTTGTCCATTTTATTCGATCCGAGAGATAAGCACAAAGGGAGGTGATAAAAACCAAACGTAACAAAATAAACAAATAAGAGACAGTGTTGATGTGCTATAACAAATAAATGGCTGATAGTGGTAACCTATTGACCCAAATAGGGTCGATGATATTGATTAGTCACCGCATGTTTGTCCCACGGCAGTCAAACACGATCCCCTCTGTACTCTATATTTCTCCTAACATACAATACCTGCCACCCCTCGTACTTCCATCCCTCTAATAATCTGTCCCTCTTTGTTTCGATTTTGCACAACCTTCTCGTATTGCTTTCGTCTATGTCGTATTCTCATCGTGAAGTTTTCGAGCATCTTCCCTATACCCTTTTTCGTATAGTCGGGCAACGAAATTGAATTTATGGCTTTATTTTCCTCGTTCATGGACAATATCTACCGCAGATTGCTCTACGTGAAGCGCGATTCTCGGTATTATAGCGAAATAATGGAACCCTTGCGTCTTCTTTCATGTCATTCACGTGGAAGCAAGAAAATGCCATGAAACGAATTCTAACCGAAACTTTAATGCGCTTCAAAGTTCGCAAAACATATTTTTCGGAAGGACAACAAGGCAATGATTTCACGACCCATGCTTTTTTATCGATCGTTTTGCGATATCAACAAGAATTTTTTGCTTTCGGATGAGTCTACAGAAAGTTTTAAGTACCTCCGACGTTTACAAGTTCAAAGCGCGTTCATTTCGAAGTAATTAATTAAATGCTCAATGAGGAAAAGGACTCTTCATTAAAATTGCTACTTTGAAGTTGCAAGTAAGAAATTACAGGGTTTTCAAATACGGAATCATCGTTGAAATTGTGTCTGCAATCTTAAAATATGAAGAAAACTATTCTGATTAATAATGATCTGTCTCTTAAATATTTCGAGATCTTCTCAATAGGCGGATACAAATTAAAAATAATTAATGTATCTACCATAGAGTCCCAATTCGTCTTTCTCTCAATCTGAATACATATATAAAAATTTATGTATATTAATTATCAACAGAATAAGGAAGGAATTTCTCATGTTTTTAAAAAATAAAAAAAAAGCTCTACATATATGTACTTTTAAATTTATGATATTGAATCAATCTAAATGACAATAAATTAAAAATATTGTACATATATTACTGTATAAATCTGAAATTTATTAATTTACTTAGCATTAACGATGTAAAATACATCAATTGTATATTTTTTTAATTTGTCTATTAATTAAATATAATAACAATACTTGACTTTTATTTTTCTCACTTCAACAATACAACATAATATGAGAGTCAAACATTTCTAAAAGTTATAATTAATATATTGCTTAGAATCTTACAACTTTCATATAATGATGCTTTGTTCGTATTTAATACCACGTTCATAATTGATTACTTGAATATCTTGTACTAGACACTAAACTTTACATACATATATACATATTTAACGATAAGCTCTGAATAAATTCTTAATCAAGATTTTAAGCTAACATAATAGCTTTAGCTTTATCTAATTACTAGCTCATTTGCAAGTTCATTTAACTTTAATTATTTTTTATCCATTTATCTAAAATTTTCTTAATTAAAATAAAAATCTAAGGATTCGAAATCTAGGTACATACATACATAGAAAGATTTAGTCTTTATTTTTATGAAAATATAATAAGCAGCTGCAAATTATGGATAACCTCTAAATAAATTAATTGAAGAGCAAATATTTTCAAAAATGACATAATGTTTCTAGAAAACATTATAAAATTATAGAAATTCATTTATTAAACAAATATATATTTCGTATTAAATTTCAATATATGTAACCATTACACATTTACCTTTTATATAGTTTAATTTCTTAAACTAAATTATCATTATTTACTAAATAATTATCTTCTAAATTGATAAATAATTTGTACTTACCGAAAGTGTTCCTTCTTCTGTTACTGCAAATAATAAAAAAGTATTTGTATATTTCTATCAAATAAGTTATTATATTGTTGTCAAACTACATTATATGTTATAAAGGATTCGCAATTAATGATTTATTCTTAGTTCAATAGGAATCGAAAGCACTCTATCGGCCAATTTCGTAAAAGCATAGCAAACATTTTCCCGCGCATTTTTCATTACCTGTTGCGCATTTGACGTATCCGTTGCCTGTAATTATTTTTGTATCTATTAAGTGTAGTGAGTGTTTTAATTGATAGTGTTAAGTGGCAATGATTACATTAGTCCAGAGTTTCGCTACGCATGTGAGTGTTAATTATGACATTGTTAATAACTTATTTTATTCTGTTTTCGTTAACAAACCAAAGTTAACCTCAAACGCCATACACGCCGGTTATTAGTATCTCGTGCGAATAGACATAAATAACACAATTATAGTGATTTTAAACTATGGTTAACTGTGGTAAATAAGGTTAAACTATGGTATTGTTTTACGTATTGATTAAAAAAACAGCATTGGTTTGTTTATAATATTAATTTACTGATAAAAATAAAATATGCATAAGATTCATAAATTTAGTTTAAAATATCCATAGAAATTAATGTGATCAGTACAAAATTTAAAATACTGATTTATAACATATTTACATTTATTACAATTATGGGGTTGTAATTTTTTGACAATATTTTGGTTATTTAAGTAAAGCTATAGTGTCATTTTAATAGTTCTAATATATTGTTTATTGCAGGTGATCTAAAAATTCATTTGAATAATAATGTTTAGAATTCAATAGAAAGAAATACATATATACCTTATAATCTGTTATAAATAAAATCATGTCAGATTACCTATCTACTGAACTTGCAGCTACGTGCGCTGCACTTGGTTATTATGATGGATCTAAGTATCATTTAGACAATTACTGTTTAGGTAAAAGTAGTTGTTACTTCTTTTATGTGTATCTTGTATAGTAAATATTCATGAGTTAGTCAAAACTTAATTCGTCGATACAAAGAAATATTATTAAAGTTATTAATTTCATAATAGATGTTATAAAGGATCTTATCAAATATTTAAGAAGAGACGATGACTCTCATACTGTACGTCAGTTTCTTGGTCAAACAAAAGTACTTCAAACTGATCTTATAAAAATTTTTGTTGACCACTACGATAAACTTGAACTTTGGGATGTATTACTAAGGTAAGTAATAAGTTACTCAAAATATATTTTGTAACTTGCTGTATATTATTTCACTCTAATAACATCTGATTTAATTAGGTTAATTATTAATATAACAAGTCCAGTTGTGCTGCTTTTTAATGAACAAATTCCTACTGACATAATGCAACGTACTATATACCTTAAACTAGTTGCATATACACAGTCATATAAAGTAGCTTTAATTGATGGACGTATATGGACCATACTTAGTAATCGTTTAAGTAAAATTCTTAAACTAGTAAGTTTATTAAGTTTGTAGATTTTATATGTATATTCAGAAATAAAGAAACAATACAATTCCTTTGTTCTTATAGGATAATGTAGAAAGGGGGGAAGAAAACGAAATGATCATTGAAAGGATACTTATTTTTATTAGAAATGTTTTGCAAATTCTCCCAGATGAAAATGAGAAACGTGTTGATAATGATGCTACAGTTCATGATGAGGTATGATATTGAATGTAGCATTGCATAAGAATATATTTTTATATACTCTCTGCTCATTAGGTTTTATATGCACTTAATACATCAGGAATTGTTGATTTGTTAGTATTTATTGCTAGTAACAGAAGTGAACAACAATATCATTTGCAAGTTTTAGAGGTATGTGCTCGATTAAATTACATTAAAATGTCGTTATATTGTTTCAAACGTTTTATTTTCTCTCCGAAATAATTTAACATTTAATAATCACTCGTCTTATATACGTTGCATATTATTAGATTATATCGTTAATGCTTCGTGATCAAAGTGCGAGTGAATTAGCGAAGTCCGGCTTGCAACGTAGTCTTAGCGAAAAAGAAAAGGATGAAGAAACACTTTTAGCAGCTCGACTCAAAGAAAAGGAGAAAAAGATAGAAAGAGTGAGAAAATATGCAGGAGCTAGGTAAGTTTAATTAACTCTATTCTCTAATATTATTCTTTATTCTCTCTCTCTCTCTCCTTATATATATACACATATATATTTCTATATATAGATATATTTTTACTTTCTTGTTTGTTTCAATTTTTATGCAATAAAAACATAGTTTATTCTTCATTTACGTATTTAGATAGTTTTAAAAAGTATGTTAAAGAACTAGATAAAAGAAAATAATAATATTCATACTCTTCTAGTTAATCTATCTATAGTTTATTTAATACATCGAAACAATTTTGAAGATATTGTTTCTAAATATTTCGTTTTAGTAAGTGATTATATTTACAACTAAGTTATTATAAATCAAGCATTTAAGAACATAATACGTTATTTTTTTATTATTTTAAATATTGGAAACAGTGATCGTTTCTATATGTAAGGTGCAAGTGATTGGTTTTATTGCAAACTGTATAGACATATTATAATTACTTATACGTAAATCTAATTACACATTTCGCTAAATATCCATGGCTTGGGCGACAAGTTATTTTAACATACTTATAAGGAAATTGAACATGAATAATATTGTGAATATAACAGAATAAACAGACGATCAATACCACTTAAGGGACATTGCTAAGGAAACATAATTTATTCCTAGTACTACATATGTAATAAATCTGACCCACTTTTTAAAGTAAGACCACGCACCATTTGAATAGATGCTTTTACCCACTTGTTGGGGAGTGCACGTGTTTTATTCTTGTGTCGTGCATTATTCACATCTTTTTGCTATGTTCCCCTATTTTCCGTAGAAAGCTTTTTGCAACTTGAAAAGAAATCAAAGGAGGTAGAGAGATTGATCTTTTCTCTCACACCCTATGAATCGATGGACAATGCTATCACAAGCGACAAAATGGCACCGTCCAAAACAAGATTTTATGTTCAATATTTCAAAGATAAAAGCTTTAAAATAGCAAAATTGAAAAATGTATCATTGATTTAGAACGTATTTAATAAAAATTAGTAAAAATGAGATATCAAAAATTTTATGAAATTTAAATATTTCATATGGTTATTTGTAATTTTTTAGAAACTTGAATTTTTCTAATATTTGTGAAGTATTCACATATTCACATCTTTCTTTAAATAAACAATAAATAAATTTATTTTCAATATTTCTAGTTCAGTCTCTGATTTTGTTAATGCTTAAATTATGTATCTATTGTAGTTGATATAATGAACCGATTACACAAGAATAATAAAAACAAGAAATCGAAGACGACTTTCTCCCACAAATAAATGTACGAGGAAGAAAATGCATCTTCCTCGTTTAGCAAACTATCTGCTAGTGACAGCCGTCTTCCGTACTATTGATTAGATTTTCAGAAGTCATACATAAAATTGATTGGGATTTTTTTGGGGGTGGTTTTTTTTTGAGTAGTGGGTTCTTTTTTATATCAATATATATAATTTCGTCAATTGTTTAATAATATGTTTAGACATTCACATTTTGGTGGAACTTACGTTGTGCAAAATATGAAAGCCATTGGAGAAAATCAGCTATTATGTCACAAACCATACCAGAAGATCGAGGCATTAAACTTCGGCCAAGATAAGGTAATTACTGCAGCCGTTATTGATATGAAACAATTCTGTTATGGTTTTCATTTCCTTTTTTTGTTTCTGTTCCCAAATAAAGGAAATAAACGTCAAACCAGAAAATGGTCAATTCAATTAATCTTTGGTTTCCAACGGTAGCTCTCATTAATGAATAAGTAGGAATGAAGGCTGGGTGGATTTGAATGAAAATACGGTTGTTAATTAAGGCTATCCTCGCGTAATTAGAACTGGCTCCTTGCTTAATGGTGCTGAAACATTTAAAACTAGGTCAGTGCTCTTTTCGCGGACGTTTCTCCTCCTTTTCTCTTGTCTCTTGTGTCCCGCTCGACTATAAAACGATCCTTTTCCTTCTTACATCGTTATTACCGTTTCCTTCGTAGAACATCCGTATTTGAAGACAAACTTTTCCTAGCTTGTTTTTTCGTAGCTCGTTTCATTATGAACTGTTATAAATCTACTAGGTCACATGCCTGACGGCTATCTCGAATTGAGGCGATCAGTGACTTCTGTCATATCGTTTATGGAATTCCACCAGTTTCCTTCTCTTGATATCTTCTCTTCTCTGATCCCTTCTACATTTTCGTGAAATTGTTATATAGAAACAATGAAAGGCTAAAGTCTATGTCATCTCTTAAACGAAGTTGTATTCTACAGATTATGTCGCCAATCTTTTGTAATAAAGCTTACAAAATATGATTTTATTATAACTTCAGATTAAAAAGAAGTTTTTCCGTTATAAATATACAACAAAATGTTAAGCTTAGTTTAACGAAATGGGTAGAAGTTTAATATAACGAGCAATTTATTTTTTATTTCTGTAATTTTGATTAGGATATAATGGATGTTGACAGTGTAACAATCACCAAGACTTTTTAGACTGGTACGACAAAACACTTGTGATGAAGTTTGTTTTCAGACAGTCAAATATTTAATACACATGTTTTCAATTCTTTCTTGTCGATCCTGAATAAAACGTATAATATCTATGTAATTAACAATAATGATAAGTATATAGATCTGTGTAACATAATTTTAAATACATAATAATAATAATGTATATTTTGATTTCAATGCGACATAGAAAAAAGTGTCGAAACCGAAAAACAAACGTCCCATGTGGGATCCAAGGGGTGAACGTACATCTGCATTGAGTGTGAGGCTCATTTTGAAAGAATTTTGCATAGAATTCTTGAATGCTGCTTACAACCCCGTAATGAAATACGCAAAGTCCTGTATAGTCGGCGGAGCTCAAACCAATCAATCTGAAACAACTTGTTACTTATGGGCCTTGCGTTTTTTCATGGAGTTCAACCGCCATTACAAGTTTGAAGTAAAATATGTGAGGTAAGTCGGTGGAATTTCCTTATTTCGTAATAAAAGAAGGTACATTGTCAGAGAATAAACGTTGAAGAAAGGAAACAGAGATAGTTTTCGAACTCGTTTTACGCATCGTCGCTCTCTTTAGATTCTTGTCTTTGAGAAACATTTTCTAGCTATTTTCAGTGCAAGCGCCTTTACGTGCTCTGCTTTAAGCAACATGTATTGTTGGGATTTAAATTTTCCTTCCAACCAGTGCTCGTTGAACACTCATTATCATTCGAAGCATGTAGAAATGTTAGCAATTTGTGATCTCACACGTACATACATACACATGACGTTTTTCTTATTATTTAAAGTTTGTTTTTAAGAATTTATCAAAAATTAGAGACTTTAATGTATCGTTCTATTTTGTTACAATTAACTAATTCTAATTATTCGGAAGTTAAAACATCTTTAACTTTAATTTCTGCTCCTTCTTTAAAAGCAATGTAATGTTTGATTTTTTATACTAATTTATCAACAGCGAAACAATATCCACGGAAGTATTTCATTTAGTACAAAGACAAATGGATCATTATTACGAGATGATAATTACTGACAAAAAGAGAATTCCCCTTTGGTCTCGTAGATTACATTTAGCATTGAAAGCGTATCAGGTGAGGAACCGAGTATTGATATTTGTTTTCGTTTGATAGATGCATGGAACGAAATATGTTTTTTCTTTTTGTTATTATAGGAACTTCTGTACACTCTAATGGCAATGGATCAAAGTGCAGATCGTGGTGTTAGAGAATCCAGCAAGGTTATTAAGAGTAACGTGTTTTATGTTCCGGAATATCGGGAAACGATTCTTTCTCTCCTTCTCTGTTTCGACGAGGTTAAAATGTCTCGGTTCGTATAAAAGATTCTCTGTAACATAACATGAATTTTAATGTTGCTAAATGATAAAAGTATTTCAAACATTGAGATGAAACAGATCTGTATTTAATAAAATTTAATTGATTAGATAATGAAATTTTTAACATTTTTGACACAATCAGTATTCAATTAATATCATAAATTACATACGAGCCAATTCTGCTCTGAAATTCTCATGAAAAATTTATCATCTAATTTGTATATTAATAAACAGTTCCCTTATTGAATGCTCGTAATATGTATGTTTTTCCATCACATATTACTGTTATTGAATGATACAATTATGGGAAACATTTATTAAAGGAAGTAACGTTATAAAAAAGATGAAATGTATGTAAAAGAACAAACTTATTATACAACTAATAATTCAAAATTTTTCTTTCATATAAAGATTCAGAAATTGTTAGTTTATGCCGAAAAGATAAATGCTTAATGTCTTCTCAGGGATTTTAAATATCCTATAGCGAAAATTAATGATGTAATTTACTTGTGAAGTATTTCATTGGTATTACTATTTCATGCTCTGAGTATCTGTTTATCGTGTAGATAGGAGTGGAAAATGAAAAACTGTTTGCTAAAAGTTTTATCTACTGCAGACAGATTGATTCACTTTCAAATCAATCGGCTCGAACAACGAGGGAGCTATTTCTCGTACTTTCTTGCTTCTTTTCGACTGCACCTCTTCCCATTGCGTCCTCCCCTCGCTCTTGTCTGGTCCTCCTCTTTTCTTCTTCGCTTCTTGCTGGAATAAACAACTTCTATCGACCTTCCGGCCGGCGAAATGGGAAAAGACGACGGCCGTTCAACTTTTCGCGAGTTTGACGGGTTTTCCACTACGGAAATGTAAGGTCGGAGCACCATACCGCGATATCGTCGTTACTTTGACGTCTTAGTGACGCTGACGAAAACAAGACTTGACGGGTGCAGCAAACTTCGTTGCTGATGTTACGACTTGCAAACTGTACACACAACAGAACTGTATTAATTTCACGGCGGGTATTGTTTCATTTGGAGCGACGCGACGTTTCGAATGAGAATCTTATTGAACTATAAATATTCCAGTATAATTGGGAGATGAATAAATAAGTATAAATTGATACGTAGATATTATTACATTTTAATACTCAATATACCTATGTATATATAAAACATAAATAAAACTTCGTAAGTTCTTTCCAATGAAATAAATTGTAAAAACTCTATTCTTTTTTTTTAATTTTTCACACTTCATTTAATTTTTAATTAGCCCTGTATGTATTGAGTGAAATGTTTTTATTTTTTTTAGACAATATTTGATTGATCTCACTACAACAGCACACATCTTCTTAAAAATGTTGAGCAATTATTGTGGGAGAAATAAACGCAGCGTGATAGTCCAAAAAGTGAAACCAACACGACACAAAAGAACAAATAAAAAAAGTAAGAAACGAAATATTTCCTCTCAATTTAAATAAGGACATGCTTTCTAATATCAAACGTGAATAGAAGCTGTACAGAAAGAACAACCTCCGGTTCGAAGCTTACAAGAACGTTGGGACGAAGTTAGTCCCCAGCTATCCATTGTAATGCAAGAAGGAACGATACCGCAAGTTATACCATTTGATGCAACGTTGGATGTACCTATAGATGATCAGAAGTATGTTTATGTTACTTTATTCGATTATAATGATATTGGCAAATTGAAGTTGAATGCAAAGAATATTCTTATTATGTCATGTTGCTCGTTTCCTTGGTTTCAGGGTTGATGCAATGAAGAAGGTCCAAAAGCTACTACGGTCGAAGGATCTGGAGCAAGCTATTGGACTTATTCGTGCAGCAAGGTAAGTACACTATTTGTTTTGAACAGTAATTCTATGAAAATTGTTGCGTATATTCAAAGATCATCTCATAGAATAATTAGTATTTATTTTATAAACTGATCCTGATATGAATGTGACATGTTAAAATAGGTGTCACTGTTAGCGATTAATATTCTTCCTACTGTCGTTTGTTTGAAATAATACTTACTTGAATATGATTATCAGTTCAAATTATTGAAATTATGAATAGAGAACAACATGAATGAAGCATAAATTTAAAAACAAAATTAATATATTAATGATAAATAATAATAATAATCGATCTTGTACCTTAATTTGCATATTTTTACGTATATATTTTTGGTGACTCTCTTTAATATAGTATTAACATTTGTGCGATTGTGGTAGTATAGATTTCATTACTTCTATTATCTTTAGTGAATATATATAGGAAAATTGTAGTACAAAATATGGAGGAATGATTTATTAACAAGGAGACCCGATACTATCATGTCCGTCTTGTTGGTATGTGGTATGCATCGCGAATATACAATATTTCTGCCACAAAAATCTACCAGCGTGCTAAAAAAGTGATTAAAGTTTGGCCTATTTCACGCCGTCGCGTCAAGGTATTCGATCAATTTCCATGACGTCCTGCCTCTAGGGAGTAACTTCTTGATGTGCGCACGATATGCATATTAGTGAAAGTAACTTTCTCGTCTTTCATTTATCAAATAAAATAATTTCATAGCCTGGAGTTAATTGACCTGTCCGAAATTTTATTTATAATGAAATATTTCCTTCTTATGTGGAAAAGCTTTTGATTGACAATTTGCAGTTGACCATCACTCATTTCCTGCAATTTATTACAAATCGATGAATAAACATTAGCTTAAGAGATTTTAGTATATTCATCATTCATCATTCATTTACTATATTCAATCAAATATTGCAGCCTGAACAATAATTTAATACGAAATAACGGTATTGTAATGTATTTGTAATACATTGTATTTCAATAAAGTATAATGAGTCAGATTTAATACAACATATTGTACTGCAGTGTTTATAGAGATTAAAGAATTAATATTATAAATAGTAGAAATTAAAGAATTAATATTGATTTCTTTTTTTACGGTGTGTTTACATTCATAATTTGAATAGCCCAATTGACTTCAGCGTATGAAGTACCTCTTCAGTCGCATTTAAAGGGATTAATTACATTTTACAAATATAAGGCGGCGTGGTTGGTTCCGCCAACATATCGCGCACATATAGAAGTTCCTAGTCATTGCACACCATGCAACGATCTTGGATATCGTCATATCGTGAGATAAACTTTTAATCACTTCTGGAACAACTTAAGCCTTTAAACACCTTTTTAATACACTGACAGTTTGTTGTGTTAAAGACAAAAATTGTGTACGTGTTATCTGTGATACATATTATGCATAATATATATGCATAATATATATATAATATTGAGACATAACAAAATTTGATCTTTCTTTGCAAGAGCTGTGATGTGCATCATTTAATGCACATGTTCATGATATACACAGATATAAATTGTCTTTAATTTAGTGGCTTATTTTAGCCATTGTTTTTTATGAATTTAAGAACTATCTTATACATATATATTATCATATCTTGTGAAATTCATTTGTATCATTTGTAAGTTGTCTTTTTGAAAGCAATCATATTATTAATAGTATTACAAATTTTAGTTATATTTGTTAATAAGCAGAGAAAAAATTTATGGGTTAAGATATTAAACAAAATCTATTTAAAACTAGAGAGTTTGTATACCATTCTATTCTTTATCTCAAGAACTTTCTTCTTAATAATTTTATAATAATTAATAGTATCTTGTGAAACAGGGTTTGATACACCCTATATCAATACTATTGAATGTAAACATGTATGTAATTACAATTTACATGGCTGTAATTAATCACATCGATATTTATTCATAATGTACATACTATTGCATAGTAATGAGTTTCCCTATATGTCAATTTTATATTACGTAATTTACTCATAGCAATAGCTTAATTATTATCGATTTTAGACAAATCGCTAATGAAGTTACGGAAAGTATTTAATTGCATTGCTGTCTTTCATGCTTAAGCTGCAAATACAAAAAGCGATTTTTTTAACTCCATTTGATGTGGTTATGAACAATGCTCAGGGCTAAAAGTGTCATTTATGCGAAGAGATGAATAAGAGCCACGGAGCTGAAAATAGCATTCAGGTTGATGACAGGTCACACGCAGTGAAATTTCTTCGCATTTGACTCACGGCATCTCTGTGGTCGACCAATCATTGATTTGTATGCCGTAAACCAGAGGCGAGAGTTTCCCAATGTATTCAACAAAATGGTTTTCGGTTTTCTTTGTTCTTTACGCTTTTCTTGCTAATCTCTACCTTTTTCGCGGTTGAGTATAAAATATATCATACAGCTACGAGCTGAATGGTTCGGAATATCTGTAATATTGTATAGGCACATAGGTGGTTTGCTAAAGCTTTATTTTGCCAAAATTGTTACGTGCTAAATGTACTGTGGGAAATCCAGTTCAAAACATTTGGCCCTTCGTATTTCTAATAAACAGATATACATTTTTAACCAAATCGTAATTTTGTTTATTGTAATATCAAATATTAAACTATTAATAATTAACTTAAACGATCCTAGTTCTCTTAGTGGTAATTATTTCTTACGCTTTAAACATGCCACTTGTAAGTATTCAGACATTTCATTTATGCATTCCTCTATTTTCTTTCATCTGACTAAATGAATTTTTTGTTGAATGGAGAAAGAAGATATGGCATATTAACTTCATGCAATATGTCGGTAGTACTTTTTAAGAACAAGATATCGAATATGCAAGGAATCGAATGTATTCAGTACTGAAAGCTCGTGTTAGTGACTGTCGCTCATTTAATCGAAGTGTTTATATTAAATTATTCAGAGAGGTCTGTTTCATGGAAACATTTGATTTTTTCAGCGCTCGTTTTCTTTAGAAGCCTGGGCCAATTAATTGGCTAGCTGGCAAGTGTTTACTCTTCCACTGATATTTACATTGCATTAAATCTGAAAGGGATGGTCCGTTCTTGAAATATGTCAATGCATGTTGGTTCATCTCAATGAGTCCTAAGCGGTACTGAACCCTGTCCCTTTGAAGTGTTCTGCCTCTAAATATACTCACGAGTCTTTTCCCTTCGTTAAGTTGTTTCTCCATTCCATCCCATCGATCCTTCTGGCTGGTAGCCTTAATCGCCGCTTCGATGGTTTCGCGGGAGCAGTACACTTTGGAGATGAACTCGTTGACGCGAAAATGAGTTCTTTGCATTCACTTCGCCTTCAAAGAGTTTCATTTTTATAACAGTGCGTCAGTTATATCTATTCTTACAATTAATTGCTAGATTAATACCTCTTTTGTCGATGAACTCGTTGATGTGGAAACGAGTTCTTTGTATTCACGTTGCGTACAAAGGGTTTCATTTTTATAACAGTACGTCGGCTATAAATCTATTTTTACAATTAGTTGCTAGATTAATAACATTTTTGTCGAATACGGTATTCATCTATCCTGTATATATTGTATTTCACGGCAAGTTATCCGCTAATTAACTTTATAATACATATTTATCTAAAAAGATTTTCAATTACGCAATTCTTTCTGATCTTAAAATTACTTCAAGACACGTTGATAAGTATCTTAATTTCAGTGAATGACATTTCGTGCAAGTTAAAGAGCTTTCGTTGCAGTTAACACACGTCTCAAAGGCACTAGAGTAAGATTGCCGAAACAAAAAGTGCTTCATCGTGAGCGGTCTTTCTCGTAAAGCTAGGGAGTTATAGCCCTTCCTACAGATTTTTCTTTAGGCGGTATCATCACCGCAGTACTTCTACGTAGTACTTTAGGAGATTGTTCGTAATATTCCATCGTCCATTTTATGGGGTAAGCTTTGCCATAGCCGGTACACAATGGAAGCTTCTGGTTCATGCCGACCTTGTGCATACAACGGGATAAAAGGAAGCAGCAGACTGTTGACTATGTAGCATATAGAGGTAGGCTCCGAATAAGAGATATTAATAACACATTTCTGATAATCTGGTGGTATTACGGTAAACAGTATAATGCTTTGAATTTCCTTTTATTCGTATATCTACGTAGCGTAGGTACAGCTTGCCCTTGAGAAGCATGGAGAGTTTCCAGTGATCGCGTTCCGTTTGCCTAGCAAATACTCTCGTCGTTTAGATACTGACTCAAATCCTCTAATTTTCTACTTACACCATCTGCATCGGTGCCATCGGCAAAGTATGCTGACTTTGGTTCAGGCTTGGATAACTCAAAGTCGCAGGATAATTAAGGAGAAGAAGCGTAGCTTTTAGCCCTTTTCGTGTTAAACGAGGAGGAGTAAGGCGAATAATCAACGAAGTCTTATTTGCGTCTTAAAAGTTGGAATTTTCTCTGGTTTGAAAGGTAGATTCTACCGCTGTAATTAGAAGCAAATGAAAATTGCCAAATTAGATACATGGGTGAAATTACAATGTTCACCTAATTTGTATAGCATTTTTTAAATTAAAACATTGCCGGATCATTACTTTTAGAATTTTGTTACGATTTTATTTGGTTAAAAATGTAATGTAATAGTCGTAGAATATATTTTTTATTGATAATCGTCTAGATTTATAGGATGATACTATCTGTAGTATTTTTGGATCGATTCTTTGTAATATACATCTTTCTTGTTATTCTAAATTCGGGATTTACCAATTTGTAATTATGTTACAAGCGATTTGAGCCTCGAGCAACTTAATTTCAAGCATTTTTCGATTTCAAATCGAACAAAGCCAATCTACCTCCGATAAGTTGTGCTATTCTGACCTCGAACTAAGAGATGAACCTGGTCTTGAATGTTCGAGTGTCAAGGGCGAAAATTGACGCGTCGAAATTATTCGTTCCGTGTCTGGCAAAGGAGGTAGTTCGGACGATGGGATTGGGAGGTTGGTTGAGGCGCGTCTGAGAGATTCCATTGTCGCGGGACTTCAAATCGGGGGATAATGGGGATTGTATGGTACTGGATTTCTATTCAGACAGCCAGCAGCAGCGACCCCATACGAGCCACTTCTTCTGCCCTGGGGACAGCACGTAACCTCCCTTCTCTCCTCGACTCCCTCCTTCTGCATCTTCACCCTTTTCCTACCCGCTTATTGGATTCTCCCTCCAAGTCAGGGATTTTGCACTCTCGAAAGTAGCTAGACTTTCCTGACCTGCGGCTTGACATGCTCCATAAACGGATTAGGTTTTGTTGTAGGGAAAATGAGATGTGTTTTGCAATACGTTTTTAGTAATGCGTGCATGAAAGTGTTTATAGATGTTAATGCTTGTACATTTTGTTTCTTTATTAGTCCTTGTATTATGTAGAAGAAGTGGGGATATTGACGAAGACAATTTTAAATAGCCAATGCTATTTTTTAATATAGTTGCCGGAAAAGATAATTCTTTTATGTAGGTTTGTGTAACTAAATAGATAATACTGACTGTATGAGAATTATCTTCTTTATATTGTATCGTACAATCTATACTGTAACAAGCAAATCGAATAAGGAGAGTGCAAGCCCCGGAGGATGCTGATTAGGGTAAGTTCGTATAATGACAGCACCATTCATAGGTATTATTATGGTAACATTATAAGCTGGAATTCTGAAACAGAGTAGCTATATTTATCGAGCAAGTAGCGTGCCACTATGCACGTCTACTTCTAACGTCGACTTCGTTGTCCAATCACGTTTCGTCGTCTCTAGCGTTCTCTTTGATGATACTCTCCTTTCAGAATATTTCTACGTGCAGCAGTTTTTTAATGAAAATTCAAGGCAGGTGAAGACTTCCTGAAAAGCCAGCCACCATCTAGCACAGGGTTAGGAATCTTCCGCCATTAACTACACCCTTTTTCATGAGTGTTCCGTCAAGGTGAAGGCGTGATTTTAGCTTTGTCCTCTGGTCACGTACAAGGACTTTCTCCTTTCCTTGATGCTTTTGGATTCTCACAGGGAATAGAACTTTCGTAAAACGGACAGGTTCTCTCTCTCGCTCTCTCTGTTCCTGACTCTTATGCTTTATGAAGGACGATCTTCATGCGAAGCAATTAGTATTTCCTCCACCCTGTTTACTAAAGGCAGCATGTAGCTTTGTTTCGTGTAGCTCATCTTCAAATTAAGCTTACCAGTTCCTTTTATTACTCATATTTAAATATTTAACAAGCCTGCTTTGGAAATGTCAATTCCTATCAGTTCCTCAATTCCTTTCCTTCTTAGTGGATCTACAAGTAACGAAAGAAAATTTTGAACCGTTTTCGTGAATCGTTTTCTATTGAGATTTGCATTGAACGAAAACATCGATGAAATAGTGTTTTTTTCTAAGATAAGCTTGGAGAATAAATTCAATGAAATTTGAGTGGATCGCGAAGCAGCTGTGCCATCGTCTCCCTGAGAATCTTTCTTCGTACGGTTTTTTATTCATTTTTCACGCTCGGAGCTGACTTCACCACCTTCTACCTCTGGATATTTTAGAACACAGGCACTTCGCGGACTTTATGCATGTATGTACACCGACGACGACGATGGCCGAAGGTAGATGGAAGAATAGAGGGTTGGGCGTGAACACTTGACGTAAGCAGCCGGATGTTGGCGTAGATCGCGGTGAGGTTCTCGTACTCAAGGGAGCCTTCTACGAGACCCATTGAGATTGCCACTCGGACCTCTTCTCCTATCTCTCCCTTACCCTTTTGCTACTTTTCATCGTCTCGTCTTCCGTGTCTTTGCTACGTATGCTACTCAAGATAATGAAACACGTCATTAAGTGCCTCGCTTTGTTTAATCACGCTAATCTCATTCCGCAATATACGTGTTACTTCTTTTGCCACGTTCGCATAAATGTTAGAAGACCGTGTCGGGGGAGTTTTGCAGCCATGGAATATTTTTAATTTTCCATATTTACAATTTCCCTGGATAATTCTTGGAGTGTATTTTAGTTTAAAATTCAGAAGAAGGTTACATCTCGTTAGTAAAGGTCGTTTTCATGATTGGAGTTGAAATTGTATATTCTTCTGTGCATTGATTTAACAATATATTTGTTTCTTTTTGTAGTAGAAAATTAACTAAATTTTCTATGAAATATATTTTCTTCGTGTATCGTACGTACAATACAGTACGGTTCTACTTAAAAAATAGTTGCAGTATATTTTATAATGCTTGAAGGTCTCGTGAAAAGTCTTCCTTTAAAGCATTTGAGTATGCGCATAAGCAATATAATGTTTAATAAAGGATAGAATTATCGATTCCAAGCTTCTTGTTGTAATAATAAGGAAGGAATCTTGGCTGAATGTAGAAAATCATTTCGCAGGGAAGTCTGGCCCGAGAACGACAGTTTCGGAAGTGCTAATATTACGTCGGGGGAGGAGTTTCTAGCGCTACGGGAAATCTTCTTCGCAGACTTGGGTGGTGAGTAACATTTTTGCATTTGGTGTGAAGTGTTTTTATAATCATATGATATATTTGAATCTGTCGGTTGTTTAATAATTAAAAGATAACGAAAAATCAATAATCGTAAAATATCACAGTAATTATTTGTAAATATACATACCTTAGAAGCAAAATTTGTTATCGTCGCGGCACGCATTTTAAAATATTTTTTAACCTTGAAACGGAGGTGAAAGCATCGTTAGTTGTAATCTCTCTTTTTGGTTTGTAGATTTCCAACAATTTTTAACGCACAACATGATGCAAATTCTTAATATACATGAGAATTTCGATCGTACTAAATTGGTCCTCGAAAAGAAAACTTAATTCCTGGCTAACACCGTATGGCCTCGAATATCATTTAAATTAAATTCTGCAAAATATCGTGCTAATGAGATTCTAGGAAACGAGACGACATACATATATTTGCAATCTCCGGTAGGGAGCTTGAGATAAAGTTAAAACTTCGTACTTTGAAAGCAGTGGCCGTTAGTACTTTTTGCGCGACCCTCTACTCATCTTCCCATGGGGATTGCTTGTATAACTTGAATTTATCGAGAAAATTATATTCTCTGTATACATAGACCCGCGAGAAACTTGTGGGTGCTACTTTTGGTGGCACATGATTATAAGGTGAAAAGTCTTTTATTACATTCGAACATGAAAGTAATAAGCTGGCCAATTTAAATTCGCGGAAATTTCGTAACTAACCGAATTTATTGAACTAAAATCTGATTCTTTTTATGAAATTTCCTTTCACGAAATTTTTCATTGATTGAAGACTTTACGTTATATCTTCTTTGCGGTCAAATGTCACGATGTTATCGTTGGTGTCAACGTTGAAAATGTCGTTTTATTTCGTTTACACGTTACGTGCATTCTTGCGTGCATTCACACGATACTTTATGATAACTAGATACGGGAGATTATCGCAAATCCTCCGAGTACGAAAATTCTCCGTAATCGAGCATGCACTGCCGTATATTTATTTACTCAAGCGTTTGAAATTTTAACGTAATCGCCTGGAGCTTGTAATAAAATAGTTCTACAACCGACGGATTCAAATATTCATTCTCACCTTTCTTTTTTCCCTCTTTCGCTTAAATTTCCGTAAGAATAAATTAACGAGCTGCTGGATACTCGTGCTAAGAAGATATTAACAGAGGAAAAACTTATAAACACGTAATTTTACTCAAGGGGAACACCTGCGGGACCGGTTGTAATAACTGGCACGTACATCATGACACAAATTTAATTAAATACACCCTCGGTATTCATTTCACGCTTCTAATTTATGTATGAATAACTATGTTGTGTAACACCGAGATTTCATGACGTTCCATCTTCCGGAATGTATTTATCTATGTTTATTAACGGAGCAACAATGGCCATACCGCTCTGAACGTTTCAATGGGATGTTATTCCTTTTCATTTCGATCCTCCCCTTTGTGTCTTTTGTGACGTGTTGGCCGCTTTTCTTAATGAAAATGAATTGAAATACATCATCACAAAAGAATATTTTAATTAGATGTACGAGTATAATGATTCGCGAAATATGGAATTGTCAAATTTTCAAACATAAAATCAGATAGATATTGCTACGAGATACATTAAAAAATTATTCTTTTGAAAACGATGATCTTAAAGTAGATGCTATGTTATATTTTGCGTTAGTTTAACGTATAAGTTTTTACTTACATTATGAATAAAGTAAAATTGATTACGCCTTGCGCTTATTCTTTATTTTTGGTATTATGAGCGTAATGCATACTGCTTAGTTAAATTGATTGACATTGATCGTGTAGTCTGTTGCATATGCTTTGCTCGTTAGCGTATTCAGTGTTTTCGGTGTCTACGTGACGTACAAATGCATGTAGATTTAGTAGAAAGTAGATGTTATACAATTATAGGACTTTATTTTAAGGACTATGTGAACAATTTCTTCGACATAAACGAACAAAATTAAAATATCAACATTTGTCTCATTATTAATCGAACTTTTATGATTTCAAAAAGATTACGCGAAATTTGATGTATATTTTACTGTATACACATGTTTGTATGTAGATATTTCGTGCAATTAATTCGAAGTTACAATTCTCATTTTATTTTTTTTTTTCGAATTCGCGTTTTCATCGCATTAATTGCGATGTTAAATAATTTCCATCCGATTCTTTCATTTTACATCGTTTATGTATATATAGCAGGAATATTTTAGAAGGGTTAAGTTATTGCTAGGTGTTATCTCGACCTGTATATATATATATCAAAGGAACTGACTGGTCTTGACACAGACTAAAAAATAGAAAAATGAATCGAGTGCACGGAACAGGAAGAGAAATAGCAACAGGGCACGTTCAACTTGCTATTATATATTTGAATCACAAGGTGTGCCTCATGCAATAGAGCGAAACGAAATCAGCTGATTCTGCGCCGAGTTCGCATGATTCGATCGTTGCTGTTCCTCGTTTCGCCTATGCTCTGGTACTTTATGCACACCGGTACTTGTATTTTGCGACTTGGCCGTGTCCTGATGCATCTGCCGCGCATAATGGAGCGTCTGTTCCGCGTTGATAAAATGTACTGCAAAAATCGGAGTATATTTCACGAGATAGACCTGTCTCCTTTTTTGTTTTTACACCAAGATAAACGTTCCGCTTACGGCGAGAAAAATTAGTCGTCAGGGAAATCTGAATTTAGTCGGGAACTAGTATAACTGCGGGCAGTGTACAATTTTTTCTCTTGATCATGCTAGATTTTACAATTTTATTACGGATATGTAAACAGAAAGGGATTGATATCCTGCGAGTAAAATTGGAGCAATCGGTTCGAACGAAATTTTTCCCCGATACCGATACTTAGCTCTATTTATTAAGAGAAAAGGAAAATTTTTCAAGTATACCTATATATTCGGCGTAGAATCATTTGGCGGCCATTTGGCGTAGAATCTCTCTGATAAGTGTTTTTTTCTTTTTATAAATTATCAGTGATCGATAAAGCCGGATATCTTGGAGCCAGTCGAAAGGGTTTTATTTATACATGTCCTTTGTGTTGCCTTGGAATGGTCTCCACGTAACATTTACCAAATATACGTTTCACCGAATACTACTTTCGTGTGAAGTATTGCAGTACAAGCGAGGAAGATGCGACATTCTGCAGTGCAATTTTTCTCTCGCCCTCGCGCGATTCTAACTTGTTGGACTGAATACTTGATGGATGTATCAGAATAAGGAAACTATAAGTTTCCCACTGGAGGTCGAAGGTTTGATGAATGAAAACCGAATTGAAAGTCTCGTCTGTACCTTAGAGTGGAGCTAGCAACGATAGAATTTACATGGTACCCTAGGAACGAACCCTACCATATGTCCGCCGTTCATCTTGTTTTCATTCTTGCCAGGTTTTACGCTCCATAACTTAGTGTCTTCCAGCAAGGTATCTTCTGACCTTTTTATACGTTTTGTTTTATACACCACTGGCTCGAAGCGCGTGTAATGTTTCACTGCTTGGCTCTGGTTCCCTTAGACATGCAAACCATACAAGAGGGTGGCAATCTCTCGCCGATGTAGTAGAATAAGCTTGTTTACCTGTTTCCTCGTCCGTCAGATTTCTATCCCTTCGAAATCACCTTTGTGACAGCTTTTTCGGGAAGGGCCTCTACGTGCATCGAATGACGATCTGATCACGTTAGGAATTGTGTTTCGATGATGATAGAGTGCAAACGAGGCCAGGAAAGTTTCGCATTCACCCAAGTGTTCGTGTATTCAAATTTTATTTCAGATATTCTGAATTGCACACCATCTCCTCAGTTTATGCATTCACAATGCAACGTTATTTAATAGACTTGGGAAAAAAGATTTCCATTATGGCAATGCCAATATTTTTATTACCCACGTTATAATAGCTTCGTGTACGTATCCTAGTTGTATATACACCTTGTTATTAATTATTAAATAATTTAGTGACAAATTACTAAAATGTGTAAAGAAGTATTTGGTTGGCAATGTTGTTGTTTCATAAAACTCAAATATTTACTAGCTATCTCTTAGTCGTAGATTATTTATTATATTTGCTGAGCACTATACCATTAATCATGTACAATATATGTATATGCATAGATACAGTTGATCACAAAATTCAAAGCGCCAAATTAAAAAAAAAAATGCGTTTTATTATAAAATTACATACATTTACATGCCAATATAAAATAATTGAATTTATTCGGTACATTAAAGTATTCCCGAAAGAAATGACAAAGATCTGATGTGCTTAACTGACAAAAGTCTTGAAAGGAAATTACATCAGAATATACGAAACGTTTGTCTCTATTAATGTCTAAAATGTATTATGTAATATTACGTTGTATCTGCCTTTTTGTAAGATTTTATTTTATATCCTTTTATCTCTTCTTTTATGTGTAACAAGTCGTGTTATTTGTGGAACTAATGTCTTTGTTATGATATTTCTCTTTTAAGAGATGTACGTAAATTTTTCTATCTGACAATATACATTTCGCGACACTAATTTTTCAATCTGTCAAAATTATCATGGATCTTGAATGAGATAATAGAAGCATAATTGAAATTACGAATTATGAACGTAAATAAACTAGTGGAATATTCATTATTATTTCATTTCATAAATTACATCATATTTAATTTGTCAATTCCAAACGAAGTTTAAATTAAAAGATGAACGTATGTTTGACATACCATACATCTTGGTCCATTTTATTCTGTAAAAACAAAATTTATGCTAGGAAATCGGAAATTGCGAATACGTACGCATCGCTTCGCTTGGTAAAATTATTTTCCGATTCGACCAATCTGCTAGCGGTTTTCAACGTACACTAGTCTAGGAATCATAACTTGGAAGAGTATCTCTGATTGCATCAAAAGTATGGTACACCTAAGATCAGTATGGTACGTTAGTGAGGTGGAAAAGTGGTTTCGAGAGACTTACCTGGAGAGGTTTATTGAAAAACTTGTTCCCTGCATCGAAGAAATATCAAATCGTAAAAGGTCTCCCCGAATTGCGTGGAAAATAGGGGTGACTAAACTACTGTACTTCCAATATTCCGGTTTCTTCATTCAACGTTCGTAGACGCATGACAGAAATATTATTTACCCAAGGACCAGGTGAAAAATGTCGTACAATTTTTCATGTAATTGTTCGCGTCGCTTTTTATCCTCCTGTCGAATGTTATTTATTATCAAAGTTCTCTCCGATTTATTTATAATCCTGTTATTTATGAGGACGGCTCGGTATCGTTAATTTAATTTCTTTTTTCACTTTGGAGATCAGTATCGACGAACTGTCACATTTTCGATAAAATATGAGCTATCATCCACACCCGTTACAACCTGTCGTTGAACGATGTTGGGCAGAATAACCAGTCGATCGCTCTTTAGCACCTTTATGCAAATGTATCTCGAAAGAAATTTTATTATCTCGAACCTGGCAAGTAGCGTGTGCCTGTTTGCCTGTTCTGCTGCACATTGCTCAAGAAACAATGACCGGTTCGAACCGGTCGCTTTGAAACGCTCGAGGTGTACTACAGGCGGAAATTTATACTCTCGCTCAGTTGGTTGATCACCACCATATGTCTACATGTCTGTATCACCCTGACGTTGCGTTGCTCCTACATGCTAGAGGACGAACCGTACACCAATTTACCTAGAATCGGTGTGGATTGTTCGCCTTCCACTGGTCAAATTGCGATTCGCTGCATTGCTCCATGAGATTATGGGACAAACCAATCTGCAATTCGCTATTAAATTCACCGACTCTGGCTTAAATTTACAATAGCAGCAATCGTATGCCTGCGAGCTGTTTCACGTTCTACTGGCAGTAGTTTTAGATGATTCTTTGGAATAACGTTTTACAATATTAGCGCAGAAATTGAAATTATATAAAGATTTGATCACGAATCGGGATTGTTGTTGTATAAAATAACTTTAAACTGCTGCAATTGAATATTCTAATAATTCATTACATCAAGTATCTTATCGAGAGCTATGAAAGTATCGAGCTTTTTACGTCAAATGTCCATGTGTTCTTAGGTTTCATAACCTATTCCACTTGTCACTTTAATGTATCGAAGTGTGACCGACGAGTATTAATTTAACGTGCATTGTTTACAAATCATATATTCGAATCGATTGTTCAATGAGTGGCCATTGTTACTGTTCGACGATATGAGATTATATCAGCTTTAACTGGAATAATGACAGTAGATGAAGTATAACTTTTGTTTTGTGAAGAAAAGATAACGCGTTTAAAGCTTTCCACTGGACATTTATCGGTGTTCAGGTGTCAGCCAGACAATCGTGATGTTAATGTTTCTTTTTCAGGCAATTTCTCTCCTCTGGATGGCACAATAACTCTTTCAGTAACGATCTATAACCATTAACACGTTGAGAAGCACTTCAGCGGTTCTCTGCTGTCTGTTTTCGCTTTCTCCCTTTTTAAAGCTTCTTTTCTCACGTTTTTACACTTCATGTAAATTCTTCTTACGAGAACGGAGGACGTATACCGGAACAGTGTCGCAATATTTGCTCCATAGCAATGACGATTTCTCTCATTTCCTTTTTCTTTCGCTCTCGTTTTAAGCTCGTTTGCGGGCAAATCGGCCACTTAAAAAACGGGACACAGGGAGTAGGGGGAACATTCAACGCTTCAGTAAACACTCGTCGCTATCTGAACCTGTTATAAGCTATACAAATGGTATGCAAGAGGGGCACCGAGAGTGCTTCACCCTTACGTAAGCTGCAATGCGACGATTCTCCCCGCAGCTAGTTAATGAAGTTATGATTGAAGGTTAAATTCCATGAAATTGCCTCGGTTAATGGCTATGCGCCTCGCTATGAATGCAAATCAATGTTAAAAATTCGGCGTGGCCACGCTGAAAGGTTTACTCCGAAATAACGATTTTTTTAACGTACCTTTGGGAACGGTTGCGCCAATTAACCCACGGGAGATGTTCAGTTATATTTACGAAGGTGCCTCCAGGTAATTAACAACGCTGCGCGAAATGATTTAGGGAACTTTCGTACCCCAACGAAAATAAATGGGACAGAATTGTAAATTATCCTTTTCCATAATTTATATGACAATCGTTTACCGCGCTACATGGAAACCGGTTTTTGTGCTTTCGGGTTATTTTCCTCCATATTTGGTTCGTAATGAAACGTTCTATATTTTTACACAGTTTTCCCTTTGTTGTGAAACTAAACGTTTCGCTGCTTCGTATTAATATGCGAAATTGATTGTTATTTTCATGAAAAGTATACAATGCACCACCTGATTTTATTATAATATTTTGTGATATTTTAAAATTTCATAAAAACGTTTCCTGTAAAATTTCCACAGTTTTGTAAGTACGTAAGTTACGATACTCTCGTTTCGTCGAAGGAGATCCTTTTGTTCTTTTTTAATACTTCACTTGTTTATGGCACGAGACTCGCAACATCTACATAAGGGAATCAAGCGGACTCAAGAGACGTTTAACAAAAAATTATTTTGCAGCTCTCTTTAACTTAAAGAGAGAATTTTGTTTATGCGATTTTTTACGATCATGAGGGACGTTTCTCATTGTAAGTCATATTGAATTTACCTTCAAAATGACTTTTCCATTCAGTATCATTTTATATCTATAATAAAAAGATAAAGGAAGTGTCTTTTTTTATTGCATCGTATCAAGTCTTTCTAATGCAATAAGAGTGTCGTAACCATACGTTGGACTTGTACTCTGCATTAATATCCCAACCAAAACTGTACGACTTTCGCAGGAAACATTTCCATGAAATCTTAATTATGACAGAAATATTTTAGATGATAAAATACTCTGTAAATTTTACTATGCACATGGCGTGTCAAATGAACGACCATGTTCCAGAAGGGAATGCAGCAAGCATAATTTTAGCATAAATCAACGAATCATGCGCTGGTTAGCGAAATATTAGCAACAAATATCTGAGCGGAAACGTGGGACGGATTAAGTTTATTTCAGCATTAAAATATGTTTCATAAGTATGATGTAATTGCGCAGTCAGAGTTGTAAAGTGAGGTAGGGAGGGAGAATTGGTGGAAAGGGAAACGAGAAAAGAGAGACCGGAGTCGTTCGTGTAAATAACAGAAATCTTCCCCAGGTCCAAGGTCAAGTGCTTTCTATAGTACTTCAACCCTGGCGTTCCTGTTTTTCCTCCGTTTTGCACTTTTCTTATACCTTTCTGATGTGCGCCGAATGGAAACACTGTGGATACCTTTATGTTTTTCAGACGGTCGCGCGCTGGCTAAAATAATAATGTATTTGCAAGTTGCGTAGAAATTGAATAACAGTCGTGTTTGAATAATACAGATATGTAAATGGAAGTTGGACCAGCGTAGGTACGTGGTGGCAAAGACATAGACGGCATCATTTATATTGTATCCGAGCCATCGTATTCTCCCGTTTCCATCGACAGCCTCTTCGAGCTAACTTTTAGGTTCCTTTGTTTCTTGTTTCTTTCTATAATTTCGCCTTTATGTGCCTTCTCTTTCATTCATATCTTTCTTACGCTATGGTTACAGTGGGCGAGTGTTCTGACAAACTGTAATTCCAAGGAATACGTCGTAATAGTCAAATCAAGTATAGATTCTTATCGGTGCATCATCCCCTGATTTATGTCCTCTGAATTTATACCTGCATCCAGATGTGCGAAATAAACTTGAAAAATTATTAGGAAGTTATTAAAATCTTTATAATTTTATACATGGTTCATAAAATTCATATATTCCATGCTGCAATAAAAAATAAATAAAATCATTTTTGGATTTAAAATCAAATCTGCGTAATAGTGCACGTAGTAAATAGAAAAAAGTATATGTAAATAGTTTATCTTCTAATAGGTAGTTTTAATTTATATAATCTGCTGATTTTATAAAAAAAAAATAATATGTGATATTTCTAATCACTAATTGATCGTTAATTCGTATACTTTGGTCACATCCAAATATTGTGACTACAAATCAATCAAAATATCCGAATACTTATGAACATTGGTGGAAGTCCGAGGGATGACTGTATTGCACAGTTTGTCAGAACACGCATCCGTTGTAATCATAGCCTTAACGAATTTCTAGTTGAACTTCATAGTTTGTTTGTCTCGCCTCTATTTCCAAGCTGTTGGCAATCGTAACCTCTACCAGCACCTTTTTCATATTTGCCTCTTTCATCAAGTAGCTTTGTTTATGTGTTCCTTGATCCAAGCTGATTCTTTCGTTTCCGTTTCTCCCTTTCGAACAAGACGTCCTTTCTTCAGGCTCATTCTATGTGCTCTTTCGCTTTCAGTTCTCGTTTCCTTAATGAGAACAAAAAGAAACGCGACGGTTCCTTTCTATCCCTTCCTACTATATTCTTGTTTCCGGCTTCGTTTTTACTCCCCTGTGCTGCTCTTGTGGCTTTCTTTTTTCTTATTTCGTATTCTACGTTCTCCTTTATCGGCACTTAGCCGGCTCTTCCCGTTCCGACTCTTGCCCCTTTAGCTAATATTTTGGTTCTCTAATATAATCATCCACAGCTCTCGACTCTTTTCAGCTCAGTTTCCCGTTTTACGCGATTGTAACGTTATTAAGATATAGTCTCTCTGTCGCGATAGTAACCGCTTATTACGCTTGTCCAAAATTTCATCAAGCGTAAAAATCTGGAAAGAGTTACAGATTGTTTGAGATTTGGAGAATTCCAATAAACGAAGAGTTTGGAATAAAAATTAAGTAACAACAGTATGCATTTTTGGTTACGAATGTATTATTCTCGTTTAACATTATTGCATTATCATTATAGTCTGTTGTTAATACAGAAGATGGAGAGACACTGTATTTTTGTACTATCGAAGGCCATTATTCGTGCGCAGACACTTATTTTAATTAATGGAGTAATAAGACAGCTCAAATAATTGGTTAGATCGAGGAAATAGAGATTTATCGACTTTTATCCGAGATAGAGATTTATCAAGTTTCGTTTCGGTAAGAAATACCCATAAGAAAAGTGAAGGAAGTGAAGAAAGTATAAGAAAGTGAAGTAAAACACATCCATTTATTTAGATTTCTTGTATTAATCGATGAGAAGGGTATAAGTCATGCTTATTTAACGGTTAATAATAAACATACCTTACTTAACAGTTATCTATAATATAATTTATGTTCATATCATAATGAAATATTATAAAATGTAATAATAATAATAACATGTTGCGACTGTAACATATTCTGTTATTTAGTTCTCCAGATTTCTTAAAATGTGACAATTTTCGATACGTTTGTTGTATCGTT
Organism: Bombus pyrosoma; assembly: GCF_014825855.1. Taxonomy (NCBI): domain Eukaryota; kingdom Metazoa; phylum Arthropoda; class Insecta; order Hymenoptera; family Apidae; genus Bombus; species Bombus pyrosoma. The sequence continues at coordinate 7,550,943 of NC_057773.1, read as the reverse complement.
TCGATCTCTGCCTATCAGAGTGGCAATCGCCCGCAAGGCGGATACGTTTCCTCGAATTAGGAACCACAGGTGTAATGTTCCGCGAAACAGAGTTAGTGCGGCAGAGTACCGGCACACGAATGAAATACACCGTACGCCATTCTGACTCTACATGCCTCCAAGCCGGAACCGAACGGCAGGTCGTTCCGTACGTTCCAGTCGGACTACCTAAATCGGATTTAGCGCTTCCTCTCAGCAAATATCAAAAATTTTTCCACCGCGTAGACTCATTCCGTATAAACGATTCTCTCGTTTTCCGCGCGCTTGGTTCCTTGCGAATTCTTCGATTATTTTAACCGTTATTTCGAAGATCACCGATTCCAAAGAATTACTCAACTATCGATGGCCATGAAATTCAAAGTCGAGTTTCGTGGGCAAGAATAAAATTCGACATAGGTGCTTTTATGGTAACGATCGGTTGGTTTTCCAGGCTCGCGGAACGAAGGCAGCCAATCTTCTTGGTATTTCGATCAGCCGTTCTTTTCGTTCGCCGACTCTGCATGAAACTTTCGATAGAAAATTGAATTTGAATCGATGCCGCGTCGAATCGAACGCGCCTCTGGTTATTTATTTCGTAGCGAACTTAGGCGCGGGTGAAGGAATGCCAGGATTGAGGACGCAGCAAGAGGATTCCGCTCTCCAGAGTCGATGACTCAATAACCAATTACCGGATTTTTTACGAGCACGGGAAGAGCAGCGTTTTATCGCGGCTGCCGAGGTGCGTTCCTATATTTATGTAAATTGCTACTGAGCTTTCTGGAAGGCAGTGAACTGTAAAATACGGCTTGGAATTCGGTTACATCTTCTCGTTACGCGCCTCTATGCTGCTTCCCCTGAGCTTACGTATCGAGCTTCTCCTTTGATTCGTTAGTATATATGGTCTTGAATAAACGATTCAGTATGCAAATTCTCTTTAACTTTGTTCCGGCAAAATGAGATTTTCAATGAAATTGTTAGTTATGGAGAATATTATAAGAAATGGTACAAGAAGAAGTCGATATTGCATTTAATGCTTCATAAAGTGATAAGAATGTAAAATAGGAAAATAAAGAGAAATTGTATTTTTATAAGCTGTGAAAAAATGTCTCTTAAGAATATTTTGATGAAACGAAGGAATTCGTTTAATTACGTGCTTCTCAGCATCTTATTTATGGGGTAATAAAGTTACTTCATTACATTTATTTGTAATTTTTAGCATGCACGATATAATCTAAGATGTGAATGATTCAATTTATTTCGATTATGATAGTCCACATAAAGAAGAAAGATTTGTTCTTGATTGATTTCATTTCTATATAAAAATAGATGTCAAAGTGATAACTACTAGTATATCTTTAATGTAGGAGTAAACTGTTTATAATTTGAAAAATTATCCTTGATGTCTGGAATACATAAATCTTACAAATATCGTCCATGTTTTTTTAAAACCTTGTCTAATGTAATAAAATTTATGTATATTATAGAAGAAAACATATCACATACGTTAACGAAGAACAAAGCTTATTTATATCTGTTTTTGAGACGAAAATATTCAAGTAATCAATAATATTCAACAATATATATTTAGTTCAATAATATTGTTATATTTGTTCGTTCTCAAGAAATATATATTTACGTCGAATACTAGTGACACTTCAGAAAAATGATATTAGCCAAAACTGTCCTTCTGTTTAATCAGGATAGGAGAAAAAAAGAGAAACGACGTATCAATTATCATATAAACAAATGTAAATCTCGTTACGTTAAATTTCACAGCTAAATATGTATTGTATATCGATCTTGCATTATTTCATTCAGTCTCACAATTGATACTAGGCTAATTACCTTTCCGTAAAACGAAAATGGCGAGCTACTTTGATAAAAAAAGAGAGAAGTTTGCTTCAGCTTATCGAAACAAGATAAAGTATTGTTTATCGCTATCGTTGGTATTATACGTAAAGGCAAAACGTACGAACGAACAACAGTGTATTGTTTAAACCAGCATTGTCATTAGCAGCACCGGCTCAAAGGAAGTACAAGTGACAAGCACGCCTTAATGACTTTTCGACGACACAATTAGGTTCTCGCGAAACGACGTGAGATAAATTTAAATGTGTAGCCACGGAGCCTGGCTACAGGGCTATGTAGAACGACGCCGGAAACCGAGGGCGGGGAGCAAGTTCCCTTGATACGAGAACGAAATAGCTCTTCACTTTTTTATCACGATCCACCGTCTCGTAATAAAAGCAAAGGGTGAGCGCAGATAGGTGGGTGAGTGGCGTCGAGGCATGGCCAGTGTCCTCGATGATCTACATTGAGACGAAACTACGTTGCAGAGAGATAATGCACGTCTCCTGAGCACGGAAGGCTTGGAACGACACTTTCGAAAGACATTTGCCTAGTTAATGACATCCCCAGGGAATATTATTCAAGGCGACAAATCTGCTTTTTATTGCCTTCGTCGAATTTGTTTTTACACCGGTCGGGCCGTAAGAAATTCTTATCTGGAAATTAGGTCGATCTTGGCTTAGATATGTTGATGAGTTTTGCTTTCCTACCCCTTAGTACTTTATCATTTGACTGAAATGATTGTGCCGTCTGAATACGATTTTATCCTTTGATATTACTTTTAATAATTTTTGTATTATATTGTTCAGCTTTCTCACAGTGCTATCGTAAATACTAGATATTTAATGATCAAATAGTATTATTTGGCTTATAGTGGCGTATAATATATTTTATGATCATAGAAGTTAGGAATAAATTTTGTGCATTTATTTTTGTTCCTCAAACGTTTCGTCATATGGCCATTTATATCGGAAACAGATGTATGTTTTAGGTTTTTGTAATTAAACATATATTTCACGAACAATATCCGTTCCTTTCATTGTAAAAAATTTGAAATTGGTATTTTTTTAAAAACCCTTTACATAAATTGAATAATAGCAAAGTTGTATTAAATATCAAATTGTACCCTTTGGCAAACTAATAATTTACTCTCCTTTATATTTTGTAATAAAAATTCTATTTTTAGATTCTCATTGATATATATTCTCGCCATTTTTCGAATAAATATTTCTAAAATAATCGGGCGGAAATGTACTTGAAATCTCTTCTAAAGTGTTTATGATCATGTTCTATGTTGTGATATCCCTTTTTCTCTCCCGCGTATTATGTACAAAAAATTTTATAGGTGTTAAATCTGGTAATTTTTTGGTTCAGTTTACTTTGCTTTATATATTTACTACCTAATAAACGGAAAAAGGTAGTAAATGAACTCACGACATTCTTGAGTATTCAAGCCATATCATGCGAAACGACCTATAAAGTTCCACGATGAGAATAAAAAATACCTTGTTTTCCCCGTTTTATATCCTTTAGAAATCATACTGTTATCAAATTTTCTGTTTGAAATATATACTAATGCAGATCATAACATAAAATAGAGAGATAACCGTACTTGATATATGTGTATTCAAGCAACGCGATCGTACGTTATCTTTTTCGCATATCTATCGAAGAATACACTATGCGTGTCTTGTTACATCTACAAAGTTTAGGCTGTGCGCGGTATTTTGTTGAAAAATTTAATTTTCGGACGGACATTGTGCATTGCATGTAAGTGACCATTGATGTTAATTTATGGATCGAGTAACGACTTTCCGATCTTGGATACTTGCCATGTCGTGGCTTAGTAACAGAGAGGGAAGTTTTACTGCCTCGAATAAATTTCATCGAAGAACGCGGTCTGATCCATAAAATAAGAAATCTCTGATAGGCTTTCGCTTTCTTTGCTTCCCACATTTCATTCGTCTGGATGATATTTTTATCGTTTTGATTAAATGTATCCGATATCGTAAAAAATTCCGGAGGAAGGTTACTCCACGCTGTTATTGCCGAAGATTTCAAGGACGACTGAGAAATAAAGAATGTACGATTTAAAAAAAGAATCCAAGCATGGAAAAAGGTGAAAAATATAATTTTCTAGATAAAATTAGTATTTACAAGGAATATGTAAGTTACAGCCAATATTCCAGTTAAGGTTACCGAAGTAGCTCGTTACTTCCGTACTTAACTGATGATGGGAAATCAATTACGATCTGTCAATAAACGGGGTAGTATTTTTCGCTTTCGATGCTGTACACTTCGCGTGACGGGTCAAGTCACTCTTTAGATTCTTTTTTCGTAGTATTTTATAATGAGAGTTGGTAGCGATCGTTTAATTTGTTGAAATATAATTTTATTGTTGCTTTTCATCGTTCTTCAATATTAAAAGATTTTGGGATAAATATAAAGAGGGTATTATTAATATTTGTTTGTATGTCGGCTATGAGTATTAGGAGACTTGCCGTGTTTGGATGAAATGTATCATTTGATAGAAATTGTGTGCTTTTCGCTGATTTTATTTGTTGACACAAGTGAACAAAAATTGGAATCACTACGTACGTATTCCATTTAACATGAACATTTTTAAAAAAGTTTATTTTACATTCTGTTATTTTAGAACGTTCTCCTGTATAAAATTTTGTTATTGAAAATATCGTTATTGATATTTGTAGCGATAATTAAGAGATAAGATTCAATATAAATGCAGGTAATTGAGAAAATGATTTTAAATTGACAGATACGTCTCACAACGTAAAATATTCAGTAGAGAAAAATTTGTTGAGATATCAATAAATAAGTCGCAAAACGCCAAACTGGCCAATTTCATTTTCTGAAAATTTCTTCGTTTTTATATCATATACATAATTATCATTTAATTTTTCAAATAGTTGTCCTAGTTCTTATGTCCGACAGTGTTCGTAATTTGAATCGAGCAAATGTCGAAGATCATAACAGATCAAGTCGGATAAACAACTAGTCGGCGAGTTTATAGTACCTATCTATACAACAGAAATATAATTGTTTCATCGCGTTGATACAACTTTTACACCGTCTACCTCTTTCTCGTTATTTCAGACTTTATATTGTTTTATGATGCTCCCCTCTCCCTAAACAGAGTGTTTTTCTTCGCAAAAGATTTATTGTCTACATTCCCTGACGAAACTTTTCAAGAGACGTACTTTCCGACAAGTACTTTCTCGATATTGATATTCTTTCAACAGCAGACCCGTTTCGCTGAGCTATGCATACACACACAATCTATACCTTTTCATAACTTCGCACTTTATAAACATGAATCGGAATTCATGACTTTTCGCAGCAAAAATACGCGTTTATCATTAGCATGCTCGGTTCCTTTTGCAGGCATTTCCTTTTCCAAAGCCTCCTCAATTTTTATAATTAATATTCGAGTCAACATATGAAATACCTGCTCGTTCTTCCGCGCGTAGAATATGTAGGAAAATCATGAAAGAAAAATCGCATACACGTACAAGAGGACAAAAACATTCAGTTGTGTATATACTTAGATAATTTATTACTTTTATTCAATTATTCTGTATAGTTTTGTATAGCCGGTATTCATTATTTTTTATCAAGAGTTTTTTGACTATAAGTGATGATGCATATGTATACATGAAAGCCTTATATTTTACATTTCTCAGCGTTGAAGTAACTTTAATGCTCCTGATCAGACTTATTCAAATGAGATTACATACTTTCAGCTTAGCTTCTTATGCGCGATTTCGTCTTCTAAATTCATCTTCGGATTTTTTATCTATTCACTACTTTCATTTATGTTTTTAGATTCTTTTCACGATAATGTACGTACTTCTTGAAACAATTATTACTACTAATGAAACTAAATTGCATTTCGATAGAGAATCTGGCGTATGTTTTTATGAAACTTGAAGGAAATTCTTTCAAGAAGTTTTGTACTTCAATAAAATGTAAATCACAATAAATTAGATATTCGTGTTTTGTCATTACGCATACTTCATAAACGACATAGACAACAATAAGAGCATATATTATATATATATAATGTATAAAACATCCGTTTTACTTACAAATTCGTATCATGTGCATTAAACCTTTTGTAAGAATTGTTTCACGTTCAACTCGTGAACCGCTTAATGCGCCTCGGAGAGTTTTATGGATCTCATATAATAAAATCCATATTAACTGTACCATGTGTTGCCGGAGTTGATCGCATCAATGTGTGCTCGATTCACATCAATGTGCAGTTTATCCTCGCAAATTTGTCCAAGCCGGAGAAGAATATGAAACTGCAAATATTTAACTATAAACACAGGCCGTGTATAAACATTTCCATGTTATTGCGTCACGTTTTCGCGTTTGTGAGCTGTTACTTTCGTACGCTTGTCTCGGCAACGGCACAGAACAAAGAATATAAAAAGAAGGAAACGACCATCATTACGAGGCAAGATCGCTTATCGAAATCGCTGATTATGCCACTCTTTTGTCGTTAGATATTAACCGCCGAAATTCTATGCAAATTAAAAGAAAAAAGAAAGAAGGAAGGAAGGAGATTTCAGCGAAGTAACGTTAGCCTGATCTCTAGACTGTAGGCAGGAGGAATTGGCGGCAGCCACTCAAGATTGAACGAGCGACTTAAAGAGTCTGTTAGGAATCGAGAATGGTAGAGGGAAGAGAATGGTGGGAGGACAGAAGAAAAAGGAACTCGTTTTGGCTAGATTTGGTTAAATAATCCCTCTTTGCTGGCTGAGTAGACCAACCCCCTGTTGGTGACGACGAAGAATTGTCGAGAATAATAATTTCATACTTGTAGTCGGGCACTTGATAAATCCGTCCAATCTTGTGGTCTACATGAAGAACTTGCGATACAGTTGGGGAAATAATTGAATTTTTTTGTCGTATAAATGATTCGACATCGATTATATTTGAAGTAATTATAGATGAAAAACGTGACATCGTTTTAAAGACTTCATTCGGATCAGATTTGTCTGACTACTAATCTTTCTTAGTTCAAATATCCTATCATTTTTTAAGATACGTTGACATATTTGAAGTTCATTGTGTCTTTTTACTGTTTCAAGTAAAGCTATATCATCGAGCTAAACATCGATTTTCTTCAATTTCGAAACGATAGATGACGATGGAAAATTGAATTTCCTTCCCTACTTTACCTTATCACTGATATAATTGCTATGTATCTTAGGTTAATCGGGATAGACCTGATCCTTGTGAACGTTGATATCCATATATTATAAGCATGCATATCTGACATAGCAACGTCACACGAAATTCCTGCTGATTACATTTGCCAGTGCTGCCTATATAATCCTTCAATCTTCACCTGTCGCTTACGTAGTACAGGTATTGCTTGAACCAATTATCTGTGTTACCTTTGATGTCACCCACCTTCTGTAGGTGTTTACTGTAAACAGTACAAGCGTCCTCGACAAAGGATCTTTCTGCAAATACAGGAAGACTGCGTGGCTGTTCCTCTCGTAGACTTGCCCGTTTTCTTCCGTGACCGCCTATAAGGCATGACGCCAGGATAGATCTTGCTTTTCAGAGAACCATAGGCAAAGTCGTCGACAAAGAGCCGCTTTCAAATTGAAATTTTCCCTATCTAGAGAAATCAGCCAACGCTTTCAATTAAACGGGGTAATACCTTTTTGAAGTGTTTGCACAGAAGGATAGATTAATGGAAATGAACGCTCCGTGCTCGGTACGCTAAATAAATATCAAAGAAAAATGGAAACAGTTTTCTTCGTTCAGTTTCTCGTTGCACCCCTTTAGGAGCGCCGGCCATTGCATTAACTTTGGATTGAAATATTACCGTTGTTCCGTATTCCAGTTATTTCAGGCGAATCTATCGTCTGTTACGAAAATTTATCGAACTCTTTTAATGACGCAATCTTCCAATCTATTTAATCCTTTATACTCTACACGACCATGTTCGGAAACTGTTCCGCCCAACACTAGGTGAACGCGGTGTTATAATGAAAGGATAGAGGAGGACAGAAAGGGGTTGCGAGGGACGAAGCTCTGCAAAACTGTTGCAGGGCTTTACTTTAATCTGATCCACGGTTCGGGAAATCGTAAAGACCGTCCGCGACGAAGATGGCTTAAAACAGGGACGTGAGGGAGTTACGAAGTCCCGGATGAGATCTCGTGGCTTTCCGTTAGCACCCCTTGCGGAAAATTCTTCCTGACAAGATTCCATCTTGTATTTCTTTATTTCTATGGCTGTTTCTCATTCTTTATCACTCGTAAACTCTGACGGGTATGTGCCCCCTCGTGAATTCGCCATCACCTAACCGAAATAGATGAAATCTATAATTGTTTCGCGTTATGATACATTCAATAGATTTTTATATTGCATGTTTCTAATATTCGTGGTATTGCAAATTCAGTGCCTTGTTCTGAATTTATTTCAATTTTATTATTTATGTTAATTCCGTATTGCACAACGCAATTAAATATTTTGGGTACTATTAATGTTTTGGTATAGTCGCGTTGAAAGTGCAATAATCGAAGAGCTTTCTAGAGAGTCGCCCCATGAGGAAAAATAATGAATCGAGTAAATTGTATCGGAACTTTTATTCTTAGTCTTTTAATATTAATTACATTTAAGTTGATTATTGTAATAGCTCTTAAAGAACATCGTTTCTTGTCATATGTACAAAATAAATACAATTTTCATAATAATTCAATCATTTGATTAAAAAAAGAAACTCTTTCTTAAATTGAACTTTTACTATATAAATTTTGACGTATTAGAAGTCTCCAAAAATTTTCTCAATAACAATAACCAATTGTACTTGTGTACGAATTATAAATAATTAAGAAAGATATTCTATATTTTCGTCTGTTACGCATAACACATTAAAAGTTGCATTCGAAATCGGGAAATCGATGAACAGAGCTCGTTACATCCTGAAATATTTATTACCGCGAGAAAAATTTATCGAAAAGCCATACAAAAGACGTCATCTCGCTATCATTGAAATTTTACGAGTCGATTTATCGCAATATATATTTCGTGTCATATTTTTTAAAATATACGTACGGTTTGAAATACGTTGCTACAGCAAAACATCAATCGATTCGCGTGCCGTTCTTGGAATATTCTGTTCATTCAAACAGTGTGTCTCGTACGCGTAACTGATACGCGTAATCGTGTTCCTGAGCTAAAGTTCCAACTGATTTCTCACGGCTCGTAAAGCTCGAGTTCATAGCGTAGTTGGACCTGCCCCGTTCCAATAGCGTTTTGTACGACGGTCTACAAAAGTTAAGTAGCCATAATTGAGCACCGAGGCGACAATAACCCTCGAAGCCGTGGCGAACCGGCTGTAAAATAAAATAGAAATAAAATTTCACGAATGACGCCGACAGAGACTCGTCCTTTCATCGTGGAAAAGTGTTCCGGAGATGCATACTTCGCCATGTCCCGTAAATTTAATTGACGTCGCTCGTTCTTTGCTTCTCTCTTCGTTCTGTCGCTTTTTCTTCTTACGCGCTGGATTATTAATAAATCTCTCGCGCCATTTAGAATAAAACGTAGCAAATAAAAAGCAGCGAGGCAAGCAGTGAGGGATAGGAGGTAATGGCCAAGATTTTCAGATTTTTGTGTCATGGAACGGGCGCACCGACTATTTTATACTTTGTATGAAAACGTTAGAAAATTAGTTGTTGAATATTTCGTATATCTGCATTACAGTCTAAAAGTATCCACGTATTTAATATTTGTTTTCGCTATAATATAATTTAATTTGTTTGTATTAACGATGAGAACTCTCTCGATGATTCTGTTTTTTGTTATTACATATTGCGGTTCTTGAATTGATGTTTAGAAATTAATATAGAATAATATGATTGAAGTTTTGTTTGTTACTTGTTTATTCTTAGGTGGCTCGGGTGAAGCATGTTCTATATTATTTATACATATTATAGATATTTATATAGTAGAAACATTGACATTTACTGAAACGTGGCGGATACACCGATGATTAGTGTGTTTAATTTTAATATTAAAATCTTTTTAATAAATACATAAGAAAGGGTTAGACATTGCTTCCAGTCATTATCTATATTTTATATAATTGCATATTTTCGCATAATGCTAATTGTTACTTGTTGTTAATAAGTCCATAGATATATTATTTAAATAAAGAGTATAGTAATTTAATTAAATAGTACAATACAAATGTTGAAGAATACAATATTGTGGTCGATTTTGAAACAATAAACGTAATATTGTTACAACCACTATTAATACTTATACGATATATATATATATATCATTAAATTCTATTAATAGCAGTTATTAGAACTGTTTATTAAAACCAAAATCTATAACGCGATATTCTCTGTTATAGTTAGGCATTTCGTTTTCATCTTTTTTAATTACATAATCATGCGAGAATTATAGTGGAGAATTCATTTTATATAGAGTTATTACAGTATTTATACTATTATGTAAAAGAGTTATTATGTTATGAACTACAGTTAGTTACTTCAAACCTTATTTATTTCTTTTAATTAGATATATAAAACTATACACAATATGCTCAAACCCGCGTTAACTTTGGTATTTCGAAAATTAATCATATGAGATATAATATTTCAAGTACAAAGAAACCTTGAATAATGGAAAACCATCGAAATGTGGAATATCTTGAATGAAACGTATTATCGAGGTAATATGTGAAATTATTGACGCAAATAGCTCCATAGTCGATAACTACCAAATTAGAAATAATGGATAGTAATTAATTCATGTTTGAAAGGTCTATTATTCAGGCGGACGACGGTTTCGAATAGAAGCAGTCGTATACGCGTATTGTAGAAAAGATTGGCCGTAACGACAATGTCACACGCTTAATTAATCATTAAGTATTAATGCCCGGTTAATCATTTCGTCTCGCTTGACGAAGTCCAACAGATTGTGCGCCCAGTTAGCTTTCGTCTGATTCTCAGACACTTTCGCTTTCCCTTGGTCTCCGGCGCAAAGTGGGTAGCAAACAAAGGGCGAACTCTTTGCTTGGAGTAATAAGCTGCATTAATATTTGCTCGCTTCTCAAACGATAAGTTCGTAGATATTTCAAAGGCTGTTCGGGGTCTATGGTCTCTCATTGTGTTGCACGATTAATTATTCGAATCTCGAGCCGTTTCCCCCACTGTTGTCATTCGACGAATGTACGATCGAGGGAATTGTGTTTTTTTTCCTCCCTTTTCGTAATTTTCCCTTTTGAATAGACTGCCTTTATGATTTTCAATGCCATATCGTCTTTCGGTTTGGTAATTATAATAGCATTTGTAACGTCTAACGAAGGAGAATGAATTTCGTACGTGGGTTCGAGAGGACGTAATAATGAATGAAATTTGCATACGCAAAGAAATATTAATACTGAGGTGTATATATATATGAATTTTTAAAATGATGTTGCTTTTTGATGAAAACATTTTTTATTAGTACAGTCGATTCTTGAACAATGTGACATCGGTTAGATAGGCGAATTTTTAACTTTAAAAATGTTTGAACTGACCACGTGTTTATTTCGAACCAGTTCATATAATTTATCACGACAACAAATACAAAATAGATTTTCTCTTTCGTTGCAGTAGTTCTTAACGCATTTGTGATTGCAAGAAAATTATAAGAGATAAAATTGTAAGATTCACTGACTGAAAACCATTTCCTTCTAGAAGAGATAGAGAATTTCACGATGACGATAATAAACAATTTTTTTATTAAAGTTCATGTTACGATATGTTTTCTAAAATCAAGATCACACAAAAGTTGATATACAATTGAAAATGTTTTAAAATTGATCTGTGTGAATATTTTATGTAGTCCGTCCATTAATGTTAAAAGGTAGATTATTTCTCTCTCTTTCCGTTGATGACAACTACTTCGTAGCTTTTTAATATTGTAATTGAAAATTTCATTATACTACTACATCCTCCTGTAATTTTTCAATAAATGAAGACATTCCATAAATGCATAAAAACGAAATGCTATTTTTGAATAAGTAATTCTAACTATCGTATTTCAAAAGATTTCATTCGATGTTTAATTATTCAACATTAGTATATGTATCGAGATCTGTATGCAAATGATATTAATTTGGAAAAAATGAAACTCTTTCGCTGTGGCTGTCTGAAACGTTAGTTCTCAGTTGGCAGCTTTCAACGAAAATTTTAATTAACGGAATTTCGTTTCATCAACTTTATTTCTGCCTTGATTCTTATACTTTTTTCCTCTGGCGTAATTTGCATGATCTTTCCCCGTTCTACTGGGCGAATAAATGAGAGATTTCCTAGAATGCAAATCCAGCTTCGGTATGCGGTTACGACCGCAATAAAAGTCGTTCAAGTAATCCCGGACACTTATATTGGGAAAGTAGTTTGGCTCTCTGGAGGAAGTCATTTCAGTGGCTATGCTGTTATGAAAATAATTGAAACTCCATCGCCTCTAATCGTCGAGCAGTAACATAAAAATGTGGAACCGAGTGAGCTTTTCGAAGATCCTAGTATGCATATTACCCCTCGTTTGCATCCAGTTTGCATTTAGAATTATCATTTTAATACCTCTAGAGATTTTTTCTAACCATTGTATTGAAATGGTTATAGGGTTTTATTGCGTGAATACGTACGTATATATTTGCAACGGCGTTCACATGAAAAAGTATTGGGAGGTATTACCTATTAATGTACTTAGAAACTGTGTACCTAGAATTATGAATCAAAGAGTATTATTTTCTGTTGGGCTGATCTATATATTTTGAAAAACATTATGAAACTATAAAGAATTTACTGAAAATATGTACATTATGGTTTTCGTGAAAGAATTACATACAAATTTTATCTGATAAATATTAAAAAATATCCTAATATTTGCATCATTTCCAGACTCAGTAAACGTGTAAAGTAATTTCTCGATTGTTTTGATTTATTTCTGAATAATTTCTGAATGATTTCAGAACAGATTTAATGTACCTACTTTCAAAAGAAATTCAACTGTTAATGTACTTTAATTACGCTTGATGTTTTCCATTCAATTATATCGCATTTTACACTTTCGTGGTTACTTAACTAATTATGCTTCTTTTATCATTTCTTTCGGACGCGGTTCATTATTAACATCTCGTCTATTCGACGCACAATTGTTGAGTAAGATTGCACTGAATGTATTTGCCGCTTCTTTAAACGCGCTGCACTTCTTTATCCATTCTCTTGCATGAATTTCTCTCGGGATTGCACTTCGTAATTATATACCACTCATCTTAAATATGTGCTTTCAATGCTACATATCTCGAGGGAAGCAGAAGTTGAATATTTCTTTCATAAATTAATATCTACTAATTTGGTCTACCTAATTTTTTTCCAGTTTCACTTTTCATGTATCTTCTATTGGTCGTTTGCAAACGAACAGATCTTGTTGCTTTTTATTATTACCTGCGATGTTTATGTTCGTAATATATCAGTGTTTTTGTTTCAGTGATATGTGCCGATTATAGATTATTTAAACGATTAATTCATATCTGGGTAATATTTTTTGACGTATTGAAATTATTTATGAAAAGGATATTTGAATCGTGCTTAATAAATCGTAACAATTATCTGTTATTTATTTCACGAAAGGATAGAACTCTGGTAACGCTATGTAATGTAGATCAATAAAAGTATACGGATCAACAATTGTGCGTTCTTTATTTTTGGTACTTATTTTTTATAGAAGAAGAAATAACAATTGTTTTATATAATAAGAATTACGTGGCAGTTCCTTTTTTCTCAATTCTGCTACATTAATTTTTGTCATTAATTGAAATGCTTTATTTGATTTGTTATCTTGTTACTCAATCGTTGTTTATATGTTATTTATTTACAAATCATACGTGCAACTATTAGCTCAAATTTTGACAACATTCTTATCCTTATATTTATATAGATAGATTTAAAATATTTCATTAGTTTTGCATTTAATGGAAAATGTTCTTTTGGCGTGTAAACATTATCGTGAAAAATATGGACCATTGTTAGTATTTAGGTTTGATCTTCCTTCCTGTATTATTTTATTATCATCAAATCATTTAATTTATCGAAAGAGGGATAATACTTTATTGATTAGCCTTATAGGTAATCAGTTCTCCATGCTGCTTGCAATTTTTGGTTATAGGAGGTTAAATATGAGTATAAGGAATTAAGAGTATCATATTAAGTATCAATTTGTCAAAACATCTCAAAGGAATATAAGTCGCTAATTGTAACGTAACTTTTTCACTGCAAGTATACGAGTGTGAACTCATTTAAATTGTGTAAGAACTTAAATATCCACACATACTTTTTCCAGAAAAAACTTGAATCTTCTTACAAAGCAAGCGAATGGTTTTCCAACTTTCCAGCGGTAGAATACTCTGGGAGCTATAAAAATTTGTCCGAGATAGCGATGCTCGTCTCATTCTTTCCGTTAAACCTGTAACAGATACGCTGGACGTATCTATAATTTGGAGATTTATCGAACCACAATCTTTATTTTCGAGGATAGTTTTCGATATTAAAAGAGATCGATTTGTCCGGTTTTATCACTTGATGTATCGTACGTCAAGCCGTAAATATTCCCGGAGATTTCGACCTCGGACTTTCGTAATCCTGAAATATACGAGGAAATAAATCGATTGGCCGTGCGTATTTTTGGTGGTTCTCTGCGATTTAACGGACGCCAAGAATTGCGTTTTGTAACAGCAAAAAGGTAACGAATTGAATCTCTAAAATGGAGCATATATCTTCGTCAGATTGGATAGAATGAATTTTACTGTTTTCCATAACTGTAAAAAATTGTTGTTTTTACAATTTTGTTTTTCTTTTCTTTAACTCGACTCATATCGAAAGAGTAAGTCTTTTCTTGAATTTTAACGATACGTCTGGAATTATGATCGAGTTTCCTATTATCGACTGTGCAAGTTGACAGCTAAAGAAATTTTTGGGAAATATTGAAAGGAGTAAAGTAAATTTTCATGTCCATTTTAGATTTTTTGACGTATGATGGAAACTTTTGATTTATTTTCTCTTTTATCTGTTTTCCTTTTATGAAATTTGATATTGTACAGAACTTTGTATTTGGTCGTTTTTCTTTTATGTACCAATACTTGGTTTATTATACCTAATTGTAAGTCTGCTTACAAAATAATTGACTAATTAATAAGGTTAGTAAGTTGACAAATCGCAATATAGAATAGAATATAGTGCATAAGGAGTTGCAGAATTTATTGCTCCGTATTGCACAGTATTGCATACTTCAATTGTACAGAAAATTAAATAATAACGACTAAGTAGAAATATTGGTAGAACAGTATAATTACAGGCAATTTTGGCTATTTAAATCTGCAAAAAATTCGTAAATAATTATCATACTTATCGCTAGTCGATCAAATCAACCAAATAATTTCCGTCATCATTTTCAAAGATTTTTTAAAACAATTTTTAAAAATTCGACAGTGTACACTTTTAATTATAAATTATTTGAAAATAAAGCATAACAATAAAGAAAGTATTTATTTTCGATTAATTCTATGTAATTAAATGAGGAAGCTAATTTGCTAAAAAGAATGTAAACTATTTCATGAAATCAGATAACAAATGATTTCGGACACATGACCAGACGGAAGCATAGTTCGCGTGACAGTAAATCTGTGGTTAGCTGAATCACCGTTGCAAGCCGTGGTTGCTGTTTGAATCGCTGGTATGTGCGGCATCGTAGAAATGGCTGGTAACTTGTTTCATGCTTTGCTTTTTATGCAAACACGCTGACGCTAGCGCATTAACAAGGCATTGAACAGTTTCGTTTACCTGATTTAATTAATGGATACATTCTCAAATTATTTTAGCACGCGTTTGACTGTTGGTTTCGTTTGAACAATTAATTTTTTCTTTAAATCATACCTATTCCAAAGCATTTTTCATTTATATAACTTTTAGCTGCATTGTTTCAAGCATCGCAGATAATTCAATTATTATATCTTTGCAAGTACGTTTCTGTTGAATTTATTTAATTTTTAATGAGAATACTGTTTGTTCTTTTGTTTAATTGCAAGCAGTTTGATTTCATTATTAATTCAAATTATTTCCATCAATAGTGGTGCAAATATATCAGAAAAGGAAATATTTCCCTTTAAAGAAATAGAAGTGAAATTGTATATCGCTTAGTATTTTCTATAATATTAAGCAATTTTGTTAAAATCGTGTAATTCAAGTTCATGTAGTGAAGCATTAATAAATTAATTATAACTATACTATTTTTTATAACGCCATGCGTTGGAAACTATACATATCTGTTCATACGTTCATGTATTTTTGGTCTTACGTTACTCGCTTATCAATGTATTATTATTAGATTACAAATGTTCATGTAAATTTATATTTTTATATATACTTTTGCTTATTATATGTCTTGCGTGCATTTCTGCATCTTCAAATTTCTCATAAATGCATACACATCCATACTGTAAGTATCATATTGAAATTACGTGGACAAGTATAAAAATGAAAAGTTGTAAGATTACAGATGAAGGCAAATGCCTGTAAACAATTATAACTCTTCTCTCTGATAAATAAACAAAAATGCGATCGAAGAGGGTTAAAGTTAAAAATATGTACATATAAAGAAGATGGTAGTTTCGAAATTCCGAAATTGATTCAGTAAAGTCACTTGGAAATTTATAAATACCAGAAAATAATTCATGAAAGCATTGTACAATTTCGTTAGGTATTTGCATAGAAAGCGTGCCTGTGTGTATCCAATAAAACCTCCAGAGCGCACCGTATTCCATCATAACGTGACGTAATAACGGTAACATCGGTGGCGCTGTTGCAATTTCCCGGTTGATTCGTATGATCGATCGAGTTCTGATTTCTTACCTCCTTCAGAACGATTTGAAAGTTGCTTCTCTATTTTCATCTCTCATTACGCGCCGGCTCATGGATTAAACGGTCGTGTATTATCAGGATGAAGCAGCAGGCATTGCCGATGCATTCGCAAATGGCACGGATCTCTGGTATTCTTTTTAACGCGAGCTTCGCTCTCGCGGAATGATTCTCCAGCTCATATTCGATCAATTTCCCAGGCATTGGTTAATGCCGGGTTCTCGGTGTCGGTGTTCCTGTATAATCTGGATCGATCTTCGGAGTTTCCGCAGGAAGAGAGGAAGAGCCGCGCGGCACCAGCGGCGGTAGAATGTCACGAACGATCAGAATTTTACGGGGCCATCGGTTTCAATTATTGCAGCGGTCAGGTAGTCATGGCCGTTTCACATGAACTCATCCAAACCACTGCTGTGCACCAGCTATTGCTTCGTGTTTTCAATAATTCGAAATGTTGATCGGTGGTCGGTTAGCGAGACTCACGGCCGAGAGGTAAAATATACACTCGCGTAAATAATAAAGTCAATTAGCGGGCATGATTATTTTTCAGAGCTTGTCGCTTACGGGCGTCAATCATTTATGAAAAAGGGACGCGGGGAATGTAAACGTTGTCGGTCGACAGCAGATTTTCACCGTTCCATATTCACGAAGGAAGAATTTACATTTACCTGTCAGGCAAACGTGTTACACGCGATTTCGCTTTGACGGGCGAACAGCGACACGGATTCTGATAAATGCGGACACTTAATCACCGAAATGTGCAAATAGTGCGGCGAGGAAACGATCGTGTCGGATGGAACGTTACGAGAAGAGGGGATTGTCGTGTTGTTATTTGTATGGTTAAGAAACGAACAGGGAGATTTTATTAAGCCGTCAGGAAATTGTTCCGCGTATTATACGCGTATATAAGTAAATAAATTACGAGAAAGGTAAATCATGAATAAGTACATAAAGAAATATATTGAGAATATACATATTTTCCTATAAAAATTCTTAGTGACATTTTATCACAAAAAGCTTGTGTGTACCTGTAGAGGAACAAACGGTCTGACGAATATAAATATAATTTTGAAGCTAATTATTTATCGTAATCAATTTATTTATTAAGTTTAACGTTTGGATAAATTTGGTTAAAAAATATTGAGACTATAAATGTATGGAGTAGAAGTAAAAAAAAGAAAAGAAATGAGAGTAGACGAGCATAAGTAAATCTACACTTTATCGTGACTGATTTTAAAAATATCAATTTCTCAGGAAGTGATCTTTTCGCAAGTTTTAATTGCGATTTTCTGTCTTTTGTATAAAACCGATGTAGTAGAACATTAAACAAACCCTACGGTGGAAATCATATAATTCCACGTAGAATGTAGAATAGCTATGTAAAATTTCATCCAATCGATGCAGCAGTTTTTACAATATTTTTAGTACCATTGTCTGAAAATGCTGTTCCTAAAAAAAAGGGAAAAAACTAGAACTCATATACATACTTTATTATTTTAGCTTTGCGATTTTTGTGATTTTTGTAGCAATATTTTACATTCATATAAAAACATTAAAAAAACAAATCTTTTGTCATATCCATACGCATATGATTCATTAATGACAAAAATTCAGAAAGTAGCGAATAGTTGGTAGAACATATATGAAATAGTTAAAATATTCACAAAGCTGTTAAAGTTCGCATAAATATGTTTACATTTAATTACAATTAAATTATAAGTAGGTTATCGATAATTCTTCCTTTCTTGTTGCTTGAAGAATGACTGCAATTCACAATCACACTTCTTGTTATGGTAGTATCTACGAGCATTGACATTAAACTGTCGGGAAGCAATCTCCAGGTTATAAAGAATTTTATGCTCACAGACCTAGTAAAACGAGTAAAGTTCCAGTGTTACGCGTTACGAATTTCTTAAAAAGTTGCGGTGGAATCCGTACCATGATTCTTTTTTTCTTTTGCAGTCAGCACTATTATCTTATTTCAAAGACACGTATCCACGAGTTCTCTGAACAAGGTGCTCACTTGTGGAAGTATTTTTATATAAAATCCATGTCATCCATTGTGAAGATTTTCTTACAATTGCTAGGTATTCACCACTCTTTATCAGACGATTGTGTAATTGTTTGCCGCTTTGTCACTACGTATTTTGTAGATCACCTTTGAAATTATTTAAAATATCCAGTGCCGAGTAGGGATCTTATTGATCATTTTTTTATTCGTTGTACGAGGAAATTGGATGATTCTGTTACTTCCTGACGTCATTCTAAGATTATAAAATATTCAACAATTTTTTCACTGAGACGCCCTGTTGTTTGGAACTCTTCAATCAGTATTATTCTTTTCGTTCGTTTTATGAACTCGTTCTTAAAGTAATTACGTTCTATCTTTTTCAAAGACATAGTTTTCCTTAGTTCGAACGTGGCTTTCGGACTTTTTTCTTTATGAATGTAATAATAGCTTGGCTAAATGGCTACGAATTAATAAAAGTGTCAGATTTGTTTAAACCTAACGTTAACAATCACGTAAAATTTTCGAAACGGTATTAAAATCATATTATATTATCTCAGTCATTCAACAGTTTCTCTAAATGAGCAGAAATAAAATTATTTAAATATTTCATCCAAGAAAATACAACTTACTCGTAAATTTCATCGTAAAATGTACTAGTGTGAGAGCGGTGAACTGCCACATACACAAAAGCATAATTATAAATTTCCATCGAGTTTTGGATTTAGCTTTGGATTAACACTGCAAAAATTGATTGGACATAACGGATAATTATATGGCGTTTCTCACGTTTTAACCATTTCTATGTTTATCTTTCAGTTTCAGTATATCCTCCAATTATATACCATCATAATATCTCTAGAATTTTGCTATCCGCTACAGTTTCATGATTAAAAACTGCGTCGCATATTTCTTGGACACGCGTAGCGATGCAAAAATGGAGGTATTATAACGTGCTCTGCACGTTATACGTTTCACTAATTTTTTTCCCTACTGAGACCTCTACATATAGGTTTAATGAACATTTAATTGCGACAGCACTTTGTTCCACTCCTTTTCTCTCGCGTGACATATTCGCGATCTGCTAGTTCATACGTCGCTCTTTTCCCCCCTTTCTATCTTTATTGCTAATTGCTTGAATCTATGTTAGTCTCGTAATGTAATTGTTTAGCGAGTTATTCGTGTACTTAGGAAGACGTTGCGCTATTTGTTTGCTTGCTTCTAAAATTGTAAACAGAGCATTGGCTTAATTTGAAAGGATTCTTGGATTACGCGATTATACTTGCTATATGATCTTTAGCGGTAGTAAACGGGGATTACACTTTATTTAAATATTTAACAATTAAAGGCAACAGTCAGTGGAACAATGGGAAATAAGAATTAGAAATTGTTTGCCAATGCTGTTCACTATCTGCGAGATAGCGTTATCGGAACTAATGGGATGATATGATCCAAGTTAACTTTGAGAAAAATTGTTACATTATCATAATTTTTCTTGACCATTGAAATCATCGATTAAGGAATAATAATAATAATTATTGTTAGTTTTTTATTATAGAAAATTTAGCTATCGTCATTCATAAACAGATGAAAAATTTATGCGTTAAGAAGTTGGAAGAGAAACTTGTTTTAAAAGGTTTAAATGATCAGCAGTACGACACTATTAATTTTTCTACTAAAATGTTTGTCTATGTTTTGGAGCTTAATATATATAAAAATAGTTTTACCGATAAGTTAAATTTAAATAAACGTTTAAAGTACTTTATTGCTTTTCTTAAAATTCTATTACACTAAAGGCAAATACATGTTATACATATATGATGATACATGTATATATCCATGATACGAGAGCACTGTTTCCAATATAAAATGAAACCGTTTCAAGTAGACCCGACATTTTAGCTTTTTATATGCAGTGAGTCCAAGCGAAAAAGACAAACGATAGAATATCAGTGAAACGTTACAGAATGTCAAGAAGAATATTCAAGCTTCAGTATAATGATTACGTAAAAATTTTCATTCGCGTTTTATTAATACAAAGAATATAAAAGTAAAGCGGTGAATAATTATTAGGTCATTTGTTAAAAAAAAATGTTCGCCTCACTTATTTAAAGACCCTACCATATTTTATTTCATTTAGTATTTTACGTTATAAACGCCCTAATACATATGTCTGGCAGTGTAATGTAATCTGCAAATTATAAACATTTTTAAACAATAAAAATTCCATCGTTAGCTTAGAAAATAATTCTCTAAAGTGGCGTACTAACCATAGATGTCATAATAAGAAGCGGAGTCTTTTTGTCTTTTCAGCGTTTGTGTGATTCCTCGCGTAGACAGCATTCGATAAATCAGTTTCCTCGTGATATATCTGAAACTGAATTTCCGCACGAAGCGGGAAAACGATTCGATAACTTCGCGTGTTAGACGTGTTTGATTATAAGTTTAATCGGATGCGAGCAGGCCAGATTTTTCGCACGTCGGATCGCATCCGGCTCAAAGGGAAATAAAAAGGCTGTGGCGAGCTCCTGAGGCTGGTTGGAGAGCGAGCCCGGGTTACCAGGGACGGTTTGCGGATACTGGAGATAAAATGAAGAGGATCTCTTACCTCTTCGCCGTTGTGTAAACCTAGTTCACCTTGGTTCCGGTGTCCATGGAAGAGGCTCCGACGTCTGCGTTGAGGACCGTATCATGGAGACTATTTCCCGATCAATGTCAGGCTAAACTTACGTTCCTCCTGAGTCCTTGTAACATCAACGGTCAACGATGTTTCCATTTCAGGGGAAAGCGTCAACAGAGCTGATTTCGTAGCGTGTCCCGCAGTAATCGATCGAGATTAAGTACGATAACCAACGAAACTCAGTTATGGGATAGTCCGGTTTTTCGAGCTTATCAAGTGAAGAGCGGGTACACCGAGAATGGTCGGGTTTTGCTTCGTTGATAATTGCTTCGCTGATATTCCTACTTGATAAATTTATTAGAAAGTTATATTTCCTGAATTAAAATACTTGTTGAAGGAAGCTATTTAAATTCGTATGGCTACTTAAATTGTAAATAGTATAGAAAATTTCAGATCGCATCCAAACTTTATATTGTCCAATAGTATAAAGTGGAATTGTTTGTGAATTTGTGTGGAAATTGTCTTAGTAGAAAATATTATGGAATATTTAATTGTCTTTAATAGGAAGCATCAAATTTGTATTATACAGGAGAAATATATTTTCAATTAAAAATTCCCTTTTTGATTCAGATTCGCAAAATTGTATACATATTATAATAAAATCTACATGTTACATTCGACATGTAATAATAATAATATTTCAAATTTGCAAATATTGTTTGAATATTCACATGCGATTTAATTGGATAGACTCTTTGAACTACATTCACATTACAACAAAATTATCAATATTCACCTCTCTATACGTACTTTCTTTATCCTAATAAATATCGAATAAAATAGCACTCCTTTACAACTTTCAACACTTCTTTGCTTGACTAAATTTAAACTACGCATTTTCCAACTTTCGTATGAGGGTATACACATCCATTATCTACTAAAAATCACCTGTTCCGCGCAAATATGATTGAATGTACAGTGATATCTAACTCATCAACCTCGCTGAGATCCAGTAATTACACTAATGAACGTCTGCCATGGTCTGTTTACGAATAGGATTTTATTCAGTTGTTTCCGAAAGGGAATCAATAATTCTGACAATGATGGACGTAAAGCGTAATAGTACTAGTAATACAGTATCGATGATGTTCCTACTTCATACTTTCCAAGTTGCACGTCTGATTACGAACGTTGCTGACCTGTTTGTTACAGACTTTTTCTCTGTACATAACTGAGAAATCAAATAGCCGCGTCCTTACAGTTAGCAAGAAGGATTAATTGAGGTATCGTGGATAATTAGTTTGGGTCGGGTTTCGTATTTAACTTCGCTGATATAGGAAACGTTTGACTCGACGACGAGGAAATAGTTAGCTCATTAAAGAAGAGGGAGGAGTGAGAACAGCAGCGCAAGGCTGAGAGAAAGCGATGGAACGGGTGCCATTTACTTCATTATACGCTTTCTGTAAAATTATGCCGTTTAAAGAGTCCGTTTTATCATTCAACGTGCACATCTGACAAATTATTGCTTAGTGAATAAGATTTATTAAATTCTTGCAGACTGTGAAGCGTTTGCACACGGTTTCACGAAACTTAAAGTTAAAGTAAATCTTCAATATTTTTTCATATTTGTCGTATATGAAATTATAATGGGCACAGTTTGTCTTAATTATTTTTTTGTTTTATCTGTATCTTATCGTCCAATTCGTCGCTGTTTTCTTATTCACTTACCCGTGGATGATATTCTTTCGTTCGTTAGTTTCTATCACGATGCGATTTACTTGATCTAATTATGTCAAGATTAAAATGTAAATTACGATGTTCCGTGAATTATGTTTTCATAAAACTTTAAGCTACGTTTCAAAACGTCTAGTATATCTCTGTATCTCATACTTTGGTATCTGTATTCTCGCTTGTTCGGTTCTTTTTATCAATAAAATAAAATTGATCTGTCTCATAGCTAACTTAATTCCAGTCTATTCTTCGTAAAAAGATTTTTATAGTATATATCCTCGACTTGCACACTATGTACTTTGTTACCTCGGCTTCCTCAACTTAAATTGCCATTTAACTATCTCACTAACAGGGATTGGTATAACGCGATTTACAAAGGCATTCCGCGTGTTTGCAACGACTAAATTGACTTGCCTGGCGTGATATTAGAACGAACTAAAGGAGCAATTGCGGAGGGGACGGCTGGGAATGCAGATAAGTTGAGAAACTGAATTCTGTTTTTCATCGATGAAGTCAATATTACGAAATAGCAGTGGCGTCTGGGTAAACCGGAATCGAACGCAAGCCAGGGGTAGGGATAACGAACTTCTGCAAGATGTTACTGAATTTGCCAGTTCCGTAGCCCGGGGTGAGCCGCTATACGGTGATTAAATTTCCTAGTTGCACTGCTGCGAAGGGTTATTACATAGGAAATTTAAACAACGGCTTTAAGGAACGGTTTCTCGTTCGCTTCCTCTCCCTTTCTTCTCTTACGCAACGGATCGCTAGGTTCCGTGCCGGCTGCTTTTCCGGCCCTCCTAAATATCGTTTTTCCCCTGTTGCGGTCTCGTTACCATGTTCCAGGAAATTCAGCCGCAGGCTACGAGACCGGGAAACGTTCGCCGCGAATTATTCATGTAGTAACATTTACGTTGCTTCAAAGTCTCGTGATTTTGTATCCCCGGACACGCTCCGTGTTTCTTCCTCCATCTTTTCCTTTAATGTTCGCCCGGTGACGTTATCTGATTCTTTGACGGGGGAGGTAAGCATGTTTTCTGGTTATCGCTTTTGTCTGCGGAGCCGCGAACAACCCGATTAACGTTCGTTGCAGAACAGAACTTCTCAGCCTCCGGGATGAAATTACTGAGATTAAGACAGAGAAAATTAAACTTTTCCGCCACCCCTCTCTTTCGCTTTGCCGTGCTTTTCTCTCTAATTTCTTGCAAATCGAAATTTATGGGTGCGAACCTTGCGGTGGAATGGCAGCACGCTGAATTGAAAATATTCAGCATCCTCCCACGTATTTCCATGTCGACGTCGTTGCTACACATTTCTCCTCGTGAGTGACTCTTACGAGTTAATGATGAAAACGAACGACACGAACAGGTTGTCTACCAACCTTTATGCTATTTTTCGGTCTTTTTATAGACGCGGGATAAATAAAATGCTGATTATTCGGTCATTTTGTCGTAACGTTAACTTTTTTTTTTGTTATTGTAATAGTTGCCGGCATGGTATTAGTTTTACGTGTCATTTAACTTAATGAACGCGGTACATCATATAGGGCGAGCATGAACTCGCGAGGGGTCAATAATTGAATCACCGAAAATTGCTTTAATGTAAAGGTGAAAATAAAATTTGTAAATTAAATTTTGCGCCGGGATAACGTCGAAACGGTTTTCATTTTAATTGTATGATAATACAGTTTGTAAAATGGATTTCTGCAGCGAACGCAGTTAAAGCAAAAAGAGGAAACTGTTGTTGCAAAGGGTAGCGCGTATTCATGGAAAATAATGGGGGATTTTTAAGCGGATAAAAGATTTTTAATGAACTGATTTTTAACGAAAATATCAACAAAATATTATAATGTTTCCTAACCAGAAACTTTATCACACAACTGTAAATATTAATATCATGTTCTAAAAAATATAATAAAAACTAACAAAAATAACAATTTAAGCATATCGCGATACAGCAAATACCACTATGGGAATGGTCGTATGGTAAACCATTAGCTTATCATTTTAAATGCACAGATTCCTATGGTTTCCGTCAGATTACTTTTCTAGAAAAGAAGGCAACGCGAAACGCGCGGCGGCAGATGCAGAAAATCTGTTTGCCCGATAACTGGCTGAAAGCGTGAAATCCTTGTATCTCGAATCGAAGCGGATACCGCCGTATCTTGAAAGGCACAGATTTTCCCGACAGCTGTCGATCTTTTTTCTCAACAGTTTCTAACTTCTTTTCTTTCTCCATCTCCTTAATTTGCTGGAGGATATAGAATTTTTTGACGATGTTGTCGTGTAACTGGATTAGTCTGTTGCGGCGATTAATATGCTAATGAGCTCGATGGTTTTCGTCTGGTGATGGAACTCATTCTCGTGGACGAATAATAAATTGCACGTTTCGCAGACTCATTTTTAAGGAGCAGCTAATTGTGTTGTTTCCTAGAGCGAAATTAATTGCGCTTTTATACCGATACCGCTTCCGGGGTCTGATATATTTCAACTATTTGTTTACTGGTGCGATACGTTCATTTGTAAGGAAATGTCATATTGTTAATCAAGATTAGTATGTATCTCTTCAATTTATATTTTTATCAGAAAATATGGTATATTTCAACTCTGATTTGTTTACTTTTCTGATATGCCTGTTTATAACAAAGTATATTGTAAGTCATGATTTTTTCGTTAATTTAAAGATTTTATTGAAAAATTGTATCTTTATTGAAAATATGTTTAAGATTAGGATAGGTAGAGATCATAGAATCTTAAATGAATGAAGAACTCATGCATTTAATATCGTACTAAAAATCTTATTTCCACGTTTTAAATAAATATACAATATATAATTCTAAATAAATCTAAAAATAATCTCAGTCATTATTTTCATCAATTCTGGCGTTTATATTATTTTTTTTTTTTTTTATTATATTTGTTACTATTTGGTTCTAGATCTTTTTTCAAATTTTTCTATGACTTTTAAATTTACTTAAACCAGAATATATCTTACTATTTATGAAGAGTGATGTATTTACATGTACATAGAAATGTACGTAATTATGCATTGGAATTTTTAAGATGATTGTGTTAACAAAACTGATTAATAATGTCCACGAGGTAATTAGTAAGAGGACAAGAACAAATTACAGTATAATTAACTAAAATTTTTGAAGTTTTCATATTTAACTGAAATTTCCTGACAGTACTAAAATGTACCAACAAAAATCAATAAGTCTGGCTAGCATGCAATTATCTTTCTGCTAGAGATAAGTTAGAAAATATTTAAAGTCAGATGCGTAGAACGGTATGAATTTACGTGCTTCGCTAAGCGAAGCAAAAATGTTCCATAGTGTCAGGCATTGTAATAAAATTTCTGACATCAGAATAAAAATACATCGAATACTGAGATTTACTTGATGGGAACAAAACATTGGCTTGACAACGAGAAGAAGTAAAATATGATATTAGTAAGAGTTAACTTACCTGCATTTTGCAGTCATTACTTTTGAAGAAAATTATCTTTCTTAAAAGAGACGCCAATCTGCATACGTATTCTTTTTCGAAATTAAAAGAATAAATCTAAAATACACTTAATTATATCTATAAATTCTATTGATCCTTAATGATATACCGGAAATAGCTCTATATTAATATAGATAAATAAAGCTAGGACTAATGATTAAATGTTCAACGTTTGGTAGAACAAAAAGATGATCGGTGAAAGGCGATCAAAAGAATCGAAAAAATTGCATCTTTGTACATCGGTTTATTATCATAGCGGTACTTTGACACTGGTTATTTTAAGAAAGATAATGTCTAGCCTCTTCGTTATTTCTTATCTGCTCTCTTCCACTCTTATCCTTTGTTTTTTTCTGTTTGTTAAGGAGTCTTGGCAACTGGCCAAGCCAGAATTAAGTTCGGAAGCTACGTTTCTGTACACTCGGTGTGGCCGCTGTTGAGAGCGGTTTCCACCTCGCGATCATTTCTCTCTCAAGCTCTCTCTCTCTCTCTCTCATGCTCTCTCGCTCTTTCGTCCTTCTTCTCTTTTCCATTCTTACTCTCTAGCTCTTCGCTCATTTCTCGCATACTTTCTCACACCCTCTCCTTCACTACTTCTTCGCACACTTTTTTTTTCTCACACGATCTCGCAGCGTTCGATAAAAGTTCTTCCGGCCAGCAATCGCTCTCCGCTTCCCGTCTCGTACTGTCATTCAAACGTACAATTCGCCACCGCGAATTTCACGCCAGCACGTTTCCTGTGTCCCATCAATTTCTTTTCTCCGTCTTCTCCTCTTTCGCTCTCTCTCCCTCTCTCTCTCTCTCTCTCTCTCTCTCGCTCCCTCTGTCTTCGTCGCGCGCTCTCTCTCTCTCTTTCTCTCTCTCAAGCCTTCTTCCCATTTCTCGCCCTTTCTCACCACATTTTCCTCGTACGTAGCTCAGCCGCACTTCTACCGAGTCACGGAAGCGTCCTAAACGTACGGTGAAAAGTCCAATCCAGAAACGCGGCACGTTACAATTATTATTGTCACTGTGTGCTATTTAACGTTCCGATCGCCTGAGGTTGATGCAGCGCATCGATTTTTAATTATTGCCACCTGCGGTTTTTCTTTTTCTTTGTCTGCATTTCATCGTCTCGCACCAGGATGAGGTTCCTCGCGGAATACCGAAAGAAAGGGTACTACATCGAGTGCCAATTTCGAGCCGTTTCCTGGTCACGAACGTGTACGGTCCTCTTAAGCAAGCAGTCTTTGTTTTAATGAATTCCTCGATGAAACACTGATTTTTCGAAAGTTGACTGAGCTTCGACTACTTCTCGAGTTTATCGTTCGCTCGAGATTCGTATCGAGAGATGTTCCGCAGAATCCGTGGGATTTCGGCCAACAGTTTCCTTCGCTGAACTTTCTCGTATGTCCGGTATTTCCCGACGGACAAAGCCGAATCTGGTGGTTATGCGGGGACTACTTCAGCTTTCTCATGGAGAAGGTGATCTGTTTGAGCTTTGTACATCTTAGTCGGAACTGCTCAGCGTTCATCCGCTCACCTTAAACGAGCGTTGTACAGTTGTACACTGCTGCGTTCTCCAGTGACTCGTTGCCAGAAAGGAACATTGGCTGACTGGGAAATTATCTCTTTCATGATAAACCGTTATCTAAATAATGAATTCGAAATTGTTTTGATTCCGTCGTGTAAAAGTTTCTCTACACAATTCACCTCTTATTCAATTCTTAAAGTTATCGAGTTATTATCACTTGGCCCTTGGTTCTTCACGCGAAGAACGTCAATCAGAGATCGAACGTCGGCGTTCGATCTTCTAGACGCGTGACTGGTTGCGTCGCGTCGGCTAATCGTCGGGAATCGCGTTCGAGTTTCAGCAAATAGAAGGAAACTAACAGGAAGATGAAAAATAGATTACTTTAGCATACTCCTGTAGTGCACGTCCGTTAGTCGTGTTCTCGGTAATCACTGAGATAATATTGACAAAATTTCAACACGTTTCTCGTAATCCTCGGCGTCTAGTTGCTTATCTCTGTTGAACAATCGAGCATATTCAGACTCTGGTCACCAAAGTTCGGTGGTCGGAGTGAGCGTGTGCACTTCGATGTTTTCGTGACGATGATACCTATCCCTTCGGCGTACAGTGGCTCGTCGCGACAACACTACAGTGAGCGCTGCTGCGGCACCGAGGGCTGCACCAGCTAGCACCAACATTCCGGGATGAGCACCAGCGGATAAAGCCTCGGAGACTCTCGCGTCGGAATCAGTCGCTCGATTATTCAATTCCTCTGCTATCGTATTTGAATCAGGAATATTCCCTAGTACCAACTTCTCTTTTGTCAGATTGTTCAGTCTCTTCGAGTATTTCTCGGCCGTCTTCTTTTCTCCTACTTCTTCCTTTAGCGACGCAAGTTTAGATAGCTTCAAGGAGGTGATCTTACTCGACGATACGCTAAGTTTACTCGGTCTCTTGCTTTTCTGCCTCTTGCCGTCTATACGATTATCGATAGTTCCTGGATCCGATTCGTTCTCCATCCTAATAATTGACGGTTTGTCTTCGTTCGTTCTCCGGTACGGCAGCCCGGCGACGTCCATAATTGAATTTTTAATCTCCGCCGAAGTCTGATCGATTTCGATAACTTTCTTGCTCGAGTTTCGCTCCTTCTGTTCCGTCGTTGATGTCGTCATGTTTCGAAACGACGTAGGTGCTTCGTAATAACGCGTTTCGTTACTCGGCAACGTTGGAACAGGTTTCGTTTTGTAATTTGTCGAGTTCTCGGTGGCGTTATGAGAACCGACTATTTCGTGACTCGAGTTTCTATAGGTCGATTGCTTGGTGTCATTAACGGTAATAGATTCGTCGAGAGAACCGACGTCGGTAACGTTGGAAGACGCGTTTAGGTTATTAAAATGAGATGTACGTCCGATCGGAGACAGAATCGATAATGTGGAAGCGGTGGGTGTTATGGTTGGTACGGTTGTAGGAAGAGGGCTCGGCGGTGATGGCAATTCGTATAGGAGTGATCCTGACATTTCCCGTGGAGTATCGCATTGACCCGGTTGAACACCTTTATTTAGTTGTTCGTGCTGCCGCAACCATTCACCCAGCCAATACAGATCTTCGGTGCAATCCCAATGGTTTGCGCTTAAGTTGAGAATACGCAATTGAGGTAGCATGTAAGGTAGATCGAATCTAAGACTGGTGATGTTAGTTCGAGACAAGTCCAATTGGACCAAGCTCTTGCAAGCCGACAGCGCGGCGTCATCCGCTAAAAGCTGTCTGGCCAGAACAGGACTCCTCGATACGTCGAGGAATACGAGCCTTTCAGGCGTAGGTACTGGAAACGCCATATCACTTTGTTCCTCTTGCTTTTGTTCGAGGGAAGTTAATCCTGACATACGAAGCTTGGCGAGGTTACTTGGTCCACTTAGTGTATTAGCCGGTAACGTTTTAATGGGATTATCAGATAGATCAAGTTCTTCGAGTACCGGTAATTGACCGAGCGCTCCCACCTCAATCGCGTTAATATCGTTATCATTTAACGTCAAGGATTTTAGATTGTATAGTCCCTGTAGATCGTCGATTTTCAAAGTTGTTATCCTATTTCGTTGAAGCTTCAAATTTGTAAGACTGTTCGGTAAACTAGCCGGGATCTTAACGAGAACGTTACCAGAAATATCCAATTCTTCGAGAACCTCTAAACGTCCGAGAGCGTCGTTTTCGATGTCTATCAATCGATTCTCCGAGATATCTAATATCCGTAAAAGAGGGTAACTGTCGAGGTCACCGCCACGAATCGTGGTTAACTTGTTACCGGCTAGTCTAAGCGCTCTGACGGATCTCGTTAGCGCAGCTGGAACTCTTGCCAAACCTGTACGAGACGCATCCACAGTTTCCAAGCGTCTGCCAGTACCCAACAGCAGAGAGACATCTCTTTCTTTAAGAGGATTCTCCGAGAGTTTTAGTATCGATAATCCCGGAAGCGGTTGCAAAGTTCCAGAAGCCGCCCGCGCTAAACCGTTCCTCGAAACGTCGAGCTCCCTCAGTCTGTCGAGACTCTCGAACCACCTGGCACCCAAAACTTGTAGTTGATTTCCACTGAGATCCAACTTTTGCAACGAATAGAGCGGTGTCAACGCACTATCTGGCAAATCCGCCAGCCTGTTGTCCGATAGATCGAGATACTCCAACCGATCCAATCCTTGAAACGCATCCTCGTGCACGGTGGATATCGCGTTTCTACGCAAACTCAACCTCACCAATCCCGCAAGCGTCCTAAAAGCTCCGACACTCACGTCTGTCAGCGAGTTGTCAGACAAGTCGAAACGCGTCAGCTCGCTCATATTCGTCACACGGCCTACTAGCACATCGTTCAACCGTGCCAGATTGTTGCATGATAGGTTCAATGCTCTGACGCGTTCGAAGCCGTGCCACGACACGTTCAAGAACACCAACGAACAGTTCGTCACGGATACGTCGTCGAGGTAGGGAAGAATCGTCGAGTTGCCGGAATCCGGCTCGTCCAACGTACCGTTTGCATCGAACTCGTTCAACGTACCGATCACTTCGAAATCGTTCAACGAATCGCTCACTTCCAGTTCGTCGAAGAAACCGATCACTTCGTATTCGTCGGCACCGTCTATCGCGAAGCTTCTCGTTTTAATCGGCAATTCCGATAATCCTGGCGCACGTCCACGACACTTCACATTTACAAAAGCCGGTAGGTCCCTTTCGGCGGCACTCTGATGACACTCGCATAAATCTGGACACGCGGAACTGCTCGCCATCAAGGCGAGCAGCATCAACGGAAGCCACATCGCTTCCAATTCGGCGTTTTCACATCTCGATCGGCCGATTAATCCTCGAATTACTCGTGGAGATGACGATGACAAAACGGGGCGATTGAGTTGCGAGCGAGCATAGGCACGTCCGGTAGCTCATCGACGGGAAATTTGACGCGCGACACGTCGTGGACCGAAGGTGATAGATGCCGCCAAAACTTACGCGTATACACGAATGCCAGAGCGCGAGTAGACTATCAGCCGCGTCAGACGTGATGTCCATACGAAGGACTGACAAACACTGCGGCGCCCGACTCGTAGCTGCACCCGCCTCTCTCCTCTTCGTTCTCTATCCTCTTCTACCCCTTTCCGTTTCTCTTTCTCTCCCTTCGGCCTCCAAGCCGGCTGTGTGCCGCCACCTACAACCCTCCACCCTTCTATCGTTTCCTCTCTCTGCCTCTCGCACAGCTTTTTCTCCCTTTCTCCCACCTATTCCTATGCACGTTCTATAGATATATACATCTACTACCACCGGCACTCGTCGCTTTTGCTCTCGAACTCGATAAGGGGCGCGAGCGCGCTTGCGTCCTCTGACAGGGTACTGACGAGCAGAGCCGGTATCCTGCGATTTCACCAACTACCACCGTTGACGACCGGCTGCTTGTCTGACTGACTGACTGACTGACTCGCCTCGACTTTCTTTAACTCGATTCGCGTGCTAGGATTTCCAAGACGCATAGCCAAACTATTCACCGCTTCCGCGATATTCGCCGTAAAGAAACGAAACGACTCCTCTTCCTTGATGTTCGTATTTCCGCCCACCAACCTGTGCTCCATTTACAAGATCAAACAGGTAAACACGTACGACGTGGACATCGATTAAAATTGCTGCCGTTAGTCGAACTTGGATATTCTTCCATCAACGATCGCTTAAAACGACAGGTAAAAATCGTCGAATCGAGTATGAATCTCGATTGAAACATGAATCTTTACGAGGATATTATTTCGTTCGTTCGTTTTCCCGTAGACGTTCTCGCATGCGTTATCGTTACATGTACGTCGAGGTTTCTTTTATTCATTTATTAACGGCACATAAATTCCCGTCAGTAAATAGCACGTGAGAGAATCGTAACAATTTCTTCAAGCATCCATCCTGTAGCAGCCACATATATAGAAAGTGCAACTAGAACTTTAGCAGCTTTGTGAACTGCTAGCCGTTGGCTTTCTTAAATTCGATTCGCGTGCTGGGATTACAAAGGAGCTGAGGTGCAGTTCGCACGAAATAAGGTGAGAGGTCAGCTACTTTCCCAGCATGCACGCTTTCTATCTTGTTAAAGTATTTCGGCCGATTCGATTATTTTAGGCGAAACTGTCTGTAACGCGTTACAGAACATTTTATCGCAAGTTATATTTCTTTAAATCGATATTAAGATAACGACTATAACGAATACGAATAAAAGAAAGTGCGTATAAAAATATTACTGTCAATGATCGATTAAAATAACTATCGTTTTTAAACAATGGATTAATATCATCGGAATACAATTTGATTAATTCATATGAAAATTTTATCGTGCAACGAACGGAATAATTAAACCCGATTTACCTAAGGAGGTATACTCAGTGAGAATTTCGAATCGTTTGTATAGTCAAAATTTAAACCACTTAAGCTCGATCCGTACGCCTAAGAAGCCATTGTTTTCGCTTTGCTGATATAATCCTACTTAGACGAGAATGATTGAATAGAGTACTTGGAACGAAAGGACAAGGAGATTTACTGTCAACTAATTTCACATTCTCTGACATGTTGTCATTTTCAGTACTCCCTATGCATGTCAGTTAATTATTTTCTCGCTGAATTAAAATATATATTGAAATGTTGTTAAAAATAACAAGTTGATGACAAATATTTTGTTCTCTATTATATTTTTCAAAAAGCTTGTTGCCATTTATTCTTACGATATGAATAGGATATGTTGACAATAAATAAATTCTCTCCGTGGTAAATTTTATAAATTATTTTAATGACTCGGTTTGTGCATTTAGACATTAAGAGTTGGTCGAATTTTTTTTTGACGAAATTCTGTAATTTTGATCTAAAAATACGACACAATATTATATTCAAATTATATTTGCATTTAAGTAGGCAGTTGACCGTAAGGTGGTCATTTACCATCATTCAAAAATATCATTGCCGACACATTGAAAATTTTGGTGCGAAACAAATTCCGCACAAGTGTAATCATACTTACAAATTTCTGCTGCTAATTCTGGATTTTTGATATTTAAATGTGTGCGAAATGCTACATTACAGTTTCCAGTCGAAAGCTTCAAAATTCGTACAAATTCAAAATTCAAAATAAATTATAGAAACTGTGCACTTTGAACGAATGAATACTCTATTCTGTGACGTTACTACTGGCTTGAAAATGCGATTTTTTTTTTTTTAGTCGTTGACTTCTAGTCACTCCTAATGTGACCATAGCATTAAGATAACTGTAGCGTTTGTTATCAAACTTGTTTGAGCACAGTTGCTTGCTCTCAGCTTTCTCTGAGAAATCACTTTGTACCTGTGAATTCTCTGCTTTCACTTATGTCTTCAAACTGGTTTGTGATATTGTTTCTACCTATTCAATTCAACGACAAGTCGAATTGAGTCATATGGCTACAGGATGCTTTCATGAAACTTGCAGCAGGAAGCCCACTCTTAATCCTGCTATTTCCTTTTAGCCATTTTCAGTTCTATAACGACAAAATTGTATTTCTGTAACGTTAAACTCAAGGTTCAAGAAAATATGAAAACTGTCTTATTAGTATGCAAGAAAATGAAAGCAAAATTAAGATATTAAAATACGAGGGTGATCAAGTACAGGAAATAATTTAAAAAATTATAATACTTAGGAGAAATTCTGCTTGCTGGCATATACATAGCAGTAAGTTACATATTTGTACTTATCATTGAACATACGTCACAAACAACTATTTTGTTAATAATAAAAACGTTTAAGTAATTCCAAGTAATTTCTTCGCATCTGAGATAACATATCGAAATAAAGGAAAAATGAAACAAGAATTGGCGAGAAGGAACTGCTAATAGTACGGTCTGGTGATCGTATCGTGCTTTAATTTTACTCTTTTGCCAAAAGACGTGTCATATTCTCTTTAATGCAACTGTCTGGACGTAAATGGTCGGAAACCACGTTTCTAACAAGTCCAGCACATATGTATATGTATATTTCGTACATAAAGACTGTACAGATATCCTTAGGTATCCATACATGAGCGCAACGCGCCAGCAAGCAGAATTTCGACTACCATAAATTAGTTTCTCCGCGTCTCTAATCTCCTGGGAATTACTGTTCTACTTGCCGGACTTGTGGGGGCGATCGAACGTGATCTTGGAGTGGTTCCAGTACTCCTGATATTTCTGTTCGATTGGAGCAAACGATCACCAACGAAGTTAGCGTCGGTCATGGTTAAATACTTGAGCCAGTGGACTTAAAAGGTGGATTTTCTTGGTTCAAGCCTTGGTTGGCGAACCGTTTTACTCACGACTTCAACCGTGGATATCGGTGTCAAGAAATCGTTGAAAATTAAACGCTTATCAATCTATCAAAGCCAAAAATACACAGAGGTTGACGAAAGTATTCCAATACTTGCAAATATCTTTCACGAATGTATTATTTGTGTGATACAAAACATTCTGAAATTTCATTAGCGTTATTGCGAGATTCTATTATCACGATTATTGGATATATCGGATATTAATATCTGAAACAAATCTGAGAAAGAAGATCTGAGATTTACAAGATATTTAGTACGAAAATATATTTTGCAAAAATCACAATCAATTAGAAGAATATTTAAATATTATCCATTACAATAATGGATCTCAATATTCAGTGGAAGCATACATATTTAATATTACTGATTTAAGATGGCTATTCATGCTGTATATTAATTTTCTATTAAATATATGTTTGCAACAAATATCTTGTCGTTTCCTATATACATTTTCTGATCGGTTTCAAATTTTATCAATACTACCACGACGATCGTGTTTCTTTAGAGTTTCGATAAAAATGTTCTACATATGCATAGAACAACACATATAATCAAAATTTTCCATGGTAAATGTACAAATTTTTTCACGAACCAGTGTATGGTGCTGATTAAAAGAAGGCTCTAGCTTGATTAAACATCAATTTCATTCGTGAATTTATTGCTTGAAGATTTTCCATCGAGAAACCTATCTCTCGTGAAATATTTCCAAACATTTGCGATGAAACTTCGCTTATAGATGCATCTGTATGACGGATTCCTTCGTTTCCCCCGTGCAGCCAATATCCCAACGTTTACGATGCGTTTGGAAGCTTAGATTTATGGATTTCGCAGACTTAAGACGGTTCAGTTAACGACAATGCTGTGTCTTGATAGCTCATTTCATACACGTTCCTGAGAGGTTTAGTTACAGGTAATAGGGGAAACTTGTAAACATATACCATTTACAGTGATTAAGTATTCGAATATTTGACACAGAAAACATTTATGAATATATATTATCTGCGTTATATGGAACTTTCTGAAATGTGGATCTTAATGAAGTGTCATATTGAAAAAATTTGGGATCGATCTGAAAATGTATAGAACAGAATTTACAAAACGTTTATTGCAAAGCGACATTTAGTAGAAAAACTAGTATTTATACTACAGTATCGTATACTATATTATTATATACTGTTGGATGACTGTTTGGATTTTTAAATATATTTATTAGCAATGAATTAATGATGAGATTGTAAAGTATACCCCACAGAAAGATACGATACAAATCCTATAACTAAATATGTCGAGTACATATACTTTTACTGTCGTGAGCAATAGATGTAATACTTTATACAGTATGAGTTTTTAGATACAACTTTAAATCGTCGTATTATTGGAGAATTGTGAATTAGCCGTCTGTGTGTTTGTTTATTTCTTCATTAAGTGTTGTTGAGTAAAATATGTATCGATATTTCAGAACACAGGCTAACTCATTGAGAAAATATGTTACTACCTTAATAAGTGTAGCTGTCCAATGGAAACGTGCCAAGAGCAACGAAACGTTGTTTATCTGGAGCTTCCGTTTCCGCTATAATGCTTATTTTCTTTCCCCCTAATATTCTATAAAGAATTTGATTTCAGGCGATACAAGAGAAAAGTACGAGGTTATGTTACTTATTGTTAACTTTGAACATTAATTGTGGACATATACTTGAGTTTCTCGGTTTAGAAGGTAAAAACCTACTTCAGTAGACTTGGAACCAAAAAGAAAAGAAGTTAGATATTAAATACGTATGTGTTTCGAATAGAGTTCGATGCACTGTTAAGATGAATCTTGCATTAACAGCTAAGAGTTAATGTATTTAAATGCTGCATAATATTAAAGCGACTGAGATTGTAAAATATTACTATATCTAAATATATTTGTGTCGATAGCAACATTAATAACGACATGTCTAAAATCAAAGCTGTTCCATTTGTTAGGATTTTGATTATGCATCCATTAGAAAGATAATTAATTGAGGAATATACTCTATATATATACATTATAACTGTTGCACGTCCTGCGTGATTACGTTCCACGTTTAATTTGCATAATTCAATTACTTAACCTGATGTATCTTTGTGTACCTATAATTTTGCTAATTCGAATCCGAATTGAAGTTGTCTGAAAATACATTTCTTTATAGAAACAGATTCAATACATATGTATAATAACAAAGTTGGCATGGAATTCGGAAAACAGAGCGTAATATTATTCCTTTTTCTTCGCTTTCCTAGTTTGCATTTATGGGTGCCATTGCGTTTGAAAAGCTCTTCAGCCTCACTTCCATGATCGCAGCCGAATATGCTGGAAAACACAAGGTATCAGAGTAGAATAACTGAATCAAGATTTATCCCGGTATTATCGGTCCGTTCGAAACAAACGATTCGATGACGAGCGCAAACGCTGACTTCAAACACATCCGTTCGATTAAGTGCTCTGTAAATTGACCTGAAAATCCACGTCACTTTAAAGCCGGCAGTTGCGAACGATGATTTAATCGCTCGAAATGGTCATACACTGGCATTTTTGATGCGACAATTTCACAATCACTCGAAACCCTTGGCCACCTGGTATGTTGAGAAATGTTTGAGATGAATTCTGATACGACGAGTATGCTCCAGAAGGATCATTGTTTTTTCGATGCTTAAAGAAATCATTTGGCTGGTGTATTACTCTGCAAATACTCTCGTAATGGTCGCGTAGTTAAAAGAATTTCTGATATTTGAATATGGAAAAACGAAGTTGTACGAATTCAATAGAATTTTTATTACAATATTTTGTAAAGATCGGTACGAGGAGTATAATAATATTTTTGAAAATTTCATTTGGGACAATGAATAATGCTAGTAAATAATATTGTATTGAAACGTATCGTAATAATAAAGCGATATTTTCATAATTATCATTGTTTATTGTTGCCATTATTGAATGATCTAATGTATAAAATAATTATTTGTGGATGTGTTATTTGTTTTTACAAATTTTTATTTTCGAAACGGAGTTAGTTACGGTCATTTGCATTTGATATCACGTTTCTTTTAAAAAGTATGTTTCGAACGTTTCAAATTTCAATGTTTCAGATTGAAATTGGAAAGATTGGAAACTTTATACAGTAAGTATGCATTTTGTGATGAAATAAAATGCTGTTTTAAATGTATGTAACATATGATACGATAGTGTGCATACACTGTCGTTTGGTTCTAAATGTGGATTTTAATGAGCCCAAAAATTTCATAAAATATATTCAAGGAATATAAAAAATGGCGAGGTCCTATCATTTTACTAAATTACACTTTAGTCTTGCCGTAATGATTCATAGAAAACAAAAGGCTCTAATTATTTTCAGCAACGTATTTCTACTTTTATTGTGTGGAATTCATATTAATAATATGCAAGCGTATTTTGAGGTTGTAGATTGCAAAATTGTTAATACGAATAATTTCAAAATTAATAGAAATGAAAGAAACATTCAATACAAAAATTACTCGGAATAAGATATATATGTATTATTAATTAGCATTTTCTGTGAAAGAATACAATGTTGGAAATCTTTAGATCCTTTAATCTTTATCACAAACAATACGATATTAAATTACGATTCACCCCACTTTTTAAGGTAACAAAATAAAATGCAAATTAAAAATTTCATTCGCGGAACAAGTACATACTCTCATCTATCTGAAAAAGTTCAGTTCACAAGTTGAGTTCAGTGAACAAGCAACATATCAATATATACATGTAGATGTCTTAAGAATACATGTAAATAAAATGTCTTCGTCGATCAATTTGAACATAGTTGATTCGGCGAATCAAGAGTTAATCGCGAAATCGGTCGATATGTAATAAGAGGATTCTGTACCGAATTATACCTGTAGTTGTACTACCGGTCCAAAGTTCGTGGATAATTGGATTTTCACAAGTTTCCCTGACTAAATTCAGGCTTGTTAGATTTCCAGCGCTCATAACGTAATAACGATGATAATTGCTTCAATTCTAAGAACTGCGTAATCATCAGCGGAAGGATATAATTGAACATAAGGGGTCGTAGCAATAATATGTAATAAAATTCTTTCCTTTCGAGGATATTTCGATTGTTATGATTCCGTAATTTCGAGGGTTGATCCTTCAAAGAGCTTCGAACTTCGAACAATTTGTTAGAACGTTCGATTTATTGTCATGTGATTGCTCGAAGACATTGTAGTCGTATCGTTGAAATTGCTCGGTTATTCCACAGTTTTAATTCTCGTTATACGACGTTTCACGAGCGTACGTGAAATTTCGACATAAATTAACAGAAATTAGTAACAATTCACAGACTCGACGCTTTGGTCCGTGCAGCTCGTGGCCAATTAACCGAGGTTCATCAGACGCGGCACGGACGACGCGGCAGGAGCAAGCGAGTCGTCGCGCTGCGACTCTCAGTCGGCGAACAACTCCGTACACGTTGGTCGGTCAGCGGGAGGCGGTATATAAAATTAACAATTTCGTCCGGGCGAACTCGGAGTTTCGCGGTTCCGTTGTGCCCTCGGACGGAGGAAGGGAATCAGGGAATGCGAGGTTTAGCCGAAGCCGTGTGCCGTTCGAGCGAGCGGACACAGACGAACGGAGAGAAAAAGAGGGCGGATTTCGGTAGTGTCGCTTGATAAGGGAAATCTTTCGAGGCTGCGGCACCGAGCGACGTGTAATTTCGCCGAAATAGAGGACGGAATCCTGGTGGGTACTGGCCGTACCGGTTACAAAGTTACTTTTACGATAGCGCCGACCGAATGTAAATGGGAACAGCGTCAGAAAGACTAAAGGAGAAAACCGGAACGACGGAAAGAGAGAGTGGTTGGTGTCGGGAAAAGGGTGAAACGAGGGAAAGAGTGAATGGAAACGTGCCACGAAAGGGTGAGAGGAAACGGGGAAATAGGAAGGAGAAGAATAGTTAGATAGGGAGTTTGAGGGTATCGGAGAGAGAGAGAGGAAAGAGAGAGAGAGAGAGAGAGAGAAAGAGAGAGAGAGAGAGAGTGAGAGGAAAGGAAGTGGTG
Organism: Bombus pyrosoma; assembly: GCF_014825855.1. Lineage (NCBI taxonomy): Eukaryota > Metazoa > Arthropoda > Insecta > Hymenoptera > Apidae > Bombus > Bombus pyrosoma. The sequence continues at coordinate 7,510,886 of NC_057773.1, read as the reverse complement.
GGTGGAAGTAAAGGGGGATGAGACTGTCGGAGTTTGTAATTGCAGCGGCTTTAACGCGCTGCTGATGGCCGATGGCACCCGGGACTGGGGTAATGGTCTGCACCAAATGTCTCTTCTTGCTAGGGAGTGGAGACGTCGAGGAAACCCGAAGAAACGAGGGAAACGGTATTCTAGAAGACACCGAGCAAGAGGGCCACGTAGATTCGCCGTCTTTCTCTCTTGCTACCGGCAACCTTCTCTCGGATCGTTCCCTTCTCTGATGTCGCAGATGTCGACATCAACCGATATATTTCTTTGCTCTTCCTCCCACCTCGTCACCGCCGTACCCACTATTCAACTCTTCGCTCTCATCCACCTCTGATCAGGATACAGGTCGATACGCGTGCAATGATGCTTCTAGTCGGGTAAATATTTAAACGAGGACAATGCTTCTGGTTGAAATCCATTGGCAAAGTTCAAATGATTCCGGATTTAGAACAATTTTAGCTGATATTCCTTCGTTGGAAATTTACCGGATTAAACAAAAAATAACGTGTTCCCTATTTTGTACGATATTCCCGGTATTTTCTCCATCACTGCTTCATCGCATTTTCCTATTTTCAACGAATTTTAATGATTTTCCATTGTTTGATTCTTGACCCCGTTTTGAGGTACGAGAGAAGAGAAATGTTCGTTACGCCATTATCGACATACGCTTGCAGTTTTCGGATGTTCTCTTCAAGTATTGGGAAAATCGTCCTTTAAAAATAATGATTTTACGAATGTACGTTCTTAGAATCTTTTGCGCTTTTTGTTTTTGTGAAAAATAGAAGTAGGTTTCAATGTAGAATGTTACTTAATGGTTATTATATCTTAATATCTATAATTATTTTAACGTGGGAAATATTTTAAATAATGCTCTATTCTAGATCATACGAAAAAAGACTTCGATACTACTTATTTTATCTACGACTCAATTTTCAATCCATAATTGTATTTGAAACACAACACAATCACAAACGAAGTCTAAATGGGATTTACTTTCTGATTGAAATATTTCTACAATGTTTTGAACATACACTCTGGAGGATATCAAATTTACAACACCTGTCTTAAAGAAGAATTTGCGATTTCGATGATAAACTAATTTTATTTAATAATAAAAAAATATTTTATAATCCTTATCATCAGTTGAATAGTATTTAGCAGAAACGCCAGTTATTTTATAATAACTATATAATAATTATATTTATATATAATATTAATTCCAAATAATAATTATGTAACATGTTTCAAACATGAAAAACCAATATTTATGATTTTAATAATACAACAATTTTATCTAATGATATAAAATCCTTCTATAATCTTTATTATCATTTGAACAATATCTTGGGAGAAATGTCAGTCATCGAACACACTACGAGTCACTTAACGTCCAAACATTTACACAGATTCTCTCTCAATCTCGAAGAGAAAATGTATCTACTGTGGCAGGCAAGTTGTAGTATATTCACGTACAAGTACTAGTTAACGTAGAAGAAGCTTACTGCTGTTTTTCACTGGCACTTAATCCACGATTAATTCAGTCTACCGTTTATACTGCCTCGACTCCGACAAGGTAAATATTTTTGGCCCGACAATTTTACCATCCGCGTTTGCAAACGCTTCCGAATAAAAAATACGACTCTTCCGCGTCATTTTAAAAATTCTGACTTCATCATAGAATTTATATACTTTCACGAGTGGCGTCAAAATTATCGAAGACGTCGAGACTTCCACACGAGTATACGTATAGCTCTAATTTCACCAATTAAATATTCAAGTGGTAATTTTAGTCGACAAATTCCTAATATACGTCGATGGCGTGTTTAAGAGTCTTCCTTGATATTCACGCGACTTGGTGAAGTAAGACTTCTTATCTAGAAAGTAGGACGTGCCAAGGGAGTGAGATGCGCAGTACAATTTTTTAAAATTCGTGTCAAGCACTATCGTGGTAGGAGTGCAGCAGAGCAAGACGCGATCCTGAACGATAATGTTCTAGCACCGAAAGTCCGAAGGCTTACAACGTAAGTTGGGAGGGACAGAAAATACGTATCACACTACGTTGCGCATCAAACTTTTGTCGCTGATATTGCACGATCCTGAAAATTGTATATTAGATTTTCCCAATTTCCAGTCGAATTTTTTGTCAAATCAGGATATTATTGTATTTGTAAGAAATCGTAACTGCACACATTTCCATATAAAGACTACGGAGGAATAATGTAAGATACAAGATTTTTCATACAGGAATTAATCTTACTCAAGGAATCTTTCTTAAAATTCATATAACATTCCATGTAAATTTCATATACACTGTATATGCAGCAATATATTATTTATTCTAAAGATCTGTTCTATTATATATCTTCAAGTTTCACAAATTCTGCCGTACAATATCGCGCAAGCACCAGTATAATTAACAAAAAGATGATAGTACATGAAGAAATAAATATGGAATGTTTTTGTTCGCTGTTTCGTTTTCGAGAAATTCGAGATTAAAAATTCGTTCAATACTTCTGTATTTGGCCGTTTCTCTATGATGAATTTCATCGTACAGTTTTTATTTCGATAATGTGCAAGATTGGGTATCTTCATTAAATAAATTGCTTAAAACTTATATATTTTGGATTATCCTTTGGATTATCGTACAGACGAGAAGCCTCAAATTTAGCATATATCTTTTTAAGACATAAAATGTAAAACTATTTCGGTAGAAATCATAAATTTGTTTTATTTGCCCTTAAATCAATATATAAAATACAGTGTATTAAATTTTTATCGAGAAAATAATCCTTGAAGGATCCGTTTTCGAAGAATAATTGAGCTTCGTTAAACGTTCATTGCGTATAATGGAAGGATTTGCCGAGCATTTATAGGTATCCATAACAACGAAAGGATTAATGACTTGACTTGTATTTCGCTTATCTTTAGCCGTGATGAGATTATAGATTGTTATTTGCAAAATAATCGAATACCAATCAGGATTGATAGCGTATGACGAGGTAATTTATCAAGCTTCTGTAGCTATTCATAGTAAACGAACGCTTATGGGGGCTTATAACAATGAAACAGTTGATTTCTAAAGATTTAAATGAACGATCATAAAAATATGTACAGTTTGAAGAATTATTGTTTTCCGCCATTGTATGGAATCTAAGTGGACCGAAGTAGAAATTGTTATGCAAAAGGCAAATGACATAGTGCAGTTTGATTTTCATTCCAAGTTTTATTTGTGAATAACAGCTTTCATATCGTACAGCTGTAATGGAAAGTGGAAAAGCAGAAGAAAAACTATTCGCTGCGTCGGGTGATTATAAACAAACAAACAAAAAAAAAAAGAATGAAAAATTGTCGACTCTTATGTAGAATATTTTTTAGTACCATTTGCGTGCCAAATATACAAAATCCTATAGTTACATGTAGACTTTCGTGACTAACTGTAGGTAGGTACTTACCGGATCAGCTGATGGATGCGAAACACCATAACGTAGCTATCTAAATTCTACATCGCGGAAGGCCTTCGTTATTTCTGGTTTCCTATTTATATTCGTCTGTATGTACATTTTCCAACGTGTCTGGTCTGAAACAAGGCACTCGGCCGCTGTTGAGGAGGGAACTGAAGCGGATGCGAATGGTTGTTCTTTTCCATGCTGGAAATGGATATGCTCGCGTATTCTTCTTTGGAACGGTCTCCATTTCGTTTCGGTAGTACAGCAGCAGCAAAGTCTTATGTCACAGTTATCCTCTATCCGGTTTAATGTTCATTTCGCAACCGAGATAACGCTTTATCTTCGTACTGACGTGCAGAAATCCGTGGTTCAGAAGATTTTTGGCGTTCGGCTATGTCACATTTATACATGCATTCATAGGTTATAAGTCACAGTGGGGCTCTCTGAAGTGATCGAAACAGTATTTTGAGGCTTCGTATACATTTAGCATGTTTTACGTCTCGTAGTTTCCTATTTTGCTATATAAAATTAAAGCTTGTCATATTTCTATGTCGAATCACTTTCTACTTGCTAATACCCAGTAGATCTTTCCGAGATGGTTGTAAATTAATTTTTTACCTGCATAAATCCAAATAGTTCTACACGTATTATTTTCTTAATGTAGAAAGTTGATTGCGTGATGCAATATGCTCGCAAATGTATTTCTTTCTTTGTCTTTTTTCCTTCTTTTGGCATTAAAGAAAAGAAACATTTGAGAAGCCTTTTCATCATTCATAGAATAGCAAGTGTAACAAAAGTGGTGTAAAAGTATAAGGGTGCTTTATTTAAAGCTTTGACATCAAAAGCTCAGACATGTTGGAAGCAGCTGGTCACTATAGTTTATTTCGTGTAAGATAATATTACAAGCATGCAATATTTTCGAAACTTTCTAATGTTCAGAATCACGTTTAACTATTCACATAAAGTCATTGAACCTGAAAAAAGAATGAAATCCATATTTGTAATGGTTTTCGGAAAAAATAACTTGGGTAATAATAACTTATTTATTACAAATTTTGTATAAAGGTTGCCAATAGAAACATATTTTGTTCCAAATCAATTTTATCCCGAAATAATTTTAAGCATATGTGTATTAATTCATTTACTTTACTATTTTGTCGATTATTTTCAATTCATCGAAGATGTATTGGATCTCTATCGCTTGAATTCTGAAATTACCTGATAAACCTATAAATTTCCCTAACGTATATTGTTTTCATAAAAACTTTTGTTTTAAAAATGAATGATTCCAAGTGTATTGGTGAATTAATAAATTTTAATAATTACGTAACGTATATGTAAATATATGAAAAATAATATTTACATATTAATTACAATTTTAATATTCATCAAGGCAATTGCATTAATATAATCATACGTAATGTAGTGTAATCCTAAATTTATTCGAATTTGTAATTCAATGTTTAAATCTGTTGCTATTATACACTAGGAAAATTTAATAAGGCACATTATCGTGTTTGAAGAAGGGACGAATGATTACGAGATAACGAGATAGGACTTTATCGGATAAAGACCGTTTGATTTGTGAGTTGGAAAGTCATGACGGAAGTTATCGGCTGTACGTGTTCAAATGGTAGAAAGTTCGAATATCAATGGCGCGATTAATCAAAACCCCGTTATAAATGCCGCATTTTTTCAAGGAGAGCAAAGGACGCGACATTATTCCTAGATAAATTTTTGTTTTCGTCTTCTTTTTCCTTTTCGTTTTTAAGAAATGCAAATACGAGCGAGAATATACAGTGCACTAACTCCTAAAGATTTAGGGATGTCGTTAGCGTCAGGGTAACATTTGCATTTTCTATGTTTTACCGGGGTATCTTATATTCGAAGTGTTTCGGAGCTTGGTCAGATATTACGCAGCGTGACAAAGATCTGATGAATCTAGGTCGGCGCAGCAATAAAGAAATAGCACTTTCCTTGGTATTTTAAATTTCAAATTATTGCCTGTTCCGCAGGTTACAAATAAAATGCTTCCTTTCTTTCATCTCGGACACTCATCTCCTTCAAATATAAAAACTGACCCCGTGGGATTATAATAGAAATCTTTATTAAATGAAAAATATCCAAGAAATGTCTTTTCTTTTTTAAATAATACAAGGAACTAATAAAGGAGTAGCATTTCTACAGAATAAAAACCTTTTATCTATAAATATATAATATCTTTTGGTATGCCCAAAAATGAGTGAATTACTTTATACAAAATATTTCAATGAAGTAATTTTATACAAAGGATGAAAATCAAAAATATGAAAGAACATTTTCCCGTATAGGACTTTATTTTGGGGAAACTTGATTTAAAATATTTTTCTAATATATCTGTATCTAACATGCAGTCATTCACGAAAGTCGTTATAGAGGCAAAAAGAAAGAATTTCATTATAAGCGTGTGAGAAGATATTGTTATCCGAACAAAGTGCTGCAAATTTTCACTGCAAAGTTAATGAGTTCCAGATTAGAACAATTAATTATTTTATTACCTTACTTACTTTATAATATACGCATTATAAATTCAAGTAAAAGTATATCGTTTTTCTGCGATGTTATATACGCTTCATTTAAGTAAACGTCTTGTGGTTGATTATTGCAACACAATGAATTTTCTTATACATTAATATCTCTGCTTATGTTCGCATTCATTGCATAGAATAGCGAAAAATACCCAATAAAACGAAATATTTATACAAGACAGAATTTAATATCCTATAACAAAGGAAATTTAACTTCATAGAAACCCCAGAATTATGAATCCGAACAGAATTACGCGTTCAACAGGATGGAAACATTTTCAGTCACTTCTAGAGCAGTGAAATGTATTGTGCGTGAACATTCTGTTTCACCGTGTGTTCTTTATTACCCAATACAAGCACCGCCAATATACATAAGTCAAATCTATAGCGAAACATACAGTAGTTAGCTGCATGGTTATACAGTATATCTTAGCATATCTGTATATCAGACAAATACTTAAAGTCAATCTTTTCCAAACCAAATATTGTTTTTCCTTTTTTTCTTTTGAAAATTTGGGTGAAGAATTTCATTCTATATTTTTCTTTTATTTTTTCGTATACAATCATTTCATTCTCGCACTTGTATCATAAATAACAGAATAATCTATATACGGTGTATAACTTCTCAATGCCTGGAATTAGATTTTTGTTGAAATAAATGAACTATAGATAAGTGGCAAGAAAGGTAGAACATTGGCATATTATTCAGAAACTTTTTGAAGTGACATTGGAACGAGAACGCTGGCGAATAATATTCGGCATTGAGTGTCATTGAAGCAGCATAAAAGATAAAGGAAACTGAATTTTTATGCGGCGACATTTTTATCGACGTAATAATGAAATGCATCAATTTTCTGCAATGAAAAGGATATAAATTTCAATATCCTTTTTCGAGATTGACCTCGTTCAACTGGTGAAATGCACTCTGAAACACAGCCGGGGATCTGTGATAGAGCTCTAATGTTCATCCCCCGGAAAAGCAGGTCTCCGGTTGTAATGATCCACGAATTCGATGTTCAAAGGATTGTAGATGCACCGTGCTACGTGATTGTAAGCCAACTCACTATGTGAATTCCATGAGTTCTAGGGTGCAAAGGCCGAAGCATATCGTAGTTCAGACAAATTTGATCTTTACTGGGGTTAGGTATTCCAACTGAATCTAAGAATCCTTGCATACCGTGTAAAGACAATGCAATTAACGTCATTAAGCTCGAATGAAATATTTGTTTCTGAGAAATGTTATTAAATATATTTTACTTAAAAGAAGAATCTATTATATTTAATGAAATAATTTTTGTAAATTAACTAAAGAAAACAACTCGTCAAAAATAAATGTAGCTAAAATTTTATTGTTGAATGAATTCATTATGTCTTATAGGTATTACACGATTTTGGTAAATGAGTAATATCGATAGTATAGTTGATATATGTAAATAAATCATCTCTGTAGTTGCTAACATCATTTTGCTACAAATACCAATTCTAGTAAATAGGGTGTTTTTTTCAATAATGTGAAATATATCGAAAATAATGGAAAGCAATGCAGGTTCGTACAAAAGAAATCTAGAAAAGGAATTATTCATCTATCTGAATCATTAAATGTTTCTTCTACAAAAGATATCATATTCGTTCATTTTTCATGTAACAACGACTGATTGAGGTTGATATAATTTATGGCTTCATTATATTTAGTTGAAATGGGGATATATCTTTTGAAAACGTTTGAACCACAAAGAACTGCATAATTTTAACAAACGTGTATCTCATATGCGCGCCTCGTTTGTTTGTAACAAATATTAACGTAATGTAAAGTAAAAATTGAAAAATCAGAATAAGCGTTAACAATCAGACCCTTTCCTTTTATTTTCTACATATTAATTCTATCTATATGTGAGATTTTTCTAAATCGTGGCCATCATTTACGAACGTCGTTTCATCGATAAACGAATACACTCGGTGGCAAAACGCATTTATAATTCAATTTACATGAAATGTTTTAAAGTCGACGAGTTGGTACACGTCTGGTATGGAGACCACGACAAATTGTTTAATGCAACAGGAAGCGTAAACTGAGGTAGAATAATAAAACTAGTGGAAAAGATCGGTATTTTATTTTTATGCATCAAAGCTATCGACGCGTTTTTAATTGAAATTCAAAGGACTACACGTTCAAAGGATATATTGTATTTCTGTGCGGATATAGGAAATCGTACGGTATATTGCTTTTAAACAGCATCGAACTCGATCGCCATAAAATTACAACAAATTCGTTATTACAATATTTCGTCAGTACACCGTATAGAATTCCAAATTTTTATTGGGAAAAATATTATGCTTGACATATACATATGGAATATTTTTCTCTCATGTTGTTATTTCCGATTTTCTTACTTGCTATGTTGAATAAATATTTTTTTGCTAACTCTTCGAAGATTATTTTCAGTCTTCTCACCTATATTAAATACGAGATACGTATCGTATAAAAGTTTCGAAGCTTCTCTCTAAGTATCCTTTTTCAGCTATATTTAGAATGTGTCTATTTTATTGGAATCATCCCATTTGAAAATTTTCGTTTATCACATCGCGATTACGTTCTGTATGTTTTCAGTCACATAGTTACATACAATCTTGTATCAAGAATTTAATTCTTGAAGCAAGCATTGCCACGTTAATCGTTATGCAAACCTGTAGTTATGGCATTGCAGTTGCTAATGAATGTAGCATATCGTTGAATCAACTGCAGCTGTACCCACGGAGTTTGCTTTTACGAACGAAGGGGTAGGAAGCAGTCAGTGTCTCGTGGGTGTTTCTGGACAGCCAAGATAGAGACAAGTACAAATGTTGCCAGAAATGAGTAAGGAATACGATGCTATCTAGGGGGTCATTTGATATCTCTGGATAAAGTAGGGACCATTGAAGTGATCCTGAAATAGAGGCGGAAGCGGAAGGAAGCCAAGGTTGCAAAGGGTGTATATCAAGGGTGCAGCTTTTTACTCGTGGCACTATTACATACCAGTATTTACACGTATATTGCGTAAACTTAGCTTCCCTTTTCATCTACGAAATCATAATGTACGGTTATATCGCTGGTATAATATCCTGCAAAAATTTCCTCCTTTGGTTTGCTGTGATAATGTAATATGCATAAATGCTTGATAAATCCGATGCCTTACTGGAATATATGTTAAATAGGAGTGGAAATTTTAAATAATCTATTTGCATAAAGCGACAGCAAAAGTATTCTACTTTATCGTCGTTATTTGGAAAATAAAAAATATATATTCTGGTATGTTTAATGTAATGGTATGTGATTATTTTATAATATTCTTAGAAGGAGGCGATAAATATTCTTAGAAGGAGATACAAAGAAAGAAATTATATTTCGTATGGAAGGCGTTGATTTTAATAGTTTTTTCTTAATCAACCACTCTGAAAGTATTTGACTATTTATAATAGTGTTCATTCGAATATCTATTATTTTTTAATAATCGTTACGTTTATCGACATCAATATATCCGGCACAATATCGTACACGTAAAAGCTTATTCATCGTGAATCATCGATTCCCAGAAATATTATTTCTTCCACAGCGTGTTATCCTCTAAATGTTTCTTTCTCAAATTGTCCGTAAATCTTTTTCACTCAACTTCTAATACATTTTTCATAGATACGTAGCGAGCATCAGATTCGATACGTAGAAATGATTGTTAATAATCGGGGAAACATGACACTGCCAATGGCAGGAACAGCCTCTGTGAGTATAGCGATACCTACTGAATTTAAAAAGTATGTGATTTCATGTGTACGATATATGACAGGAGACCAGCGCATCGAGTACAACCATTTTCGGTCGGAATGCCACGGTTCGGTCTTTTTCTTGGCTCGTTCCGCGATTTTCCTCTTTTCCGGGTTTCTGCGGATACTCTGAGTTCCGGTATTTTGCAGTTTTGCATCCTGACGCAACCAACGGAGGAATCCACAGAATTGAGAGCGACGCAAGTCGGCTGAATCGCGCTATTGAATATGGCCATGCGCCTCGTATCGAATTCCCAGGGCTCGGCATTATTTCTTCGTGCCAGCGAGTATGCATATTTGCTACCGGCGGAATATTTTTTTGTTTATACGATAGAAAATCGTAACGAGAGGGATACTTACATATCGGAATTCACCTCCATTTCCGTTCCAAATACGCCACGAATCTATTTTCTCGTTGGAATGGAACACGCATTCGCTATCGAGGAGATATCTTTTACCCTTCCCCTTCTTTAAGAACCGCTACTTCTGCACGGAACCGAGTCTTGCGAAAATCAGAGATGTATTCGATCTTTCCTACTATATATCGCTTATGTATTTTCTCCTTTTCCGTCTTTATATATGAAAGCGTATATTTACGTATAACCTTACTCTATTTCTCTTTCGTTTCTTTTAAAAATTTCTCCTACGAAACTAACTAAAGTAGCGTGTATAAAAGTAGTGTTTTATCCACATCAATCAATTGCTCAGTCAAATATTTTTCAGTGTGATTTTTCATGCATAGATCGGCTTCGTTTCTCTAATATCCATCAGTGGGTCCATATCTCGATTGATTCTCCAACCTGAGTAACATAAAATTTCATCCTTCCAACATTATGTTGTGTGCGTGTAAGTACTTTATACCGTTCGCCTCGTTACACGTCGAACGTTCGTTCCAAGAGGAACCGGAGATAGCTGTTGTTTCTTTCTTGCCCGCTCGTCCGCGATTTCCTGATTTTAGCGGTAGATTGGTCGAGAGCCATTTCGCGGTCGTTGGGTACTTGATGGATCTTTCGGGACACGTTCTCGGGGATTCCAGCGTGCACGACACACCACCTCTTCCTCTTCCACCTCCTCCTCCTCCTCCTCCTCCTCCTCCTCCTATCCACCGCCCAGTTTCTCGATTACGTTCGTCGTGATACAAGCCAGCCAAGCAACGTTGTAATTTTTGTCTGCGAGTGCTGCGAGCCATTGTTTTTCCACCGAGTCAACGGTCAGCGCGCCACTGCGAAGCTTTTATGCTACGCAAAAGCTTTATTCTTCGTACGTTTTAAAACGACCACAGCATTCGTCACCGTTGTAATTAACGACGCGGCACACTTTGCTATTTGCTTCTAATCAGGCTAATTGACGAATTGTAAGATTTAATCGTCCGGATGATTTGCGTTCAGTTTTTCGAAATGTTGAGGAGCGATCCACTGATCGATCGTTTTTCAAAATTGACAAGCATTGAGCTGTTGAAAAGCTGATTGGAAATTGCTATTAGGTTGATTAAAAACAAATCCTACGATTCTTTTTCTACATAGAATTTCTTGGCATCTTTCATCGTCAGGTCCAATTTCTCCATAGTTTTTAGGTTCTACAACGAATAAAATACTTAATGATTTTTTCAATTTTCAATCTTCTTCTAACACCCATTCTAACCTCGTTGATTTTCTTCCGTAAGGTAGGCCAGTCTAGTTCCTGGACAAATTCTGTACAACCATGGAACATGTAGACTCGTATGTAGTAACAAAAGAAGACAAGCTGACGTGACGTTCGAAGTTCTGCTGCCCTGTAACTCTCTTCACGTCCCATAAATCAAACGAATCTTTCCAATCGCGATCCAAATTTATAACATAATGTAAAACGACGTACACGATCAACGACAGAGATCTTTAACTGTAGAAGGAGAGAACTATACACAGCTCGATATAGCGTATCCTTTAGATTAATGGATTGTACGCTATGTCTATTACAGGTTAATGTTGCAAAGGCGAGCTTGAATTTTGAATGAGATGGGAATACGGAATAATCTCTCCCATTGTATGGTTGTTGATCCATTGAATCAAGAGCCACGCTAAGGTTGAAGTGCCTTCAGTTGGATTTCCGTACTTGGTATACGTTTTCTGCTTTGATTTTACACTCTCGTTTGGCTTAAACTTCATGCCAACCTGCAGTTTTCAAATTTTTATTTTAACGTTGCAAAGATATGTGTCTTTAAATTTATTGCTGCTCGTAATGCGATTGAAATTAGAATTATGTAGACTTTACTACCATAGATAGATAATAGATGTGTTGCGATGAAGGGTAAGGTTGACTTGACAATCTGGAAGGTGATTTATGACTTTACTGAGACCGCTACACGTTGAGGGGAATTTTACTGGCGTTGAAGACCTAATAGTTGGAAGCTTCATACGATCAAAGTTTAATTACGTACATCTGTATGATAAAATTTTCAATTTTGATATTAAAAAATCATGCGACCCTTTAACAGACTCTCTTCGACATTAGCTTGTCTTTTTGAAATATTTCTCTTCGTAGAAATAGCACAGTAAAACTTTCAGAACAAATCGTTCAACCTAATTAAGCAAACACTTTGTAAAGTTTACAAAGTAGGCAGTAATAATAGCAAACAATATTAATTACAATCTGAAATTTACACAGATTGTAATTAGATTGAAAGAAACGGTATTATAACAGGCAGTAAGCAACAAGTAATAACAAATAGTATTAATTACAACCTGGAATCTACATAAATTTAATCGGATTGTTATCTATTAGTTTCACAATCCGTTAATTATAAAATCCTCATTTCTCGTTGGAATGTGCCTGAAATATTTTTGCGCTATTTTAAGTGTCTTCATCTTGGATATAGCTCTTTTAGAATAGGAAGCGACGCGACGGAACGAAGGAAAGGAAGAGATTGAAACTTTTGGAACTCCGTTGCTTTTCTGAAATAAGTGAAACACTCGGGTTCTCCTTTATGAACAAGTTTCTGTTCTTTCTCACCGTTGCGTTCGTAGAAAACAGATATTCTTTTCCACCGCCTCCACATTTTTTATTCGGTACGTTGTGCTTTTTCACCCGGTCTCTCCTCGATATTTTACGAACTCGATTATTTACATTGGCTCGATACCACCAAGAGCATACTTTCTCCACGTACGAACATTTTACTTGTCAATAAGAACAGCTAGTGCGATAAAGGAACGCCATTTCTGTCTCATGATGTCCCAGTAACCAATTTTTGGAGCGAAGCTTTCTCAAGCAAATCTCTTTGTTGAATAAATTTGTTGTTTTACTTTTTGTTAGGTAGAAGGTTAAGTTATTTTTCAAACACGAATGGTAGATAGTCTACAGCCCATTTGATATAAATTATATTCAGACAAATACGTAAAAGATATTTATTATATCCAAATACTGAATCATATGAGTCTTTAATATTCCGTATCGGCAATAGTGTGTTGTTGTATTTATTTTTTAATAAATAGAAAAAAAACATCGAAAATTATTACGTATTCAGATTTCAGAGATAATTTTTAATCTTCCTCCTTAAAGGAACATATTTATATTGCTATATTAAATATCAGGAAATATTCTTTTCTGTCGTTTCTTTAGAGATCGATATGAATATATAGTATATATTTATTATATATATTTTGCAAAAATAATATAACAATAATAAGACAGTTAACAAATTTTTATGCATTTAGGTATGTTATATGCACTGCGTACCATTTTTATATCTGAAAGGATAAAGATTCGCGTCGTCCTCCTTTATGAAGCAAATACAGGAGTAGTTATTTGTAAGAGTTGAAAGAAGAAGGTTCGGTTCGTGAAAGGATAGCACAGAAATGGATGAATGACAAAAACATGCGATTTAAGGAAGACGATAAATCACTGGACAACGAATCCGCGGATTCGGATGTCCATCTATAATCAAAGATGAGCAAGTGCATGATTCCACAGATTCAAATGCATGCAAAAAATATGCTGATATAGCTGCAATATTCCAGTGTGGTCATTCTACGAATAAATCAACTTCCATGAAATGTTGAATAAATGAATATCACATCGTTTGACAAAGGAGATCATTTTGACGAACAACCGGCTAACCATTCGCAGCTTTTTATTTTCTCCGTTTGACGTTGATCTATTCATTGACCGCACTTTAACTCGAGCTGAAAAATTGATATACCTGCTACGATAATAACTGACTATCTGGTCAGTAATGTAAACGATTTCACTTTCAGAAATAATATCGGAATCGGATATTCGTCTAAGAGAGATCTTAATAACTATTCCATGAACCACCTGTAATATTCCTCTCGTTTAATCTGTTTATGTTATTAGTTTGCGAAAAGCGATAGAGCTTAGAATGAGGAAATGGTTTCAGAAAATGGTTTTCAAATAGTATGTAGTATAATAATATATAATAGAATAGTAGGAATGTTTTTCTATATTTTTAACTTGATTTTTTAAATAAAACTAGCAACTTACATCTACTTCGTTTGAATAATATGCTTACCACTCGTTTAAATAATATGCTTTTCATAGAAGATTATTAAGAGAATATTAAAAATCATTTCCTCTTTCATAGGATCTCATAGATCGCAGGTAATTTCGCTGACGCAAATGCTTCAAACGGCATCTTCTTTTTCATTGTCGGCTATTCATAGGAAATTCATCGGAATCATTTCAGTAGATCTTGAAGATTCCCTACGATCTTATCCTCTGTCGCCGATTAATCATTCCTGTTCCCGTTCCTGCCAGCATTTTTTATCTACGATATTTCCGACCCACCCCGTAACCGGTATTTTTCTTCTTCATCGTACCTACTTCTCGATTTGGCGTTTGTTTCGAGTTAATATCACGTTTAAATAATATGCTCTTCATGTGACGAAATTTTACATTGACCCTGAAATACATAATTTTCCTAAACATACTGAGACTCATTGATAAATATAAAATATAATTCTAAAGTCGATCTTAGACGTAAATTTTTTAATCTTTTCGAATAACGAAGCAGTTTCATACGATTTGCTCGAACGGGACAATTATCAATATCACTTTTGTTATCACGGCGTATTTAAAAAAATAATTTTATCGCATTATACACATTTTTCTAAATATAGAAACATTATTATTTTAACATACATATTTATAGATATGTAAAAGGAATAGTAAATGAAGAAATTGAAATGCAGAATATCTCTAATAATGAGAAGTTATTTCATTCCGATGAAACCATTATATACCTGGTGTGCGAATACAAAACGAATACTCAACGATCTAAAACTATGAAACAATCTGTTATTGTCGGTGTTTGATCGTCACTTGCAACTGTTGCCAACTGTGTATTTTGTTTCGTTACATTGAATGCACTTGAAGGAAACAACGTTTCCTACCGTGGAAATTGAATATGCTATACAAATCAATAAAAGTCGGCGCAATTCACTGTTCTCGTTATTTTATTTAGAGATACATCAGCTTTTCATGTTTGTAATTTTTGAAAGTTGTTAGGTGGCTGTAGCTGTTTGGTTCAATGGAAAAATACGTTTGTCGCTACTGCAACCACGGTAAAATCCACTGGGATAAAAACAAGCTATTGCTTGAATACAACTCCTTTCCCAGCTTCTTTTATTTTACGAAGGTAAATTCTACTTGTTTTTATGGTTCGGTTGTACTGCTTACGTGTGTTATCTGAGTTCCTAAGAGAATCGCTTCCTAAAAATAAAAAACAAAATAAGCAGGTTAACCGTGTATTCATTTAGAATTTGATATTATGCTGCATAGAATGAGTAATTCATTTGTTTTCATACTATGCTTTTAATCGTAGTTTGATAGTCACAATCAATCAGCTCCATTTTGCTATGATCATTAAAGCTAAAGAAATTATTAATATTCATTGCTGTTTTATCCTGCTTCGTAGAAAATTTATATCCTTTCTTCCTAAAATATCATATTTAATTTTGTAGCATTTTTTATCGTTTACCATTCAAATTCTTTAATACCAAAATTAAGATTGCAGATTTTGAGCTCACCCTCTCTGCCCATGATACTAAGCACGGTTTCGCGTATTCAAAACTGCCGGTTACATTTGGAGAGATATCGTTACCTGTTTTTATTTCATTTTATTCGCTCATTCTCTTATACAAAATAAATATCTTTCTATTTTATTTTACTATTTTCCAGTAATTGTAACATTTAGTTATTTACTATTTTGCATTCGTAATTGTGATAACTTTCCAAGAATTTAGTCAGTTTAGGGCAACGTTTATCTCCGTTACAATCAACTACCTAAAAATTCCGTTCCTTAAATGAATTTTTAAGAAGCAATTTTCCAAAACTATCTCTCCAAACTTATGTGATATAGAACCAGGCGACATTTAATATTTCACATGATTTGTGTAGAATGAAATTGTTTTTGATACCAGAAGTATTTAGGTTTGTTCGTCTCCAAGACAACTTTACTCTTAAAATACATTATTATTCTACTACATTATAAATTAATGCAGTGTATCACTTGCACGCACAGAAATACAAGTCCATAATAAAACATATCATAATCAATAATTTACAATCCCTTAGCGAAAGATATTCGTCACGCAGATTAAACGTAACTATTATTTTACGTTGTACAAGCATTTCTTCCAGCAACTGAATAATGCATGGACGCAGTAAATTGCGTCGCATACGTAAAGTTAATTATTTTTTAAACATTCATCTACGGTACCGAATTTCCACTGACCCGAACATATTCAGTCCGTTAATAATCGAACAAATAATTGAACGGCAATGTCGTCCGCGTAATTAACATGTAAATAATGTGTAAATAATGTATAAAATAATACGTTACTCGACGCGATTCTTGTTACACATGTCGTTCGGAATCGGGAGATTTGCCAAACACGTGGGTAAAGACGAAATGAAAAATTAACAACGTTAATCATTTTTGTGCAGAGAAACTGAAAGCTTCGAAACACGCGTATTTGGTTAAGAAAATAAAACGGGAAGGGGGATCGAGCGAAATTAAACATCGATGAAAATCAACACACGGAGACAATTCTGCTATTGAACTGTCGAGCAATTTTATAAGCTGAACCAGGTGTATTGTGCGCTCGCAACGAGCAACATATACGTTTGCATTCGTAAATCATTTTTCTATCAGGTTTGGTCGAACTTTATTTCGTTGCGTGTCACGGACGAATCGTTTCGACAAATTGGAAGACAGCGTATATGGCATTCACACGCAAGCACGCGTGCATATGGTCGAGCGAGAAGAGAGCCAGAGAAAGAAAAGGAATGAGAGAGAGGAGGTTGAAATTACACATAAACGAAACGTTTGACAGAGTATAAACATTTATTGGTTAAACCGCATACACGTTCGATGTAGTTCAACGAAGCGTTATCTCGGTCGTATGAAAACTTGACAATCGACTTTAGAATGCCGCTATATAACACCGTTTACTTTAGTATTTAATAGTATCATGACGAATTGGATTCGTTGTTTCATTGTATGAAAATAACTCGTATTTTCTGGTCAATAGATTAAAACTTAAAACATACATAGGCATATATTATCAAACTTTGAAACGTGTAATAAATTTCTGATAATAGAAATATGTAGAAAATAAATCTGAAATAATAGAAATTATATGTGGACATGAATTTTTAACAAATCGATATAATCTATTAAGTTTCTCCTATTAAATTAAGCAACTTTTGTACGAAAATGTTTATTCACATGTCGAATGAATAAGAAAGTATTGACATAGTTAAATTGGGCACGCTATATATGTGCGATTTGCAAATATCTTTACTAACTGGATAAAACTATAAATTACATGTATCTTCTACGCGTGAGAAAAATCTTATATTCGATATCAAATAAGATTTTAGATGCCAGACTGAATGAAACTACGAAGGCTCGCATAGTTAGAATCAGGTCATTCCATAAGTAATGCAGTTTTTTTAAGAGTTGAATTTAAAGCAATGGAAATCGTCACGAAGGGAATTTCATTTGGTTGGCGCATATGAAATCTCGATTCTTCGAAGTGTTCGAATTTGGACGCGTCGGCTTTAAATTATGTATAATACGTTGAATGTTAAAAAGATTTATAATAAAAACGTCAAAACCTCGTTGTATTAGTCTTCATAAATAATTAGAACATTAGAATATACAATAATTTTCCTATATGAATTTCTATTTGGCATGAAAGTTGCCGGAAACATAAGTTTAGCATTTGACAGAGGTGAGATTCACTGAATTTTTTAACGTATAAATTATGTTCAGAGTTTCAAAGAAACCATGAACAAAGAACCTGTACCAAACCATCGAAGCAAGAAATAAATCTGGGATAATGAAACTAGTCTTTGAAGGAGCGCGTTGAATAATATCCCTGATATTTAAAAGAAACTATGCGCAATTAAAATTTTCTTTAAAAGAAAAACATTTAGAAAAGCAAGATACGAATTAACCTATGAAAAGGGAGAGACAGAGGAGAGGAAACTTGATAGAAAGATGGCAAACAATTACAGAAATAAGGAAAGATATATCACAGATTAATTACAATAAACTGTATAGTATAATACATTCGTAAGATAATCTAATAGAAGAAGGATATTGGCTCGGACAAATATCTGACACGGCTAAAAGTGATTTTACCGCTTAAACCGCATGTTTGATATTTAAATGGCGCGCAACGATAGCGTCGGTTACAGAATTAGGCTTCCGTAGCCACTGGCATATGGAATTATAACATAAACGTAACGTTTGACCGCGTCGCCGGTCAAACAGCGGATTACGACGAATACATTGCGAGGAAACGCTACCGGTGGCTTGTCGGTAATCCACAGATAGTGAACTCGACTCACGTTCGGTATGTTGTAACCAAGCGTCGTGATACATACGCGTTTCACTCGTAATTGTAACCGTAGCCACACCAACACTATTCATCCTTCGAATATTCAATCTTTGGATGCGCTAGATCTGCATGAACGTTGTTTCTGTTGTGCTCCTACAATTACACTGCTATACTCAAGAACGATTCACTTTGGTTCTGAAAATTCCTTAACGTAAAATTATTTGGATAATTTCTTTATTATCTTTTTTTCATTTCTTATTTCTTTTTCTTACATAGAGGATAAGGCACCTGATATCATTTTTATTTCAACATTGTGTTATTGTTGTTGGTTTAACGAAAGACAATCACCGTAGAGGCCGAGCTGTCGAACAAAATAAGATTCTTAAAGATTCATATCGAGTGACTAGAAAACAGTTTAATATTTTCTTACAGAGAACGAGGAAGTAGAGTCGAATAATGTAGTGAAAAGGTATATAGTTCCATCCAAAAAATTAAATTTGAGAATTAATAATACCAAAACCTTGTTTCTCTTTGAAACCGTACAACATTCATGAACAACATTTTTTACTGGAGATAATAATATCAACACAATTCAAAATGATAATAACAGGTGTTCCATCCTGGTATCTTGAGAAATTAAACCTTCAGTTAGTGGCGTGACGTTAAAATGATTTGTATCGAAAATGAGTGCTCCATCCAATTTCAATCAGAGTTTGTGCCACGTACATATCGTAACAGTTGTTTGTAATTGAACATGTCGGTAGCTTGTTGTACAACAGGAAAGAAGACGATTCTGTTCAAAAGAATAAAATTACATTCTTCGGTACGAATCTTTGGTTAAACATTAATTTTCGCCAATACCAGGGAAATATATGTAAATTGAAACTTACATGTAAATTAAAATACGAAAGAAAATTTATTTGCCCAATTATAGCAAAGCAAATGGGTTTGAATTTGGATAATACAATCGTAAGGTATTGGAGAGGAAAAGGTAAATTCGTAGCACGATAAATAGAGGATACTAATGCGAAGATGACAATGGTGGACGAAAAGCTCGTTTACTCGGCTTACGGTTTTGTTATCCACACTTTCCTGCGTGCCAGAGTATGAAGTTCTGACAACCATTAATTTCCTCGTACTCAGTTTTACCCTTCCTGTCAGTTTTGAGCCATCGTTGGCGATATATTACCTTCTTTCCTGTCCAACATGCTGACGTCCGCTGCATACGGTTTTTTCAATCCTGCTGGTAATTAATTGATACCGGTATTTCATTTGCCCCCGTAACTCACCATCCGTATAAATCTGGTTTTCAATTAAAAATTTCAATCCGCGCCACTCCGAAGTGACAACGAATTTTTAGCAGCAAACAGCATGCTTACCGAATATTAACTAGGAGGTTTTCTCGTGTATCATAAGTAATAATAGCCGCAACTTCTCATTTCCGGTTGAATGTAGTGATTCTCTTGATCTTTAAATTATCGTTTCTTTTTTATTATTTCGTAGCATTTTTATCTATTAATAGTATGAATTATGATGTGTTTGAAATGTAGAACGCTATTATGAAGTATATACTAATCTCTTGTTCTTCAATTTTCTATTTATTAACTGCGTCTTATCGTGCGAACCTAAAGTTATATTTCCTTATTTCTGCATAAAATTTTTGTTTATCAATAATTCTTGTATTTGTCAAATGCCAAATACGCTCTATTACTTTATTATAATATAAAAGTTATTATGAACTGTATACTACTGTTTCATTACTTAGTGAAACAGTCGTGGTTTATCATAAATTATAAATAATTTGCAATTTCTTTATGTTATCTTTGGCTAAGTATGCCTAGTGTTTCTTTCTTGTTCTGAAATTATAATTCTTTCTATTTTCTATTACTTTATATTTTCACTTATTAATCATATACTAACATTTTATTCGCGTGTTTCATATTTTCCATAGTAACAGTCTTATTAAAATATAAAGTGATTAATAAAGTGACTGATCTAAATTTTAATGACGAAGTCTTAAGCTATGAAAATAGATAAAATTAACAAGTATGAAAGTATGAAAACTTAAAAATGAATACAAGTGTATCAGGAAGATGGATGGTTATGTGTTTGCGTGTTTAAAGGTGATATCGTTCTCTGTATCATATCGTTTTATCTGTACCGCATCAGAAATTTCCTGCAAGGCAAATATTCCCAAAACTTTTGGCCATAAAATGATTTACACGGTATAGACAAAATCAGACATCATATACATAGACTCATTACTACAAAAATCAAAAGCAAGCAATTCGGCATAGAAATCGGTTGAGCATTCATTTTTTTCTTACTCAAAGGTATGACAATTGTTTAAAAAATGGAAATCCCTTGAAGGTAATTAAAAATCAACAGTTATCATTTAGCTTCTGTTACTATTTATAACTGTTCCTTATTTATTAAGAAAAATCAGGAGAATGATGAAATAACTATAAATTCATGTATAACTTTATATTGTCTTCTCACATCTTTTTCATAAATCTATCTTATAAATCAGTCTGGTTTTACATCAGCATCCATTAATTATTGTTTATAAAAAGAAATAATGATAGACTTTGAGATCAATGACTGAAAATATATATGTATATATGTATTTTGTACTGCAATTATAGACATGTCTCCAATTGTTAATGATTACATATGTAATATAGTATATAACTTTAAAGTTTACAAGGCACAAGATTATCTTTTAGCGGAAAATACAGGATCGACAACATCGACTTACGACTAACTACAAGATCCTTCGGTTTATTGAATTATGCTATTAAATCGTAGATATGAATTTCTAATTTCAGTCGTTACTTCCAGTTTTGCATCGTGACATTTGACTTTGACCTAATTTAATGATTTCTGCCTCGAGCGCGTTCAAAGTTTCCTTCTAAGACGTGCATCATCAGTCTTCTCTCTGTTCTCATATTTCCTGCAAACTAACCTGATAAATTAATGAACTTTTGTTAAGTGTAAAGCGTTTCAAGAATGTGTAATAAATCAAGTAAGAATATCGTATATTAAAATACATCCGAAATATATTTTATACTTATTTATTTAGCCATTTGCATACTGAAGGTCTAAGATTCTGCCTCTTTATCTTGTCATATCTATAGCTTTCTTGTATTTTTTTTCCTATTTTCATGTCAATATTCATGATTTTTTAAAAGAGCTTTAAACAATAGCGTGATCCGTTTGAATAACAGGAACATCTAGCAAGTTGATAAACGCATGATATTGGAATTTACATTTCTCTTGTTTTTCTTCACGACCTCTTTAAAATTTGTTTTCTTTTTTCTCATCCTCTTTTAGAATTTCCTTCGTACCAGAACAAGAGGAATATTTATTCTCATAGCAAGCTGTTATGAACTAACGAGATTTTCCTGCAAAATTCATCGCAAATAAAATACGGAATGTAATTCAAGAAAAGTGCACTTTCATAAGCCATAATAACCATGCGACCCTTTCCTATTTTCAAAACGGATGGAACAGGTTTCCAAATCTGATGACCCATTTTAAAATCCTTACATATTTATGTATTCGCCGAAATCTTATACAGGAAGTTTAAATAGTCATGATAAAATCGGTAGTGCACTTACATTATAAATAGTGGAGTATGATCAAATGCTGAAAAGCGATAACGAATGGGTGAACGTATAAAACATTAACCGTAAAAGCTAATGTTTGTGCGTACATACAGTATTACGTGAAATGTTTCTTTCCACCATGTTCCAATTTTCAATTTTTCAGCAATTGCAATTGCATTTCTCTCAGCTCTTTTTTATAAGTTGAAATTTCAACACTTTTCTAAACGTTTACTCATGTCTATTTGGTTTTAAACAAAAACGTCACAGGTATATATTAATTATAATTAAGAAATAATAATTATTAATCAGGATCAGGCAATTATCGAAATACTATAGGAAGCTTAATAGCAGTTAGTTCAAATTGCACTATAAGAACAAGAAAGTAATTGCATGTAGCGACGCGTGCCTTCTTCAGGCACGTATTACAATAATTTGACAGTGCACCCTTAGTTTACAACATCAGGCGAGAATTAATTTACCACTTTTCAAACGACGCACAGTGCGACAGCGCTGTTGACTTGGAACTGCCATTACCGTATTGTCCGAGTTATAGCACTGTCCCTCAAGAATAGTAACAATTTGTGTTTATTATCTATGCGACTAGCAACCTAGTTTCATCGTGCTCAGTGAATATATTCAAAGTTAACCGATCAGTATATGCACCTGGTAAGCAAGGTATTGGAAACTGCAGCTTTTAATGGAATTGGATAGACTTGTCAGTCGGGGAAACGCGGCTAAGACAAGAGCCACGTTGATTCCCGATGTTTATAAGTTTGTCTTAGAAGAGGATGAATCCACGGGAAAGTTTTATTGAATCACTGCTAGGCAAACTTCAAAACAATCTTTCGCTTCAGTTAATTGGTTTCTGTTTAGACCACTAGTGCGATTTTGGTTCTTGGGCTTTGCCAATCTCCGAAATGCACGTAAAGTTTGATGTGAGTTCATAAACTACGAATTGGAGCTCCAGTTTCTTAGGAGGAAACTGCGCTATACTTTTTTCGGTCTGGAATGCACTTTTAGTGTGAACGTCCTATTTATGTCTAATATTTTTACTCATATTTTGTATAGCTTCTTCATAATTTACACACAAGTATCCCATGTTACATATACATTGTTGCATGTTTAAATATATTTTTTGTAAAGTTATTTTCTTGGTGACCTAAGGCGAGGCGTTAATTTTTAGTCGTTTGACACATCGAGCATATTTGGCGAATTCGGATATGCGGTAAATAATTTCAAAGACGATGCGTTTGCTTGCTAGAACGAGAAGGTTCTTTGAGGAAGCCATAGAATTCACAAACACCAAGGATCAAACGAAAATTCCTGCTTAACGCAATCGTCTTTATGCAAATCTCAGCGAGCGTATATATGGACTTGAATGTAAGCTGCAGCTGCAGACGTATTAATTCGTCTTTCATAATCCTTTCATCGTTTTCGTTCTTTTTTGTCAGAAATAAAATCTGTGTCGGAATTAGCCTTTTATTAAAAGAGAAATGTACCATTTTCATAGTTTGTTATAAGAAATTTCGTGTTGCTTTGTTCATTATTCGTTCACAATCTTCGTTGAGCAATACGAAATCTATTCAGCCACGAATACGTTTGACTGTTTTTAAGAAGATCGTTAATATTGATGTATGATCCAAAAAGTAATTCGTAGAGAAAGAATTAAGAGAATAAGTTATAATTCTACATCTTAAGTTGAAGGAATTTTATAATGGTACTGACTGCGAAAGATTTTCTTTTCGTTGTGGTTTGTGTCGATGCATTCAGTAGAAACATCTACGTACGAAGAGTTTATTTTTAAAAAGAGTTAAAATGTTGGAGAAATCGAATTTTTACATCTGGATTCTTAAACAGCCTTACAACGTTTCTCTAAAAAATAACACGTTATCGTCATATCCAAGTGCTTGAATCAACACTTATAAATGGGTAAACATCAGAGATATTTTATTGATGTGAAACCAAAATCTTTCACACCGTGAAATATCTTACACGTATTTTCCATTACCTATCACGTTGGTCTTTGCATCAGATGTACGAAACTGTAGATTCAGATAGTTGTTCAAGAATAATCTTATGTCGACTACGAGATGAAAGTCCCTCTCTCACCTCTCATTACTGTCGTCTTTGTTTAGTATCTGGAAATTCGCAGAGGTTGAAGTAAAAGATTATTTGTATCCTGTTTCGGTAATCCTAATCTACATTTAATCAACGAAATATTTTAGCTCCTTCCTGAATGTATAAACCGCTAAATTGGTATCATTAAATAATGCAGGCTCAAATTTAACGCGTTAATTCGCTATTCGTGTGAAATGTAATCTTGAAAATTTAATGTGTGGTATTATTTCAAGGAAATTGCTGAATCTCATCGCACACATAAAGAAATTATAGGGAAAATAATAGTTACTTCCTTTTTTGCACATACTGTTAAGCAGAACGCAACAATATGATTACATGTGAATCCTTAAAAACTGATAAAGGCTATCATCAAAGAAAATAACACTTGTTTTAATTTAGTAAAAGACCACTATTTTATTTAAAAAATTAATAAATAATCAAAGAAATATAATTAATTTATTGTTATTCTACATTATATGAAGAGGAGGAAAATAACTGTCGGTAATAATTAGAAATAACTTCACGATGGTATTATTACAGAACGAGTATGTTAAAACAAAATTAGAGTGAAATAAAATTTCACTCGTGATTGCTTCTAGGGGTTTTATCGAAGGGTTTTATATAATTCAGTATTTATTTGAATGATACGTGTGAAATTAGCCGCATTTATTTCACTTTACTTATCATGTTTCGTTGGAAAATTAAGAAGCAGTGGAAAATACATGGATAACAAAGTGAAATTGTTAAATACATTAGTAACAAACCGGAACAGTTAAATTTTTTCATTTATTCAGAAGTAACTTGAATTTGCAACACACTCGTGTAGACTTATTTCGTTTGGAAACTATTTAAATTTACAAACTTCTTTGGTCCTTGTAAATTCGAAATCGACTGGTAGAATTGGTTTAACGATTGATGAACAAAGATTGATTGATGTTGATCGAAATTTACAAAAGTGTACAATGATTGATTGACGTTTTTGTTCAGATCCCTGTTTTATTTACTCTACACAGAGGGAACATGCATTTTTTATCTCTGTTCCATTGCATAACAGTTTTATACACCGTTGCGGTGGTGACGCGGACTAGCTACAAAGTTGCGAATGATTAAAATTGAACTTTTTCTAAACAATGTAGTCTACAACTTCGATTCGGAAATATTGATGCCGCAGAAAAATGTTTGAATTCATGAAAAATAAACGGTTTAGAAAATCAAGGAAGGAAAGAAATATTTATTTCGTTCTTCCTAGCTTTCTAGCATTGTTTTGTCGTAATGCAAAATACGTAATAATAAATGAAGAAGTATTGAAAAATCTAGTTTTAGGAATTTCACATTGAAAATTATTACGTCGCGTTTCGGAAAATGTTCGTTCTCTCATTATTGATTTTCGATAAAATATTGCTCGTTGTCTGTAGAAACCACATCAATAGCAATTTTTAACAAATACAAATTTCAAACAGACTGACAATGTGACGATCGAAATCAGTCGTCTCAAAAAATACGCTTGCATCGCTGACACTTACATGGAAAAGAAACACACCGAAAGGAAAATAACATTTACGTAATAAGTGATTGGTTAATTTTAGCCAACGTGTAACAAGCATTTCAGACTTATTAACGCATCGTGCAAAATGTCAAAGTGAGTGCTGTCTAAAAGCTGAGCACTCCGGGATTCATGAAAGGGCGCAGGAACTCTTTGAACAGGGTCTATGGTAGAACTTAGTTGCGAAATTCTTGTGCGTATCACGCATCCGTCGCTATGTTCCTTGTGAAACTATCGAAGTTAGTGCACCAAATTCGTAATATCCCGCTAATAAATTGAGTAATTCTGGTACTGAGTTCGACGAAGTGGATTTTAATTAATTCTCCCTATATCGATCTACCAGCTAACAACGCAGCTGAATCATTCTTCGTAGATCTGAGCGAGCTGCAAGCAACATCCAATAATAATTTTAGAACGGGCAAGTTTCAAGACAGAGCCGTAAAATCTGTAAAGCGACGCCACGCGGATAAAACGAAGACGTTGCCCAGGCATCGTGTTGAAATCCGTGGAAAATCGTTCACAAGTGAATCGCACAGCGATCGTTCACAAAATGGCCCTCAGAACTATTCGGTACTTAACGCAGTGGTATACATGAATAACGGACCCATCCAAGCGCGTAACTTTCTTCAGCGACTTAGCTCTGGCTGTCTTTAGGACCCGTGCAAAGTTGAAATTAATTCATTTTGCGCCCTAGTTGCGCGCCATCGTACACGAATAACGGCACTCATTTGCGGCTCGTCATACATATTCATTCTCTTCCGCTATCGTCGCTCGCCACGGTACATCCTTGGCTCGGGCATATTGCCCCACTTAAAACGTTCTCATGTAGCTACCAAAACCGTCAATGCATACAGGGTGTGATTATTTGATAAATACCGGATCTCTGCACTTTTGATAATTAACGTAGAACGTATCGACGTTGTAGACTGCATGGAAGGAAATAGCGTTTATAATTTGTTACATTGACGTTTATAATTTGGTGCCCGATTTCAACTTTGTTACTGACTTTTGATTAATTCTTAATTCAGTGAAGTCTTGCTCTCGTTGAGCAAATTTTATAGAAAATTTTCGTGAGAAGTACGAGGAAGTTTTTGTTCTGTCATTTGAATTTCAGATTAATTTTTATGAAATATGTAGGGACATAATCGGATCGAAATCGAATCTGTAGCTAAGAACATCTCTGTATACGTAAAGATGTATTTGTTCAGATATACATATATATATCTGTGATGTCGAATGGCACAAAATTCAATGAGTTTTGTTGAATTAAATGATTTTATAATATATTGTACATAATATATACTGGCGCGAATATATACATAGATTAATTTTGAGAATATCGATCTGTTATTTGTGGAAATTGGTTTACGTTTATATTTATTACACGTGATTGGTATATTAATGTTTAATGTAATTGTATACGTTAGGTTTTACATTATAATTAGTGATCGTGTTTGAAATGTTACATAAATGTAATACGTGCATTGCTTCTTGAAACAATATTGTTATATCGTTAACATTCAAAATGTAAGCATTCCCTTATCTAATTTTCATAAGAGAAAGTGGCTTTCTGTTATCAACCATGTGAATGGACATCGTTTAGGGTAAAATAGCGTTAATTTCTTTTATTATTTTTTAATGCTTTATATGAGATTTATGTTAAACGTTCATTATAATTTTTGTTGTATTAAATTTCTAATTAAAGTTGATCTGCTTAGTTATAGCATATTGATTTCAAACTGTTCTTAATCGATTTTTGTATACGAAATCTCCGTATATACTTCTAAAAATTGGTAGATTATAATTATTGGACACCCTGTATAGACGACCAGAGTTCTCCAATGTAAGACCTTTGATTGTACAACCGAGTTAACTAATTCTACGAAGCCCCAGCAATGTTTCTCGGAGAAAATTATGTTCTACCTCTTTTACGCATAAGCAATACGGAATAATTATTTCTTAAAGCTATATATATATAAAATTATAACTTTCTTTTTAACAATTATTTTTTGAATTACCACTTTTCAAATCTCCTTCTTACGATTTCGAAAATGTGTTACAATATTTTGATCCTAATTTTTATCTTTATTATTAATTGAAAACGTATTCAATCATTCTTATATTATCATCATAAATCTAACATTAATATATGGTTGCGCTCGGTTGATTTTGGTTTTAACAAACCTCTACTTTCTTCTTCGCTTTAATTAGTTTCATATAAAAAATTGTTTTCGTATATTTAATGATATCTACTATATAAGGAGCGTCATATTGAAAAATATCAATAAGAATAACTTGCTATCGCGCGCGCTTGCGTGTACTATCTCGTGAATTCTTTCAATTTTTAAACATTTTTTTAACATTACTCGTCGCGTCGAAGGTCTCGAAACACACCGACAGGTCTAACTGCGAACAATTGCACGCATTCGTTTCAGCCAAATGCGATAAAGGCAACTTTGTTTCAGAAAGATTTACAATTTTATCCCTTTCAAACGGCAGTTGTGTGTGTTTTTGTTCGAGCATTGACTTGTGCGAGGGACTATTAAACCTTAATGTCTACTACAGGGAACACCCTCCTTTGTTTTTACTTCGATGGAGTTTCCATTCCAACGGAGGTAGGATTGGTTTTTGGCTTTCTTTGTAAAATTTAATTTATACCCCTGAGCGAAGCACCAGCTACGATCTACGCCCGTTTCAAGGGGTAAACTCCCTTTGCAACCGCGGATCCAATTCCTTTTCCTGAAATGGACTTAATGGATCATAGCCTTATGTAATATTCCAGTTATCGTTTTTAGCGTTATTTCCAATAACGCCGGGAATTACGAACCGACAACGACCTACAGAATCGAAACTTCGCTCGGCCAATAACCAAGCTTTAATGCATCGATAGTATTACGTATTATACCGCTTCTTTTTTCTTCTTCTCCTTTACTCCGTTCTTTTTGCACAGACGAATGCAGTCGTGATTTATCGGACTATTTCCTCGTCGACGGTATTGTGAATGAACTTCCAGGCATGTTGTTATTCCTGCTTTTGATTCCCTCTTTGCCAACACAGATGCAAGCTATTGTTGCACAGTAACCAACGATGTATCAGTGAAATGCATAATATACGCTGCATTTATCTACTACCACCTTCGTATTTTTACTTAGCGTTTGACCAACGAACACTCGACGTGTTACTGCCTTCTGTTGCTTTTGTACTCCCGAGGAGTAATGCCTGTTTGTCAAAATAAACATATTATTTCGAGTGAAATAAAAGATAGATTATAAAGTAGAATGGGCATACTAGAAATTACGCGTGTAACATATAATTCTTTAAAAAGAATAATGCAGTTACTTGTAACTTGAGAGATAAAGCTCGAACAACATTTCTCTAGATGAATTCTTTTTTTATTGTTTCGATGCCTAGAATCATATCCTATAAGTATCGGGCAATTTTCTTTAACATTCTGTATAAACGATCGTCTATAAAAAAAAAAAAAGAACCCTACGAATCTTCTAGGCGTTCCAGTATTTATATTTAATTTAGAGCTCATAAAGAAAACCGCGCACAATGTCCCAAGGATTTATTTTATTCTGTTCCTCATATTCGGAAATCTCAATGCGAAAATCTATCACGGGTATATCCGATTTCGTGGAAGTGGCGCGTAAAACCAGATGAACATCGTTTCCGTTGAAGATCAGACGACATCTCGCGATAACATTCGTCGCGTAAGGACGACAGCAATGATCCGTCGAATGAAGATATAGTAGCAAGTCAGCCGAAGATGCAATATCCTATGCATTCATATCGGTTCAATTGATGCACTCGAGACAGGATGGCTGCGCACAATGGATGCGTCTTGTCGACGCTCGGTACGCGATCCCGCTGGCAGTTCATTAAACGCTTTATTGTCCACAGAGATGTTCGAAAAAAGAACGTATTGATAGATATTGTGCAGGTGGTTCCAGGGCTTCGCTTACGTGAGCGGAGAATCAGTAACCGAAACGTGACGTTAATAGGTAGCGACGTGTCAGAATGTCTCAGTTTTTGCCATTTTCACGTCGATACCTCCTATTAAATCTCAACGAACACGTGCGTTTCACTCGCTGAAAGAGATCTTCTCTCAGAGAAATCACTCTTGGGCTGAGTGAATTTCAGGATTTTTCTGACAAATCAATGACTAAATAGCATCAACTGGCTTATTATCGCAATGATTTATATTTTAGGTTTTTGGTAGTATTGTAATTTAATTATTTGCTCAACTGTGTCGTTATTTTTTATCTATTGCAGTGTATAATATCTGTATTAATAATACCTTAATAAAAATGTATTAATAATATAATCTAACCTTTAACATTTTCAATTGAAAAGAGAAGAACGCGAATTCTGAACGTGTTTTCATTGCTGCTGCGTGGGTTTTTGCTTACTTTTAGACACTGTGTGTTGACAAATGATTTTCGTGCAATAGCTACTTGTATATTGTGAAATACACACGTATATTGAATAAATTGCTATAAAAGCTTTTTAGAATATTTCGTGTTGTAAATACCATGAGTTTACATCTTGTAATAGCATATACTATGTATTATATATTATTAATAATATATAGTTACCTGGACAGAAAAAGGCCACCTAACGCGTCAATTTATGATTCTAATTATGATTTCATAATTTGAAACCTTTTTCATGTGTCGTTTCCAGTGTTAACCAGCAATTGATATATAAATATTCAATGAAATACATACTTAAAAAGCGAAAAAAGATTGATATCAATTAAAAGTAAAAACTCACATAAAACTCGCATAAAACTCATTTATCAGGAAATGCGAAAAAAATTCATGAAGTTGATTTAAATAAATTTACGCCTTGCCTCGGTGCAAAGTATTCAGCTATTCTCCGCCCGTACGAAAGTTCCAAAACAATAGAAACTGGAAATCGGCGAGATAATTCCGTGCGCATCGGTAACTTGCCGGCATCGAAATATTCCACTCCTTCGCGGCAAACGTGTTGGATCGATTTGAAATTGTGGAAGGCTTGTATCTCGAACTATCCACAAACGATAATAACAATTTCAGACGATCATATAGCCTAGCAGTTTATGCAACTACTGGCTCTTGCATTATGCACTCAATCAGCAACCCAGTTTCCGGTGCTTCCAGTAAATATATCAAGGCTAACTCGATCAATGTACATATACATTCGCTGAGCTACTGGAAATTTTGGTCATAATAGAAGTGGCTACGTGTGGATTACTTAGCTGAATGGAAGACGATGTGGAACGAACGTTATGATGATACGTAACGAGCTTCGATAGAGTCTCGATTTTAATCTATATCCAAATTTCGTTCGAGGATGAGATCATGTAGTTTCGCGCATGGACAGATTTAGAAGATCACGTTAATACCGGGTGTTACGGAAAAAGGGTTTGAAACTTAAGTAAGGCTGTAAGTTTATAGGTACTGCTCATTAAAGGAAGTAAAAGATGTCTAGTCGGAATATGTTCCAAAATCAATCCTTTTGATGTTGTACTAACAATAAGTTTTATATTTATGCGCTATATTTTTCAATCAATAGGATAATATCTGTTTTATTTTTGGTCCTGCCATAAAATCTGATGAAGTAATTTTAGTTAAAGATAATCCTTTACATTTTCATCGACGTATTTTGAGTCATTTTTAGTAATTTTGTCCTTCAATAGTTATTCCCTGTAAGCACAGGAAATGTAGTATAAAGTGAAACAGTTAATGTGATGCACGTGTCTTGGCGACGGTGTTCGTTGGAGAAAGTATCAATAGAGAAATGATCGTGTGATCGTGACTGGAAATATAGAAGCAGTACGCCACATCTGTGCGTATGCGTCTGATAAACTGCTGCAATTAAAGATAAATCTAGTATCTTGAGGAAGAAAATTATTTTAATAATGTATTATTGTGAATAATTTACTGTATATACACTGATGAAAATATAATAGCTTGCATGTATTTTTTAAAAAATATACACAAGTCAAAATTAGAAGAAAAATATAATTCAGAATATACAGTTAAATTATTCCATAACATAGCTATGCATGATAATATTATCATCATTAAAATCCAAAGCATGAACGATCTAGCAATATAAAAAGATCATATATTATAAATATTTAATGATCGTTTATTAAAAAATATAAATTAATAATTTATGTATCAATTTTGAGAATTGTCTCTCGCTAAAGCTGTCTACGTTGTAACGACAAATTTTCTATAATAAATCCGAATCAACTAAAACTTTACAAATTAAGTTAAAATCTGTTCAAGCAGCAGGTTGAACAACGCTTCTTATGAGCTTAACTCTAGGAACAAAAGTAGCAAAGAAGAGACAGAAAAAGACTGACAAAGAAGTTCGGAAAACATACGCGGTGACAGTCCGCGTAAAGAATACCGATGCAATCTCAGGGGAAGTTCATTGAAGGTCTCATTGTTCGTCATAGAAACGGAAAAATGAAAGGAAAAAAAAAAAGAGAGAGGAGAGAGGAGCGCGAGGTTGCGTAGACGTAGTGATAAAAACGCGGTTGTGTTGGAGCCGTGGGAGGATAGTAAAGCGATGCAGCCGATAGTGAGGGGTTGGAGTTCTGTCGCCCGGAGATCGAAAGAGGGAAGAGAAACGAATCGGCGGATATTGCCGATATCGGGCGTGGCGCACGCATTGTCTGGCCGCACCTGCCTGCGAGCTCATCCTATTACGCATCTGATGTCAGGACAAAGGCACTAACTGGAAAGCGGAAACTGCATGCACACGGAGGACCAGCCATCTCCATTTTCTGTTTGGCCAGACGGCATTCCGCTGAACACCAGTATGCCACTGGATTATGAAAATATCACTAGAATATCTGCGGGGCTGGTTCGCGTTTAATCTCTGACGCTTCCAGTAAATTGTTCGAATAACATGCGGCTTTGATCGAGCCGTGTACAATTTCAAAAATGGTTCTACATATATTTTGATAATTTCGTTGCTCGCTAAAAACATACAATAACTAACGAAAGTATTCGAACACATGTTTTAGAATTTTTTGATAAACATATTATACGTATTATAGGAAACTTTTTGAAATTTTCTGAAAAAACACTGTAATGAGACACGACTAACGATAGTCACGAGACTTTAATAGTAAAATTTAAAGCTACAAGGTATATAATCACAATAGGCGCGTCTAATTACAATACTAATGAGATAGTATATGTAGAAAAGAAAGAGTTTCTAGGAGTGTCGCGATTGTTTTTATATCGAACGAATCAAATGTTAATGACATTCGTGCTCGTCCATGCTGATTCCCCTTTTCATAACGTAGCGACCGTACGAAATGGGAAATCGGTTTGTTGCGGAAAATGTGTTAATGGAAAATGATTATTATATACGGTTGGGTCTATGGGACCTTTTTAGTCTCTCGGGTTTTGTCGCATGGATGTTTGAGAAAAGATAATTGAGTTCCATTAGCGAATGGAATAATTAAATACAAAAGGCGTATGAAATTTGAATAAGTTAAGCTCATTCATGTATACATCATATCTATGTAATTTCGAGGAAGAATGAAATTTTATGCCGACTGAATATACGCGCATAAAAGTGTCATTATTCGAGAAGAATTTATTCAATATCACGATATTCTGTGAGTTCATTCAATGTATCCAGTTTTTTTGTGAAAATTGTATACTGTATAGATAATATTAAAATCGTGGTATATTTGCTTTTATTTACAGTCGCTCACGAAATTATTCAAACTCTTATGGAAATCTTTTATGAATGTATCATGTATTATACGAAACATTTTGTAATTTTATTTCCACTGTAACGAAATTCGGCTGTCATGATTATATTCGTAAAGTTTAAAACAAATCTGAAAAGATAATATATATAATAACGCTATAAGTTATTTACTGCAAACATATATTTAATAAAGCAACAAAGGTATAGTTGAAGAAATTTTGTGAAAACCAAAGGTATTCCAATATAACCAAAGGAATATTTTAATGCTATGATCCTTAATATGTTGAAAACTATGAAAAGGATGGTACATGCTTAGTCTTAAAATCAAATAAAGGGACGATTTTAGTAACACGAGATTAATTGACAACATATTGAATTTAAAAATTGTTCTCTTGTAAAAAGCTGCAAATGTGATTTACGCTGTCTGTATAAAGTTACGTAGCAAATATTACACAAATTTCGAAGAAAGTAATTATTTCTAAATCATTTCTGTCTATGTAGGAATCTTTGCATTAAGAATAGAAAGAATCTTAATTGGAAGGGGAATTTTAAATTTAAATAAAGGTGAGCGAAAAAATACCTTGGATATTCTACGAGTAGCAGTTTCATTGCTTCCGTTTCCACTCAAGTTGACATTCGAAGAACTGGTTAGTACGAAAGCCGTGGAGAACGCCGGGGCTACGCCGTTGGCATACCAGCCCGGTGAAATTATTCTTTTCCGACGTACCAATGTAAGCCACGTACGGACCTGACGAATTTCGATCTTTCATTCCGGGGACATCCGTTCGACTTTCTCGTAGTTTGCGCAGCGGAACCGTCCTAGGAATGCGGAAGGAACCGACATGGCCAGGGGATGCACTCTTCGACAACTGCACACAGAAAACCAAGGAATAGTAGCACATATATACGTACATATGTACATGTTCATAAAAATTCGAATGGTTGCGTACAAAATGTAATAATTTCTGTAAATTATCAAGAAACGATTAATCGTTTGTGATTTGATTAAGTAAAACCTGTTTACAAAAATTATAAGTGAATTGCAATAAATTGAGAATCCTATCTACATATTACCGCTCATAACTTTGATCTATTTCTAGTAATATAGCATTTATATGTTGTATAGTATTTCTAGTAAAATAATAATATGGTTTAATATCTACTATAATAACATTATTGGTACTGTAGTGAAATATTACTATCAGGATAATATCGGCAAAATTAAAAACCGATTTGAAAATGAGACTGATTAATGTAACGAGTAATTTAATTAAATATTTCTGATATAGATATTTTATATATTTTAAATGTCAATTATCTTTGGCAAAATATGTACTATATATGCATATGCATTAAATATGTTGGAACTTATGTACATTTACAAATCGGCCTCAAATACCATGACAATTGTGTCTTATTATAATACTAATGAAATTACAAAATGTTTCATACAACACAGATAATATAAACGCTTTTTACAAATGTCAGCCTATATTCGTCAGCCACGTTATATTTAATATCAAAATTTACCACCCGCTACAAGTGTTCTAATAACTGTAAATGGAGGCGTATGTCTGTTATGCCCGTTGTAAATCGTAGAACGCGGTTTACCGATCGACTTGATCTGTATGTGAAAACTGCCTTTGCCAGACTACAATTAAATCCGATTGACAAATGGAAGGACGTCGCGCCGCGTCGATGTCCCGTCCGCGTTTTAGTACGCGCATTTCCGGTGTATCGCGTTACTGATTTGCGGTCCGCTTTAATTAACGGGCCAGGAATTTCATTATGGCGGACTCTTGCTGGCAGAAATCGCGCGTCTGCGGTCGCAGCTAAATAGGATGCGCTTTGCTTCAACCGGATGTGTTCTTTTTCTTGTCACCTGGTTATGGCGTCAGCGTGGTTTCCAATTGTAGGCGCGTTCTAGTGCTAGCGTCTAGAACGTTTCCGCATAACAGATGTTTCCTCCTATTGTTTCAGTGAAATGTTTTCTTTGATAAAGACTATGTTTAGTATGTATTATATTCGAATATATATTGGGATTAACAGTTGAAATTATTAACATATTAGAAATACAGAAATTAAAATAATAGGAATAAAATATTATTGTATAACATGGTCTTATTGTAAATATACATAGATTTATATAAACAAGACAAGAGTATCCAGACATTTGCTTACTTTTAATATAGTAGAATGCAATTTAATTGCAGAGTTACAAGTAAAAATTATGTATTCATGAATAATAAATAAATAAAGTTGATTTTAAAACAGATATGAAATGAAATATGGATATTTGTAAGAGTGAGGCATGTTAATGCATAATATCTTGGCAAAATTCATAACAAAATGTTTCGTTGGACAAATAACGACATCGATAGTAACTTGAATACAGAAGCTAGAGATTATTGAAGATTGAGAGGATGGAAATATTGATAATTCGATGGCTCGCGACTAATCTTGTTAAACAGCATAGTGATGCTGTTTTCATGCAATTTATATAAGATGCACATGTGATATGCGAATACACTATTTAATTCAAAGTACGAAGTTCCTTTTCGCTGCCACGCAAATACGAAATTCAACGCTCTCTATGCAAGATTTATCATAAAGCGCGCTCTCTAGAAAAAAAAAGAAGAATCGCGTGACATCAAAGGAAAGAGTAGGTCGGCTTTTTATATCGAAGAACGAAAAATAAAGAGAAGGAATACGATAGAGAGAAAGAGAGAGAGAGAGAGAGAGAGACGAGGGAGAAAAGAAGGAAGAGCTGGAATCATTTTTTCAACGAGAAGCATCAAGTTCTGTTTGAGAAGATCGTTCAGCCGTGCGTCGTGAAGGAATAAAAACCGAAAGTCCATCTCGTCGGCGAAAAGAAAATTGAGTTCTAGTAGGAAGCGGCAGCGTTCAAACGAAATAATCGTCAGTGATATTTCGAGCGTTTCAGCTTCCGCTCTTGCAACTCAGTCCCCGGGAAAAGTGTTTTGCTGCTGAATTTTTCAGCTCTTCCCGTCGGCCACCTCTTTGAACTATCATGGCTGCAGAAAGACCACGCCGCTTTTTGTCGACATAGTAGATTTCCGTGTAACGCGCCTTCGCTATCCTCCCTCACCTTCTTTCGCCGCCCCTCAACTTCGCCTCGCCTCGCCTCGCCTCGCCTCGCCTCGTTTCGCTTCGCCTCATCTCCGACGCTCCTCGGCACAATGAATCCAGGACTGTAGCCGGAGCTTAACTTAAAAGGTCCACCGTATCTGAAACGAGCCCATTCGTGCAGGTGTATCCACTTAGTCGGGCGAAAAGGAGATCAGAAGCTTAACAGCTACCTCGAGGTTTTCGCCACCAGTTTATCCTTCGTATATGTCCGTATACGTGTACCTCTTCCCGTTTGATTTCCTGTGTATTCTATACACTCGCCCGGATCACATAGACTTTCGCAGATGTAATTTGGTGTTCGTTTCGTTGTTCCTATACGCCGTTCCTATACGATAGAATCAAGAATATTGTCGTGTAAAAATACGTGGCCCATCGGTACGAAGATTCGGTAAAAAGCAGTAAAGTGGAACAACAATTTGGATTGCGTATAAATTCGGATGTTTAATTTTTATTCCTTTTTTTATATAAAAGATGGAACACTGATCAGAATATGGTACTTAAAAACTTAAGTAAAATACGTGATTGATATTTAGGAAAATCTGTGGGAATAGATGAAACGAACGTAGGCGGATGAATCTTCAAGTGAGAGATATAATACTAATTCAAAGTTGTTAGGGGAGAATTCCTGTTTCAAAACTTTGCCTTCTGTTGCAATTCGCCTAGGACCATCTTCAGCGTTGGTGCAAAAATCAATACTTAAGGAGAAATTTCCATTTCTTCCGATATATTAGACTCCCTAAAGGGGCAATGTTATCATAGACCCGCCCCGTAAGGGCCATAAACAGTGACAAGTCGTCTGGAAATAATACTGCCTCTATTCAGGTTCTTGCTGCTAGTAACTTGCCATTGTGTGCAATGTCCTGACCACCCCTTTTAATGTTAAGTCTCCAAGACCTTCTTTCGTCCATAGATCTATTTTGAATGAAGATATACATAATTTTACAACTTGTTACAATTTGCTGATTGCCATCGTACATAGATGCAAAGTTTCGTTCAAAAATTAAAAATCAAGCCGGTTTTTTATTTTACAAGAAAAATTGAATTGTACTTGGAATATTACACGCCGTATAATAAAAAGAAGAATTGCTATATCTTTTATTGTTAACAATTTTGAAGAAAACATGTATGGCGTTATACGTAGGTGAACTTATATTTCGTTTCGCGCGTGTGTATACATGTGTATATATGTGCGTGTGTATGTTTCGCAAAGCTTCTTTTTCGTTGCATTTTCTCATATCCAGCTTTTGCTACGGTGTATTGGTTTATCCGTATTTTTCTATGAATGCATTTCTGTTTACTTGGCAGAACTCATAACGTACACGCTTATATTCGCCTATATTCCCTCTATGTTCAAGCGTGCGCGCATACGTGTTATCTCTCGGCATATTTATCAGCGGCCACATCATCGACCGTCATATTCGCGTATTTGAATACACGGTAAGTCACCTTAAATTGGCC
Source organism: Bombus pyrosoma (assembly GCF_014825855.1). Taxonomy (NCBI): domain Eukaryota; kingdom Metazoa; phylum Arthropoda; class Insecta; order Hymenoptera; family Apidae; genus Bombus; species Bombus pyrosoma. Next base: position 7,472,603 of record NC_057773.1, on the reverse strand, counting down.
ACTTTAACGGCTGTTTCGACAGCCTTTTCGCTTTTACCCCGCCGTAAAATGTATTTCGACAATCGTGCTACATTTAAAAATATTTTACGTGTTTCCACTTGTATTTTAATATATTTTTGCATAATGTAGTTTGTAATTAGTGAAAAGAATGTTTCTATAGAACTGTACTAGCTAATGAAAATGAACGGTTTGTTAATTTTACGTTGTATAAAATTACAGCAGCTTTCGATCTTTTAAATATTATACAGAGCATGGCAGAGTGCGTGATACACTTTGGCAGATAGTTATTCTATATGCAAAAGTTAGTTGAAAGTCTAGAATAAAAATTTGTTCATTTGAAGCTCCTTTTTTCGAGAAAATCGAAGTTGGAAGCATTTCGAGTACGCGCGAACCTAGTTGATTTCCGATTGGATAGAGATTCTATATGTAAAAATATTATTCCCATTCTACATACGAAAACGAAAGAAAAGTTTAGAACAAAATTTTATTTGGAGTCTCATTTTCCAGAAAATCAAAATTGGCAATTCATGAAACCCATGTGCAATCGAATTAATTCTTTACTAAGCATGTTGAAATTGAATTTTCTGAAAAACAATAACTTGAAGAAAAAAATTTTATTCTACGCTTTTTTGTCTTGTTGTGGCATCTAAGATAGCTTCTTGACGATTTTCCACTGGTATCCAATCTGAAATTAGTCCAGCTGATATGTATCTGACAAGTTTCCAAACTCAGTTTTCTCGGAAACGAAGCTTCAAATGATAAAATGTTATTCTAAATTTTCGATGTATTTTTGCATATATCTAGAATGACCTCGTGAATGACAGGAATGATTGTAACGTATGTTTGCTATATTAATATGTATATAAGATGCTATATCTTATTATATATTATATATTTCATTTTATGCATTACAATTTATGACTTTTAATATATATTTCAATATTCCTGATATCGCGATATCCAGTATCTAACGATAACTATCTATTACTTATTTCTCTGTAGGAACAGTGAAGATACTTATTTAATTATTTTAAGATAATTATTTTAACTTAAGATATTTGTTTCACTGTTTCTGTCGTACTGGAATTTCATCTATCATTTTTACTTAGCAAACTCCTAATAAATAATAATAGTTAATAGTTATATATAAATATATAATTAAATAAAAATAGTTCATCACATCACAATAATCTCATACGTGAAATGTTCACGTTAAGATACGAAAGTTTCGTATATCAGAGGTTATATTTTCCACCACGTGCGATTTGAAAGTTAATCCGCTTCGAATCTTTCGGATGACTACGTGAAAAATTCCTCGTTTGTCATTCCGAGCTAAACTTCTGTCGCGGAACTATAAAAACGAAGTTAAGTTTCCTCGTCAACCGTATTCAGTTGTTGAACCATGTTTCGTGCTTTCGTGTTAAGACCCGAGATAGTACTTCTCGCCGGCAGTTCGCTCGTATTGAAACAGTTTCCATAAAAACTGCAAGACAGAGCAGACGTATTCTTCGCTAATTCACTGTGGCCCATCCTGTATAGAGACGCATTAGCCGACTCCGTGTTCCGTGCACGTGCATTTTCCACGTATCGCTGTTTGCATTTGCTCGCGTTAAGGCCGGTTTATTGGACAAGCCCATTGCGTGTGTCCAAGCAGGCCGCCGTTATTTGTACGTCCGAAGCCCTCTAAAAATACCTCCGCCTTCAGCTTCGATAACGCTATTTCACTCTCCCCACGAGGAGAAAGTCTCTGCCTTCAGCAGGAAAACGGTGTCTCGTGAAAAATCTAATTCTGACGTCCTCTTCCGCTTGCTCGTCCCTAGACCCTGCTTAAGGGAAACTTTTTAAGTGAAAAGCTCGTGCTCTTTTCTTGCAGTCCGTCCTGGCCTCCTCTCAGGTGCGAGCAGGGGGCTGCATTCTCCTTTCAGCAACGGTATTTGTTCGAGATTTTTAAGAATTACCGAAACGTGCTCTGGTATTCTTGCCTCGAGTTATCTTGGTGAACTTATCTTGCTAATTTCTCCCCTCCCCCCTTTTCACCCGAGAATGGAGTGAATTGTAAGTTCTGATTGCTTTTACTTGAACGAAATAATGTGGGAAAAATTGTCGGTCTCTTTTGTTACTGGTGTTAATGTAATAGTAACAGATAAAACCTGTATTTTAGAAAAATTGTGTTACTTGTATAGTATAATGTTTATAAGGTTTAGATGTGGAGGTGTAGTGCGTCGTGTATATATATACATTACATGTAAATGTTAGGTAATGATTATTCAGATTTTCCTCAGTCCCTGGTTATTACACCAGCTATGTCGTCTTCAAACACGAAGAACTATTAACGTAGCTTTTGGATTACCAAAAGCTTGACTATAAGTCTGAAACATGATTGCTTACGTGACTTTTCTAAGGCTATTAGTGCTGGAACTTGGTTGCTTCAGTGATCTTAAGGGCTTTAAAATTTGTATAGATCTGTTTAAAGTCTAATTCCTTCAATGAACCTGACTACTTTAAAGTTTTTACGGTTTCATGAATATTCCAGAATTTTGTGAATTCTATGAATAGTAAAAACCCTAAGAATAATTTACTAGCTCTTATCTACGTAAAGGGTGTTCTATTTAACGCGATCCTTGTGAATATCTGCGAAGGTATTTATGATACTGGAAATTGTTTCGAATGTAGGGAGAAAAATATTTGGGCCGATCGCGATCGAATTGCTGGACCGGAATTCAACCTCGGATCTTCCGCTTGCCGGGTGGGTGGTTTCCCAATCAAGCTTCCCACGCCGACGACGAATATTTTCTCCCAAACTTCTAAAGTCTCGAATGACTGTCGCCTACACGAACGAGAATTAAATGATTTCGAGTGGATAAAGTGCGTAATTTAATATTAGTAATTTTTTTATAGATAATTACGTGTGTAGAGTACATGCGATGGTCAATCTTATCTTTTTTTCTGCAGCCATATATTTTTTGATGTATTAATCGACCTGTCTTGATATTTCATACAAAAAGTTATTAACCTGTTTATGGCGCAAACCATTGGTTTTACCAGATATTTTATCTTTTATCTTGTAAAACCGTACGAAACCGTAAAAAATCGTATGAAAGACGGGGAAAACGGATATAAAAGTAGCGTCTTACCTTTTTCCTTGACTACTCTACGTTGGCTATTTTGTACGATAAATAGTGAAAATCTAGTTGCTTCAAAGATCTTAAAAGTTATATAATAACATCCACGACATTGACTATTCTATTCTTCTTACGTTATAAAAAAATTCAGAACTAATGCGATTTACCTCGAAGAATCTTATTCCTCTCTTTTCTCTTAGCATTCTTTTCTTGGGAAATGTAGCAATGAAGCTATACTTATCGTTCAAGATTCAATTAGTGGCGTACTGAAATTTCTCGGAGATTTATTTTTTGAGAATTCTCGTGGTCTTGGTAAGAGCTCTTGTACCTCATCCGAGGTCAGTTGGCCCTTGTAATTTTCATTGTTCTATCGTAGAAGCGATTATGCAGTCGTTTCTTCTTGAATAATATTTCAAGCACAAGGCGCACATACAATGCATATAATATGGAAACGTATACCTATATAGATAATATCGTACGTATTGATAATATCGCATAATGCGTAATTATTCGTTTAACTTGATAAAATTAAATTGTCGTAACGCCAAACATTCGCGAGGAAAAGATCGGCAGAACGAAATTGTTGATCCCCACGTCGCGCATTCGCTTTAAATAGTGATTCGAGGCATACAAGATGCAAGAGTATTCTCGCTGCAATTTCTTCGGTAACGTCTTCCGTGCAATCTTTCCCGACTGTGTGGCGCAGAGCGCGAAGTCAGAAACATTCTCCAGTGAAACACGTTCACACAGGCGCAACATGGCGTAAATCTTACGATGAGAAATAATTTAACGTAGCCTGCAGCGATATTATCTGATACAGCATCGTAATGCCACCGACTCATATATTCCTGACGTTTATACGTTTCGCAAATAAAAAGTAGAAATATTATTCAACACGGCGTAACAGACACACTACCTGCTAGAAAACGCATTACCCTCGCAGCTTTACGACTTTCCTGAAAAGTGTCGGGCAACTGTCCCGTAAAAGTTACGGGAAGCGGTTGTCATACACCGTGAAATTGGTGGAGTTTCAAAAAGGTTGTTACCGTATCGGAGCCGTGCTAGAAAGCTACGCGCAATTTGTCGCAGATCCAACGATCAATTTGGGGATGCAATGGACCGTGGAAAAAATTACGCTACCTCCGAGCGCGCACGCGCGCATTACTCTCCAAAGCGGCACGAGTGTCACGCTCGACACTCCGCCTCCACGCGAATAATTTCTCCGACTCAGTTTCCAATACGTATTTTATTTCTTTAAATTATCCTTTTCTTTTTTTGGATTTTTCGATCTCTTGAGTGAGAATGGTTATAGAGACACTGCTAAGTATGTGTTACTTTATAGCAGAGTTCTTTTTTAATCTTCTTTGAGTCACAAACCCCTGTTATTATAATAGTAGTTAATAGTAGATAGAGTACCCATTTTTTAAATGGGTAGAAAATATGATGAGAACATTTAAAAATAAAATAGATTCGATAATTTACAGGAATGTACGTATTACAAATGTTATAACAAATTACCATTGGCAAATATTTTAGTACGACTATAAATTAATTGCTACATGTTTGCCGAATTTTGTCAATTAATTATACAAGTAAACATGGTAAACACGATTTTGTTCGAATGTACGATCCTGCACGAGTTTGATATTAATAGGTAAAGTTCCCTTTCATTCTTGGCATTTTTTTACGTACAATAGGCATACGTATACTGTTGTGTATTTTGTGAAGTTTGAATTAGTTTATTGACATGCGTATGCTTCCTATTTGCGAATTTGTTTGTTTATTATTGATAATATTATTAAATGTTTACATCGTTTTTTCGCGCAATTGGGCAATTTATTTTAGTACTACTCTGTGATGGACAATTTGGTTACTATATTTAGTTAGAATAAAAGAAAACAAAATATCATTCAACGTTATTCGAATGTATTACATGTTCGTTCTACTGTTTTAATGATATTAATAATTACAATGTGACAATGCACGTAATTTTACAACGCCCAGCGGAATGGTAAACGAACGATTATGGGATTCGAATTCAGAAATTATTACATGGAACTGAAAACAATTACAGAATTACGGAACAATCACCAGTAGTGCGAAAATCGCTACAAATTTTGGATCAAAGAGGAACTACGATACAGCATGATAATTCCCGTCTGTAACAAACATGTAAAAAAAAAGCTGCACGGCATCGGCTGGAATATTTTACAACCTCTATTTTTCCAAACATTGCTTCATCGGACTACCAGTTATTCAGGTCACTACAACGTTCATTGGCTGAAAATTCTTTTAAAACGATGGAGTATTGAAAATTTGTAGTCCATATTCGAAAATTTTTTAATAGAAATGATGGTAAAATGAGTAAAATTGATGCAAAGGAGTTGATAAAGTGAAAGTTGGGAAGAAATTATAAAAGGAAATAGAAAAATTTGTATTATAAAGAGAAACGTAGTAATTATAGAAAGAAACCATGGTGAATGCAATGGTATCGTATCTGACACACACACACACATACATTGTATGTTGTATACATCACAGATCGTTGAATTTAATCCGGTGATGAGAGAAGAATGCGTTAGGTTAATGTGACCTATTCATTATTTACTTGTTATTACTTGATCTTTTTGGTTCATAACAACTGCTGCACTGGTATCATTTGTATTATTACAGAAATAAAGGTCACTGAAATAAGGTAAGAACTCCAACTTACAAAACTCAATTTCATTGTGAGCCTGAAATCATTTTAGTTTTTTATCCTTCTCATGTCTTACCTTGGAAATGTAACTCTTTGGCTCATCCTTGGATTTCATGCACATTACTGTTAGTATACGAGAAAAGTCGCCAGTAAGTATAATAAAATACTTACTTTTGCTGATTCAGATTACTCATACATGTATGTAAGTCCAAATGGTCGAATATATCTTCTCGCCTTCCTTCCGCCACATTCTTCTCCCTCGCTCCTACGCTATTACTGTATAATCAAGCAAAGTAATGGTGAAACATTTTTAAAAACTATGGAAGAAAATATAATTTTTTTAATCAAAATAGACTTATGGTTAGTGAGAAAAATAATGGAATATTTAAAATATTTTTAAAATTATTAAAAAACATTGTGCCATCGAACCCCTTTCCTCCCCTTCCCGCTCTAGTTTTCTCAATTAGTCCAAAGCTTTTCCCTTCTTTTCTCGTTAACTAGCTCCTATATACCGACACTCTTTTCTAGTTTTCTGCATTTTCTTCGCATATGCTACTATTTTCCAGTGCTGTGTCCTCTTCCTTGTCTCCCCTTGCCTCCTAACTCCTCCAGGTAAATCCTTGAGGCAGCTCCATTTCCAATGCTTCCGATTTCTTTTACTCTATTCACGTTTCTGTTAATCCTACATAGTCAAAATTCTCCATATATCCATACATATACACACAGTTTCCTCCACATTCAACAATAATCTACTTTTTCCTTCCTCTAATTCTAATTCCTTGTTATTTCGTAATTCCCTTGTTATGATCTCCTTAACCCCTCCTTATACATATGTTTTTTCTCATCTTATCTCATGCGGGTTGCCCTTTTACTTCAATGGGGCTACTTTCGAAAAAACTGTCTTCTTTTATCTCCCCTTCCTCATCATTCCAGTCAAACCATTTCTCTTGTACGTATGTTCATTTTCCTGTACCTTATCACGGACCTCCTTACCCTCGATTCTTTCGTTTCTTGGACTCTCTTAATCTTCATCGTACTTCTCTTTCTTCGTCTGCGAGGTCGGTCATTCTCGATAAATATTTCTCTCAGTTTTATGTATCCTTTTTGCTCAATATCTTCTGTTTTATTTCCTAGCTTTTATCAGTCTCCCGTTCCCTTTCTTTGGTCTCTACATCTTTTGCCCCCTTCTTTAAATTTTTCTTTTATTAGATCTTTAATTTCTTAAATTTTTCTTTTAGAAACTCTTCAATTTTCTCTTCCGCTTCTCATTTCTGTAATTTTAATCCTTTTATTACAACTTGATTTGGTGATATAATTTTAATTCCTAATTTTTTCTTTCCTCTCTCTCTCTCTCTCTCTCTCTCTCTCTCTCTCTCGCTTTTCCAACGTCCTCTTAATAGTCCTCACCTCTCTGTTTTGATATATTTCCACTGTCAATCTTCCTTGTTGTATGTTCTTTGGTTTTTCTTCTCTCCTATTTTCTTCCAATATCTTTCCCATCGTCAGTATAACTTTAGGAGCCAATGCTTCTTTTCCTCTTAGTTTTTTTCCCTTCCTCTGTTTCCCTTTCTTCTATCCTTGTCAACATTTCTTCCTCTACCCTTCTGTATAGTTCTTTCTCTTTTCTTTCCCAAGTAGTGTCCATTCTCTCAATCCTTCTTGATACTTCTTTGACCTCCACTCCCATTCTCTTTCCCAGCGACTGTTCTTGTCATGCCCTCAAATGATTTTATTTGATCTGCCATTATGTTAGCAATTTCTCCTTCCTCTGTCTCCTGTTTCTGCTCTTTCTTTTTCTCTTCACCTCTCTGTGAGGTGATCTTTTTATCTGCTTTCTCCCGTACCTCTTTTCTTTTTTTTCGCATTTTGACGTGTATCCCATTTTTCATCTTCCTCTGATACTTTTTAGTTTTCTAGTCCATTCTCCTTTTTTTCTTTCGTTTCTCTTCTTTCTTTTACTGTATTCTTGGATATAAATCATATGTCCTAATTACTCTGTCAACTACTTACTTCTTAATCCCTTTTTTGCCACATATAGTTCCCCTCTAACGGGACCTCACCTTCTTATATCTTCCTACTAACCAGCGGCTTCGTATCTTTTCGACTGATCTTCTACATCAATTTCTAACTTCTATTCCCTTTCTTTAATTTCTAACCGAGTGCCTCTTTTTATTTTAGTATATTTTAATTCTTGTTCGAGATTATTTAATCCAGCTGCTGTAGACTATAGTGTTCGAAACCACGAATGTCGTATCTAGTGTGTTCGTTGTCAAATTCGATAACGAATTAGGATTATTGAAAATACATCTCAGTATTGTTGTTGCAATCAATTAGTATTTTCCCGTGAATGTCTTCATAAAGCATATTCTGTAAAATCCATGAAAAAGTTAATTACTTCCCTCGAAATACCGACCTACTTCAATTTAGTTACTCTTGACTTTAATGAGAAAAAACTTATGGTTTGCGTTACGAGCAAACATTGAGCGCATTTGTGCACCGAAACATCTTTTAATTCAGCTTCGTCCTATTTTTCTTAGATTTATTGTTTGCCATTATTAAACCACACGGAGAGGGTGGAATTTGCATACTACTTCACAACGAGAATAAAAGATGATATATTTAGAATCAAATAACTCAATTCACTAATACTAATGAAATAAGTCAAATAACGTTGATTAACAGAATTATATTCATTCGTTTGCATCTTATTGGAAACTTGCGAGCAATATAATATTACGAGAGGAGATAATCTGACAATATGGGACAATTAACCCTTATCGCTTCTACCAGTAGCTCTGTTGCCACTATTTTTGTGTTTAGTATGAGATATTATACTTATTCCTATATATTGGCGATTGTCTTCCTCATTATCATATGAAAGATACATATTTATAAAAGGTGAATTACGTGAATTAAACACTAAAAACAATGTAATAATGACACAAACATTTCTCACGTTATGTATATGCAAGCAAATTGTGTTAAAAAAATTTACCGAAGATATATCGTGAGCGTATTTCATATAAAAAAAGATATAGCAAATGACTGAAACAATATAATACGAATTGGTTTGTTTCTTTTTTTTTTTCGTTTCCGATGTTTATCTGATATTTATAAGCATTTTTGCTAACATACAACTATCTTATAAAAATTATATAGCGTTTTCTTGGCGCATTAAAATTCGCACAATGTAATTCGCTATAAAATATTCTTCGAATTTGAAAGTTAAGGTACGCTAAAATAAAGAATACCAAAGACATAAAATATTTATAGACATTTGCTACCTGTATAGATGTTTGTTAACAATTTATAGCTATCTGTTTATATGTATAAATTAACCATTATTGATAAAGTAATGACTCCAGACATTGATGCAAACATTGATAATTCCAATCCTCGATATCACTTGCTCCGTACGATTTTTATAACATATCCTTTAAACATGTATTATTTCTACTTCCATCAGACGAATCCATCCGCAAAGGATTGATAATATTGGAATCAAAGTTACAGGAGCAATAGCAGCGAGAGATTTCGTATCGGGCGCATCGCGTGAGCCCACGAGGCTTTACGCGATCACGCTGATAGAGGCTGATAAGCCCGAACTGGCCATTGCACGTTGCACTTATTAAATTCCCGGTGCCGAACCTTTACGAGCCAAGCTTCGGTGGCTGTTTCTATTCGCGATGCTCGGTCGTTTCGCGCGCTCAAATGGACACCATCAAGCAACGCGATGCATTACGCGCGCGAAGCAGCCGCGCGGCGTCGAATTTATGAACGTACGTGTGGCAGAAGGATTACAGGGCCGTACTTACTGTAAGTCTGCCATCTTGCTCCCCAGCAGCCGACGTTGCGCTGGAAACTTTGAAATTTACGAGGAAAACATGTCCTCTGCGATAAAGTACAGCAACTCATAAACGGAAGATAACGGGTAGGGTGCGTGGACCAACTGCGAAGGGCACTGCAAAGTATAGAGAAAGGACAAGGCCTCGACGGGGGTGAAAGAGAATTTCAGGTTTGCGTTGTCGTTGTGAAACTCCATAGACGCGTTTCACTCTATGAACAGAGGACACTGGAGAGGTTTGGAAGGGGTCTACACTGACGTTATTATGGGGATCAAGGGTTCACCTGGGTATTGAAACGCCGCTCCGTAACAATGGACGATCTACGATCCAACTGTAGAGATCCCTTGCCGCAGCCATGTTTCCCTTATGTTCTTTCTCTCTCCACTCCTTCAACCCTTTGTTTCTCTCCGACTCGCCCATTCACTCTCTTTCTGCAGTCACTTTTACTACCAACCAAGAAAACTTTTCCTATCTATGACCATTCGTTCTGATGTCGTCCTTTCGACTATAACTCGCCATATCCCTGCCAGCTTCTTCTTTCGATTCGATGAAAATTTTATGGCTTGACTTTCGTCGTGGTCTCATTTTCTTTTCTCGTTACTACCAACTTCGATCCTTTCATCCGACATACTTATCCTCTAACTAGCTCGTTTGCATCTCGAGCAAGCCTCCCAGCAGTATTTCTTTATCGGGATTGATAATCGATAGGTTCGACTGCGCGCCGATTGAATTACTAATTGGTAATTACTATCTCCGTTATTGGCTTTTGGTACGATAAATTAACGCGCGAGCATTTCGTGCGGTATAACGAACAACGTATCTTTCGCGGCGAATTTAATGGGCTTTTGTGAGAAATTCAATGGCAGCCATGACCGGCAACGGATGTTCCGAGCGAGGGAAGAGTAGTATTGATAATGGTACGCTGAAACGATTTATTCCTGCTGGTCATTTCTTATTTATGTTTTCATACGTTACTTGTTCGCTCGTTCGATTCTGTGTATTCATTTTTACGATTTCAAATATTTCTTTTGCTAACGCGATATAAATAGGTTATCAATTTTTTCGATTCTTCATTAAAAGAATAAATTGTAGAATAAATTGAAACGTCTCATACGAGGGAAAATTAAATGTGGAAATTTGTCTAAAAAAGGTGAATAGTTTCTTTCACATAAAACTATATTGTAGTTTCGATGAGGAATTGAGGCTATACATTTCATTTTGCGGGGATAAAATGCACGCGGATAAACTGTAAATAATAGTGTGAAATAAATGTAAAATGAAAATGTCAAAGTAGATAGGAAGACTAAATATGATTTGTTAGTATTTGATACAAATTTCATCTCTGCAGAAACAACAGTGGCAAATACTAAAATTTCAAGTTAAAAATCTATTTTCTTATTTTATCTTTATTCGCAACTATCTTCAGTTCCTTTTACATCTTAAAATAGTTATAAAAATTCTTCTATTGTATTTGAAATTATTGTTTCAAATTTTGTTGATGTATCTCATTTTATTTTACCAACTCAAGCTTACTTTAGAAATATTATACGCCTGTTTATTTGTACTAGATTAATTAGCTGTTCCATTGAACGTAAATTGGCGCAGCCGCTTCCAGGAACAATAATAATTAACAAACCAGTCAATTAGTTGATCAGTGATATATCCCCGTCAGTTTAGTCGTATCGCTTGACTTACCTTCGTTTAATTTACTGCCGTTGGATAATTGAACTTCGGTCAAATAAGAGTAGCCACAAACTTGGTCCGACAGTTAATCGATTAAAAATTAATGGTTTGACTAGCATAGTTGGTGTATCCTCGTCTAATCTCATACGGAATACTGTTTAGTTGAAATGGCCAGGCTAGTAGTTTCAGCTCTTGCATGAAAATTTATGCTTAAATCTGAACTAGTTCCAAATTCACGCAGCAATAGGTTCTGTTATCTTAGTTCCAAATGGTTCGCTAATGATAATGTGAAGTTTATTGCTTATCCATTATAAACTTATCTAATTGTTTCTGTTTTATTTATTAAAACTTCCAGATTAAAATTAGACTGAGACAAGGAAAAGGATTTCTTTCAAAATTTTTACAGCGATCAGACAAAATCTTAGTTTCGCAACAAAAAAACTCTCTTGCGAACTACTCGTTATGATCAATCGTTGCAGAGTTGATCACTGAACAACCTAGCTGCGTCTCTCGCGTGAATTCGCGCAATTAACGACCCGAAATGCTTATGTAATTAACCTATTCTTCGATTCATAAAATTATTTATAGTAATTATATTTGGAATTTTTGTATAATTAATTTGAGGTTTGCAAGCCTTAATCATCGTTATTATTGGAGATAACATTGCGGAGATAGACGTAATTAGTTAATATAATATTATATTACTTTATAATTATTGAATATCGGTCATTATTAATAGCTAAGTTCGATTTGCTCGATTGCATTGAATCGATTTTCTTGGTATAAATGTGGTGACAAGGAAATAAAAATGAAAGAGTGATAAATAACGTAACAGGGAAATAGGAAGAAAGAGATGATTGAAAAGTTTATACCGTAGTAATTTATTAATCTTAATAGCATAAAAAAGGATAAAGTTTGCTTTTCGTTATAAATTTCTCCAATATTAATGAGAAATACCTGTCGAAACAAGTGGACAGAAATTTGCTAAGCCTCTTATATAATTCTCTTAAAGAGAAAAATAAAACGTGTAAATAATACAATATGAAATATGGATAACACAATAAGAATAAGGAATTGATTGTTAATTTTCATTGCCGAACGCTACTTGTTAGTAGGGATTATTGAAATATTTTATTCACATATTACTAAATTACTTAAGTTATTACAAATCGCAATTGTTAATCCTGCTAATTCCGTAAATTCAGTAATAAAGTGCTAAATTATATACAGAGATATTATAATTAAATAAATATATTGATTCAAATTCGAAAATGTATTGTTATATACACCGCACTCTCACAGCGTAATAATTTTACTTCTTTTAGACCATAGGATATCATTTTATCAGAGTAATCCTAATTCGTTATTTTTCTTCATTTCAACTTTGTGCCTTTCATTCGCTTTGTCGATCGTTTGGCCAGCCAAAAACTTCCTTAACTATTATACAGGGAATGGACCGGCCTAAATAAAGTCGCGTCGGCGTAGCCATTACTCACAATTAGGTCCAGTTTTTCAATTAAGACCTAAGCCCGACCTTAGCTTCAGCTCATAAATATGTATAAACTAAAGCAAGGTTTTTATTTCAGACATCGTCGGTCGGTAGCTCGGCACTTAATTGCAAAACCCATCCTGTTCGACTAAGAAACGTTACCTTACTTGCCCCGAGTTACTGAATCAATTCGCGGCTTTCCATATATGTAACATACACCGGTTCTTTATATATTTCTATTTAGTTTCCATTTGCAATGCATTACTATTATATCGATATGATTAATACAAACAGTTAGTTAAAAAAGTGTCCGGAAACAACCGAGCCTTTCAGAAGTCAAATTGATCCATTCCACATTTTATAAACTTCCAATTTCGGTAGAAACAAATTACTTATATTATTATTGAATTAATGATGTTAAGAGAATGGTAGTAATCAATTGATTTTCAATAATCACTTAGTAGTAATCGATTGATTGCAATCAGTGTCGGTAATCGATTAGGTCTGATCAATTATTTTATTTTATAATAATTAAACTGCGGATATTAATAAAAATTGAAATTGTTATTAACAAATGGGTTCCAAATAGAGATTTATTTCATCCTCGAAACATTACAACAAGTACTTTGCCTTGGTTATTTTATATATATTCACATATTGCGTACATTTTCTACATTTTTGCATATTTAAATCTTTCATAAATCTAATAATAAATATAACAATCTAACATAATAATAAGCTGATAACTATGTAATATTCTGGCTTCTAATTTATATTCTTCCAAAATAGGCAATGTAAGAACAGGATTGGTTATAACGACTTTTGAGAATGGGAGATAAAAATTAATAACTAATCCGATAAAGAAAGACATAAAAATACTTGAATATTCATTTACAATCTTTACAGTAATGCTTGATTCATCCTTTGCGGAATCTCATTTTCGTTTAATGGAAGAACAAACCTCGCTCCACAAAAAAACATCCAACAGAGTAAATTAGAAACCTGAGCCTGTAACTTCGTGGTTTCTTCCCAAAATAAATTATGTGCAATTAGTTTGTTCTTGTTATTAATAGTTTCGTAGTTCGTTCTGTCGCTTCTCTCTATTTGTATTATTATACTATTTATTCGTTATCAGCGCTAAATATAATTTAAATAGAAAATTACTAAGAATTAACATGTTGTAACTGACTTCTCGTAAAGAGTAATGCAATTATTATTTTAACAATCATTTATAATTACTGTACTACACATACGCGCGCGCGTATATTTCACACATATTAGAAATAATATAGTAAAGAAATATTATATATATAGTATAGTAAAGTATAGTATAGTAAAGAAAAATTGAAAAACGGAAACTTGTTAATTTTAGAATTTAAAACAAAAATTACTAAACATCCTGCAACATATGTTTCATATTACCGTAATAGAATTTCATAGTCATTAAATAATTTTACACACACACACACATACGTAATAGATTAAAGTGCTATTTCGTTAATTATATCGCAACGAATCTGTTGCGGTACTGATGTTACATGGTCACAAACCCAACTTTACCACCCATTAGAAATGTTTCACAGCAGCAACAAGGAATTAATTATTTCGGCACTTGATCCATTAATAGTTCATCCGATTCAACCTCCGTTCGCAATTAATCGAATATTCAACGGACATCAACTGTTAAACCGTCCATAGATTGTCACACATAGTGAATAAAAATACAAGAAATAATTAAAACAAGAATCAGGACGTTAACGTAATACTTTGTTAGCTACTGTACAGTAAGTTACCATAAATTAGATCTGATGTTCTCCAATAAAAATCAAATAATTTTGTTATTTCCATCCAGCTTTCTTTTTTAATTTTGGCAATATAAAGTAACTATTGGTCTTTTGTAGTTTACGAGTTGATTTTTCAAAATTATCTGCAACCCTATTAATCTAAGAAGTTGGTGCATACAAATTTTAATATCAAGCTTAAAATCATTTCTGATACATTGGATACACGTGTTCTATCCATTTCGTTACGTTTTCATGAAATATAAAATTCCTCTAATGACGCTAAGTTCCCAATCTACGTCATAGTCGCTACTACAGCATTGTACACAGAGTAACGCAACAAACTTCTTTGCGTAGGATATATAGGGGAAGTTTTTTCAGTGAAATTGGAGAAGTACTTGGTGTACAATATAATAAACTTGTGCACAAAGGAAAATATTCGTTCCCGTAATAAAACGCGTTTATTTTTCCATACCCTCGACAGCTTATGTTGTATTTCCAAACGTATCGATGGTAAGTTGTATCGATTGTCAAAAAATAACACGAAGTACGGAACGAGTTAATTAAAAGGTCAGCTACTTCTAAACGATCTTGAACGACAATGGATCGCGATGTATCGCGGAAAGGCTTCAACGAATCTGCGGCGGTGGATTTCATTGGGAAAGCTACGTTGTTCGATCGGGTAAGTACTTCGCTCGCCTTAGCTCCGCTGCATCATTCTGTAGCGTCGTACATCGAGAATCCTCGGCTATCGATACTCGTAAACAGCGTGCAAGACGTAGTTTCGTCTGTAAACTTGCCCGTCGACGCGATATAGCTCGATTCTCGTAGATAGTTTGTGTTCCAGCGCCTGCCGTTCGTGCTCCTGGCAGGTTTAGATACGATCTTCAAACATGCCACATTGTCGACTTCGATAAAACTTCGATTGCAGATACTGTAATCGATATCGAACACAGACTTGTCCCCTTGTATCTACATGACGACCAACCATTGACCGGCAATTTCATTTCAACGCCAGATCAGATTATTTCACATTGTAAAGGGATTTTCTAAGATACAGTAGACGCGTTGAATTAGAATGTCAACGGACTCGATTGAGTTAGAATATTCTTGCGCGGTATATGGTTACTGCTTCCTTCGATAATTCAATTTGCCAAAGAAATACCTGGCGGAAAAGATCGGTCGAGCGTGTTTTTTTACTGAAAGATTCTTCGCAGTTTTCATAATACGTTCCTTCGTGTAACGTATTCGCCCTCCGATAATAGCGAAATTTACGGGAAATGATAAAAGATAACGAAACGTAGTTTATATTTTGTACTTTTCTTTTTGCAGCATTTGGTAAACATGTGCTTGCTAGATAGAAAAGCTGCAAATATTTGTAAAGCCGAATATGAAATTACTAGAACAAGATTATCTTCTTATGTTCTATACAATTAAAAACACAAAGGGCAGAAAATATCTTGCGTGACACCGTCAATTGAAATATGAAGATGTTCACTGCACACATCGGTATAAAACAAAAGTAACATACCATTGTTCAGTTAATCTCAATTACGTTCGTACATTATACCCTTATCGTTATTCCCTGTACGAGAGATTCAATTTGGTCGATAAGAAACATTCTTATCTGCAAGGCTAGGTGCTATATCCCTGGAAAATGTTACAGCCCAAAAATGCTGCCCAACGGTCCTATGAGAGAGCATAAATCGCCAAGAATGTGGCATGCCAGGAATGGCGACCATGGCCATTCTCTCTCGATAGATAATCGTACTTCTTCTCTATGATGCATGTGGTGTCAGCGCTTAAGACTATCGATCCGGAAGAAAATAAGATCTATTTCGTACAAACTCGATCTCGATCGATCCTCCCATCTCTCTTTGACTTTCGCACACATTTTCACTGTTACGCTATCGATGATGCATCCTTTTTGTTCGCAAGCTGAATTGAATTATAACTCTTGCCCGGCATCCATCGCGGTTTCTATCAAGTTTTCGATCGTGGCATGTCACTAACGGGAAAAATAGGCGTCGTTCAGTGACTACGAAACACGATCTCGTGTTCGCGTGTCATAAATCAAAAAGGCCGGATTCCGTTTTCCCCTTTTCACCTGAGAGCCTGTACTCGAGCGAAGGGTGAGATACACGGCGGAACTTAAACAATTAATACGGCCATGAGTGTGAAAATCTGAGCCTACGCGGGTGAGTTTTCGGTTGGCCTGTTTCTCTGCCGCTACCACGAACGAAATCGCATCCGTTGATTTATGAATCGCCTGATAACACGCTGGTTCTAACGTATTCGAACAGTTAGAGGATAATCCATCTCGGGCTATGCGACCAAATGCATGAAAATCAAGAGTGGAATTCTCGATTGTTTCTCGAACCGTAGCGGCTGAATGTTCGCTCCTGTCAGAATTGTTGACAGGATGCACAATGGCAGCAAAAATGGGAAATGATTAATCGCCGGTTCGATTTAAAAGTACGAAGGATAATTAATTTCAGGTTTCTCCGTTTCCGCGCGTTAGTAGTATCGCGGAACAGCCAGCTCATCCATTATTTCAGTCACGAAGCATTCGAATTTGTTTCAAACCAAAGCACGAATAAAGAAATAAAAAGTTTCAATCACGTGTAACTTCCATATGTGTGTATACATCGTAATTACACCGACATTTATTCTTGTAATAAGTATATTAATCTCGTAACTTCGAAATCCTAACGCTTAAATTCTCATATTTAAGCTAGTGAGAAGAGAACTTTATTGTCGGAACTGTTCAGTTATCCGAAGTGCCTTATTACCTGATTGGTTCGGATGAACGAGATTTTTCTACATCTATAAACTTATACTGTTGTCTCGTAAATTACTAATTTAAATATAACTACTGTATATACATATTGAAACGCACAGTCAGTTGCGCATTAAGAACACGAATTTCCAAAGCTTTTTGAGACATGATAAATCAGTACAGAGAAATACGGTACATACGTGCGTAGTTGTCTCGACGACGTTGTATCAATATCGCCTGTTTGCCATTTGCGCCGCCGCACCGTTGAGAGGCGGATGGTGCCATTCTGCCGATAAATAAAGAGTCGAGGAGCAGGATGTTGGAAGGAGTGGGGGCCGAGTGAGGGCAAAAAGAGAGGCGGCATCGACACGATCGAAAAAGAGAAAATTGATGAGGATGCGGGCGTTGTGTTGGTTGCCATCGATCCCGACTGCGAGGTAAATCCCTCTGTTTAAAGCGAAACCTTTCGACAAGCCTCGACCCTCTAGGAAACTGCGGCCAACGGAAACAAGCGAAAGAACGAAACTGGTTGGAAGAAAATTCGAGAGAAACAATCGTGACTCGCGGAAGGAAAGAAAGAATCGAAGAAACGAACGGAGAACGAAGGATCACGCGTCGCCAGTCAGTGGGGGTTAATCGAGCTTTACAGGGTTGCACGAGTCACGATGTCGCAATATTTGCGATGAAGCAACGTTATTGAAAAGAACGGCGGATTTTATAGCGATTGATCAGAAAGCGGATAGGATCGGCAACCATCGAACCGTTCGTTTAGTGTAGCGAATCCAACAGGCCTGCTAGTGACACGGTTCGTTTATATTCGGAATGGTCTTCCCAAGTTGACAGTATGCCTGGTTTTTACGACATGATCACTTCTTGCGTGATCTATGACGGTAGGTGTCGCTCGTAAAATTTTGATGGGGCGCGAGGAAACGTTGCACCGCGGGGTTCGGGTTCATCGACGATATTTAAATGCGGTGAATAATGGAATTCAAAGTTCAGTGTTTAGATATGGTTCCTTTGGGTCAGCGTAAATATCCGAAGAAATTTGTTCTCGTCGAGTTGTGAAAGTTATTTTAGACAAGTTTCATTGTATAATGTAAAAGTGCTTTTGAAATTATTTATATAATGTAGGCAAAACAAAATGTAATTCATTTATCCGTGAAAGGTCAATATTTAAACGCAACTTTTTTTATACCATGATAAAATAATATAAGTATTAAGGTACTAAATACTTTAGAAGCACGTAGGATGAAAAGCACAGCAGAAATTTCAATAATTAAAAAGGGATATTTACATCACGATGTCATAGATATTTCAATCCCAAGCTTAATCAAATTATAGAATTTAATGGACGAGGGAACAGTAACAGAGAATAAATCTTTCGAATTCTCTTTCACAACGACAAAATTTAACAATGCAAATTAACTTAAAAAAGATTGGAAATCGTATGAAGTATTAAAGTAAAATCGACTGTCAATGTATTAAATAATTTATATACTATGTCATATTGCATAAAATTTCCAGTGGAAAATCCTCATGCTATAATTTACAAAAACTGTCATTCGTCAAGCTTCGTTGCCGAAAATTTGCTATTAAAATTCACTCGTTTCTAAAATCGAGATCAAAGACATACCCCAATCATCATACTCCGTCATGACACACTTTGCTAAAAGCAAGATATTCAAAGGAACGTTAGGAAGCGGCAACGTGAATACAAAGATTGGCATCATTAATAACCGTTTGAAGCGGAAAAAAACGAGATCGATTTTTCTATCTCGGTACGATCGAAAATATAATACGGACAGGATAATCATTAACATAACTTTTCATTCCGTCGCTCGCGAGATGCGGGAGACACGAGAGACACGCGAACGAAGATAAATTACTTTCTGACTGCTGGAGCTGCCTATAAGGTGATATCCTCCTAATCTTGAAAAACACTTAAAGCCGAGGGAAACGGATTATTCAAATCCTGGCGATGCCTCGACTCGAACACGCGGGATGGCAAACTCATTTGAGAAGTACGGGGCCACGGAGGAGGGACGGCTGCGTAGAAACGGAATCACCGGATGGCGAACAGCGAGCTTCAAGGGAGGAGCTGAATGAAATCAGGAACCGGGGTGTAACAGCTCGATACCCACGCCTTTTCGTTCCTGTGTTACCGGCTCTAAGAGCATCCGATTGCAAGCTAAACACTTTTCGTGCACGCACAAACGCGCGTCACAGAGATAAACTGTCTGCAAATCGATTTCCCTACGTATGTATGTAGCCGATTCAAGCTGACACTGATTTCTTGGCCTCGCTTACCTTCTCTTGTTGCACACCCTTTCGTAGCGTATCTCTCTGTTGCTAGAGAAGATTTTATACTACCGAAGAAAGACGAGAAGAAAGATATTGAGAATCAGTTTTCAATTTGTATGTAGCGAGCGATATAAAACAGAGAAATAGTACGTACATGGAAGAGTACTGTTACTGGGTGTCCCGATAATAAAGATTGTTCGGTTTTATATTTCAGTATTTCTGCTGTGCTGTGACATTTCATGTGAATCTTCCGAAGTGGGTGTGGATTAACACGTTTAATTCGCATATCTCGGGTCCGAATCAGAATACAGGCGCGCTTTTATTGGAGATTGAAACAATTTACTTTGTTAATCTTACAACGACTATCAAACGTGTTTTTAGGGAATTGTTTTGTACGCTGTTTTATAGTGTTATTGTTGTTTCATATTATTTATTAATGTTATAATATATACGTATATATTATTATATATATTTTGTGCAAGAAAATACCATTAATAGATGATAGCTTTCAATATTGTTTGTATTAAGTCCATTTCTTAATCTAATTTTCTGTTGACTTCGAAAGTTAATGTGAAACGTCTGGAACGTCCATCGTTTCATATTTTCGTCGTGCACGTGTGATTTATTTTGAAGAGGCATGATTCCTTAACCGAGAAGATGAAATACGGGTGACTAAATGTGGCCGAAAACTGTCTAGCTCGGTGTCCATTGTGACATCCGATGGTAGCTGTCGGCTATGGCAATTTTGCACACACGGCCGAAATTGATGCGCTTTGAATCCTTGCAGGTCGTAAAACACGGACAGAAAGGACTGTTAATTATCAGGGGTCCCTCTTTTTCCCGGCAAAATACATCTCACCGCGATTGCTCGCAACCCTGCCAGACAGATTTGTAAAACAGAAAAATCATTTCCACACACTGCAGTTCAAATAAATTTCTCTCTCTCTTTTTTTTTTTTTTTTTTTATTTGTTCCATATAAACCAATACTCTTTCTCCCCTGTGTATGGTTCCTCTGTGATTGGGAGGATTGTAGTGTTTCCTGAATAATCCAAAAATAAAAATTAATTTCACTTCCTCTGTTTGTGTTTCCTAGTTTAAACTATAAAATTATTTCTACTAGCTGATCTCAACAATTGGAAAAGTGCTTATTATACTGTGTAATTTGTGACGCATTGATATTAATTTTTTTATTATATGTGTTGTATTATAGTCTCTACAAATATTAATAAGATTTTAACATATTTTGAGTGACTCCTATAGTCTATTAATTCCATTATTATTTATTGACCGATAAAAATAGTTAAATGTAATTTATATAATCGATTGCGAGTGAATGTAATTTGTATGTATCGATATCATGGTAAATATACGACGATAGGAATCATAGAAACCTACTCCAAATCGTTCACAAATTTATTTAAAAACTGAAGGAGTGATGACACTGATAAAAAGAAACGAAGTAATTTATAATATTTTGATCTAATTTAAAGTAAACCTTCCCTCTATTAGCTATTCCTAGGTAGGTATTCCTAAACAAATAAAGATATAGCTCATGGTGTTCCTATAATATTCCTGTAATAAAAAATATTTTCCGGAGATTTTTATGTTCGAGAGAGAAAGGAAATATAAACGTGATTTTAAATGGAATTTCATAGAACCCATGACGAATGTACTATGTGGCAATATTCAAGGGGACGAAATAACATCACGGGCTTACGTATTATAACGCGGGTGTGAAAGCGAATGAAAGGAAGCGTCGCAGTCGGTCGAAATAAAAATACGAGAAATTTTTACGAAGTTACGTCGGATCGGGGAGAGATTAATTCGCGGCCGGAATGACGAATTTGCAGCCTGTCATCGACGAACCGTGCGTAGTATTATGAACCTAGCGATTTTCAGCGCGGTCTGTAAGGGTCATTTGTCAAGGGAAGTAATTATTTATGAAATGTGGCAGTGGGTAAACGTATTTCCGCTTGATATTCTCAATGCGATGGTGTTAAGTAAATTTACGGACGAAACTACAGCTCGTTTCCTAAGTTTATTACGGTAACAGAAGAGTCGAGTGGTGCCAATAATACGTTTATAACTGGCCGGTTGATCACATCGTAACCGTGGTATCTGTATCGAAAATAAACCTTTTGGCAATGAAATAAGTATCGAGTAATTTAATGGGGAACGAAATCTTATAACAGAAAGAAATAAACCATTGATCACTACCTTTAATAAAATATTACCACTAACATAAAGTTTTAATAAGATACACTTTAATAGAATTTACAACTTGAAGAGAAGAATATAATTTCTTAATCAACTAGTTTATCAAATAAACTTTCACAATTTAAACAATCGAAGAAAGAATATCCAAAGAATATTGTATTAAAAGCAACGTATTCATAGTTAACGACCGTACTCCATTACAGTTCAGTGGAACAAAATTTTCATACGAACCATAATTGCAGCTGTCGACCGGAAAAAAGCTATTTAATCGAGAACGACCAGACCAACTTTTCATTGCGCCGTTCGGTGTACCTCGCAGATGCAGAACAAGTATACGCGTGTATGTATGTATATGCTCCAGCCGTGGACAGCACAGAGTGTAGGTCTCCACCCCCATGTGCAAGTGCCCATTTAAATTTACAGGGGTATCCACGACACAGGGGTAACCAGTCTAATTGAATTAGTCCCGTCTGGCCAGTGAGAGAGCACGTTTAATCCGTCTTTCAGAAAATTTCGACTATGGCGCACCTCGGAATTTCCGCCGACTCCCTTTCACCAGACATCCAGTCTCCTATCGGCCGCCAAGACGATTCTCCAGCATCCGGCTATATTTTTTTTCCTTTTTTCTATTTGCCGCGAAGGAATCGGAAAGGGAGGTATGGGGGCAGGAGGGCGGTATCTCGATGGATTTGCATTTGAAAGCACCTCCGCCCTCAGCGTCGGAACGGCGCGGCGGCGAGCACAGGGATGAAAGAACGGCAGAGGTTTGTGGGGGCAACCCTTAGTATTTACTCGCCGTAAATACCTGGTTACGAAGGGCTTGTCGACTCTTATATTGATTCCAGACTTCTTCCTCTTTAGTCAGCGAACGGGGCCTTCTGTGAGCTACGCGTTCCTCCAATGATCACTGGCCTGATCCTTCAGAATCGCGCTCGTGGAACGTCGATTCCTACGGTTTTTCGAAGACACGCGAACGCGGAACTTTTAGATTTATCGCTCGATTTACGGGCCAGTCTCGAGTCTCTTCATTGCTTTGAGAAAAGTTTGCCTCGCGTCGTGTCGTTTCTTCTATTTCACTGCCTCTTCCTCTTCTGTCTTTTCGTGCCGATTCCTATTCTCCGGCCCCTTCCTTTTCTTAGTCGTGACTGCCGAACTTCGTTATTTCACGAAGCCAGTATACCTGGGGTCGCAGAACGGTTGCTAGATTTCGTCGGTAGAATTCCCACGCATTTCGTCTCCTTTTTCTTCTTCCTGCTCTCTTCCTTCCTTCGTCTCGGTTGCTTGCGGGATAATGGAAAAGTTGGATACCCGGGCAAGAAAAAGGACCGAAAGCGCCGAAAAATTGATAGCCGGTTAATACCGATCTATCTATCGTATTCTGCAAAAAACTGCTCTTACGAAATTCTTCGATTAAGCTGATGAATTTACTGCTTTCAATCTAAACAAAATTCTGCAAATACGATTTTTCAATTTACGCTAATATTTTGATGTTCTTTCCTTTCGTCTAATATTAAGTTTGTACATAAATTGTACGAATTTTATGGCGTAACGATGACGAGTAATCTTAAATTAATTTGATAAAAATACAAATAGTAATTTAGGAACAATAAGTTAGTAGTATCTAATTATCATCAAGTGTACATTCAGTGGGATCATTCGATCGTAAATTGAAGGATAATTCAATATGTTAAAAAAAGGATACTTCAATATTCTTGAGTAACACGTAGGTATATTTACGATTAATATCCGTCTATTAATAAAATGAATATTAGCCTATCGAATAAAGATTTTCACGACATTGAAAACAATTTCTTACGATGAATATGTCAGATATGCTAAGTAGCATATTTTCTCAAATATTTCTTTAACTATACATGAAGCTTTTTACATAAATATAGTATATTTATAGCGTAAATTTGACGTCAGCAAACATATGTCTGATATATGTATAGATTGTTTGCCACGAATTAAATACCGTAACTAAACGCGCAATATTTAACAAATTCAAACAGAAGATATACTTTGGTTATTTACAGATACACACGCATACAAATAATATATCTAGTCTCTAACGGTATCGATGCATTTGTCTGAGAACGGATTTATAACGTGTACTTATTTTCGTTTATCAAGATCATTAAGAGCGATTGATTTCTGTTTACGTATTCTGTCTGTATTAATCTTATACGAGTATCGACAGTCGCGTATGAATCATGCTGGTTGCCGCACGAAATTCGAATGCTTCTCACACAAATCAAACTAACTGTTTATTTCAACGCGTTGCACATACAACCTGTATGGCGTTTAATGTGTTAATCGTGAATTACAACCTGCTAGATGAATAACTATTCTAACAACAATAATCCAATATTAATCCTCCCTACTCTATTGTCGGTATTATAACGTGCACAATCTACGTGGAAGTAATTCCAGTGTTGCGACAAATTGTAAACTCGTGCGACCATAAACACCAATGTGCTGAATTGTGTAAAGCTGGTAATAAACAACGATACTAATGAATATAATGTTTTGTCGCTTTTAGAAAAATTTTTTACTTGCTTAAAATTTTTATATCGATGTTTCTTATCTTTTTTGTTACGATTCAAAATGAATCGCATTGTTGCTTTCACATAAAATTTTCTTTTTTATTCGTATTCGGTTGTAGCACAAATTGCATGTACTTTTAACTAGGAAAGTTTTCTCTGACGACTTTACTTGTGTTTAAAACTGAATATTATAGAATAGTTCACAATAAATAATTTTCTCTTGTGCGAAGAAACTCGTCTCGTTATTCGTATAATAAACAAGGTTATACAACCTAATGAAATTAGGAAGCTATTTATTGTTCTCATTTTTGCACGAACTACAACATATTCTAGAATTACGTTCACATTGGCAAGCATTGGAATAGAAAATACAAAATCTTATTTTTCAAAAGTAATAGAAAAAAGTTAACGAATCAAAGGAGTAACGTCGATATCGCTTTATGGTAAAAAGTTCTTTCAGAGCCAATTAAATATGGAAGCTAAATTGCTTTGAAGTGTCACTCTTGAAGAAAAAAGACGTTTTGTGATGTATCGCTCTATATTTCTCCTACAAAGTGAGCGTCCAACTTTCTAACCAAGAATACCGGATATTGTTTGACATTTACCCTCTCGTTCTTTTCTGATCTATCAAATCTATCAAACGGTTTTCACTTTATCCAACACAACGATCCTGTTTAACCGAAGCTTTTACGTCTTTATCTTGTTTACCAAGTAGTTTAACCTTCTATCTGCTTGATAACGACGAGAAATGTTCAAATAAATTTGTGAAATGACCGAAAATACACGAGAGAGGAATATTATTCGGGCGGATAGTGGCTGGCTCGAGCTTTCATCCCCCAAAATATAGCTATCTCATCGTTGACGTCGTTTTTCGTCATTGTAGAGTGAGTTGTTTTCGCGACTTTCTCGAATAAACACGACGATTGCTCGAAAAATCTTGCTCGAACACGATCGGCCGACAATTTTATCTTGTTTACGAACTCTTCCGGTTTCGTAACTGGCTAATAACGGTGGGAAAACGTCGAAATAAATTCCAAAAATGGCTGTAGCTTCGAACGATCATTAAGTATTTGGTCGTATAAGCTGCAGCAGCTCGCTAAACCTATCGTTAATGCTTCAAGCTCAAAGATATTTTCCAATTGTCGGATACATAAAATTCCTTTGAAGCATATCTAGTCGTTTAACACAGTTTACTATTATTTATCGCGATTTGTACTCATTTTTTCATCATTCTTCAATGGGACCGAGTCTTACTAGAATATAAAGTAATTATCTCACAAGCTGCACAATATTAGGAAATATAAATATAAAAATAATATTAATATTTTATGACATAAAAATTGGAAGCTTATCATTCGCTAAACAAAATTTTGTAGAACATTTTACTACAGTTTTAATTCACTTTAAATTTATTTTCAATAGAGACACTATTTTCTCAAAACCACATAGAAAATTAAATATAACATACGTTTAATTGAAAACATCGAAATATTTAACTTTTCATACGATTTTAGAAAACTAAGGATGTATTTTATTTTCAAGTTACAAAATTTCATGATGGTAAGATGTCACGTTGTTGGTTTTTCGGGAACAATGTTGTTGCACGATATATTTTGTCTAATACTTTATGTTATAATAACAGAATAACAGTTTCATATTGTACTACATACTTATTCCCTCATTTATTTTGCATTATTAGTTGATCAACGTTAAATGTTTTATTACTTTTCACTACCGTGGTACTCTATTAAATAAAAAAGCATTCCTTAAAGAGATTATCAAAGTTCCTTTTTCCGCCAGCTAGTAACCGAACAGAATACGGGAAATATACGTAGCGTATGTGAAAAAATTGCAGATTAAAAGCGAAAATTTACCAAAAGAAAAGGTATAGAAAAGAATGTGATGTCATCACTTTGATGATCTGTCGAAATCATACTACACACCTACATATGTGAGAAGAAAAATTTTTTTTTATAGATCCACTAATGACAAAAATAACGAGGGAGTTATATTATATACGTAATCCACCCCCTATATCCGTGTAATAATTTTATATTTCGATGTTATTCTCTTGTACGTTATTGTACATTCTGCCATATTGTAGTATCGAAATGAATGAAACGACATAATCAATTAAAATATCATCAAATTTCAAATTACAATTTTCCGTATACGAAACATGATTTCCTCCCTACAGAAAATACTACTTCGTCCGATGTACAACATCTCGCGTAGCAACAATTTTGCGAGTATTTATAGCATCTCATAAAGACGCTCTAAGACTGTTATGCTTGTATTCAGAAGAGAGACAAATGTCCGTCACATATCAAGGGGGTTAACTCTCTGAGCCAAGGGGATGTACAGATTACGTTTTGCGGATCGATATACGGGGAACGTAAGCGGCACGATTATCACCCTCATGTTACCCCCGAGACTACGTTTCATTGTTACGCATCCCTAAACTATAATTTTTTTCAAGCTAATTCGCAAGCTTCCTTTGCTTTTTTTCTCGTGCAGCTTTTCGTATTACCTTCAGAGAAAAGTCCGATTATCGTTATCTAATATGAAATACTCATCTTATTCTAGTTTTTTGCCATAGAATTTGTATATTTGTTTATTAACCATTAAGATATATTGTCTTAATGCATAATTTGTGTACTTTGGTATATAGAATATTGAATTGGTATATGTAGAATTCAGAAAAAAATTGGGGTAAAAATCTGTCATTTGAAGAAGCTATAGACAAACTTAATCATCATTCGTAGAAAGTGAAATAATTCGAAACGTTGAAACTCATTGTTAACATATATGAATATGATTAAGTAAAGTTATTTCTATAAATAAATTCGTTTCTGGAATTTACTGAAGGATATCAAAATATACTTGTGTATAAGAAATGTACCATTTGTGTTATGTATTTTTAGCATTCAGGTTTTAACAAAATTTTTCCAATAAAATAGAAGCGACAACACTAAATAAAGGATAAATAAATTAATTGATTAAGATCAATAAATCATTCTCATTGACTCGGTCCAATCACACTTACTTCAGTATTTGGGAGTTTATGAATTTAAAACAATCTTCAGATGTTAGAAGTTTTAAACTATGTGTTCCATGGAAAATGTCTTACATATCCTACACGTACTCACTTATTGCGATATATTATGAAACTTTTAGGCGGATATTTTCCGAACTTACTATCTGTTTACGACAACGTTTATGCATAGTGTACGAAGTTAAATAAATAAACGAGTTACGAAAGCAATGAATATTTAACGTGCACATCATAAATTTGAAGAAAATTCAATTGTTTGCCGAATGAGAAACTACTTTACGTTAATCCAGAGAATGTTAAATTTATGTCTTTATAAAAAAAAAAAACCTGCGCGCACACGTAGTTTTTTTTTTTAAATGATTATTATAAATATTTGTTACATAAAAGGATTAGTTTAGTGAAAGTTTGCTTAGTTTGGTGAAGGCTGTTTATGAATATCTTTCATATATAATCAGAGATATAATTGCGTAAAGAAATCTAAAAATTTTAATTCGTAAAAACACACGACGAAGGATAAGGACGACAGAAAAATTTTATCGCAAGAAATACATTCTACACGAGTGAAATGTCGGTGTTGAACACGTTCTCGTTTATCTGGTCCGATATTTCTGATTGATCACGTTTATACTTTCTTCGTTGTTCTCCTCCGTTGGTACGCGAACGCTTGGCATCTCCGTTCTTGTAATTAAAACGTCATCGCGTCTATTTATCCTGTCGAACGATCCTGATAAATGTTTCTGTGATTTCAACGCGAATCCGTTATACGGAAACGTGACGCGGCGACTCTTTCCATCCCCTTCCTTATCGAACTTCTACTCTCTACACCCCCTTCCGATGTGTTGAACTTCCCTTCCGTTCATGCCGATACGCCGCCTTCCGTTTCCACGGATGAAGAGAAGATCTAATAACGTTAACAGACTCGTTGTTTTCCTCCTCGGATGGCTGTAATCCCATTTTATGGAGTCGCGAATGTAGATTGCGCAAATGTGTACAATCGTAATGTATGTGCTCCGGGTATATAAGCGCATTTATAAACGCGCGTCGGGGTGAAACGCGTTACACCAAATCGTGCGTCTTGCAGTAGACGACAAGGGACGCATTGGTTGCTTGGCGAAACACGTCGCAGCGACAGTTGTTCTATGATTTCTCATTAACTCAGCTACGATCTTAGTCGCAAGTTCGAATTTGTCCCCCCGAAACTGTTCATTTCCTAATCTGACGCGTGCTTCTTTTAATCCCTTACACGTTATTATATATTCAATTCTATTCTTGCTTTAATTTTTGTTATGTTAATTCTTTGTAAGATACATATATTCCAGAACTGAATCAATCTACAGTTATTTTAATGTTCCATTAAGTTAATCGAACGATTCAGGTTAATGTATGGTTATTTTGGTAACATTATCCAATATCAAATTGTAATACAATTACAATTACGGTAGTACTTTGGTTTCAAATTAACATAATTATTGTTATAATATTCGTTATACGGTTTCGTGCGCGATTAAAATGTTTAATAATCCTTTGAACGATAATCCTGCTGAACCGAACAAAAGAGACGTGTAATTAAATTAAAGCAGGATTCATTGATGTTACATAACCGATCTCTTAATATGGTTACCGTCTGTGTAATTAGCCGGCTGTTCGTACGTTATTTACACAAGAATAAATAATTAACTTTCTTGCTATAAATACAATTATTATTAACATAGACGTTCTATATTTGCAATTTTGAGTCGCCAAAAAACAGTAAAAATGTTGGATCTAATTATAGATTACATGGCTTAGCCGAGCCCTTAATTATAATCCATAATTATGTCTACTGTCCAGACTATCTTGCTTGAAGCAACTATAATGGCACTATCCATAACACTAATGTATGGGACCTGTAGGGGATTGAGACACACAGGCTTAGCCATAATTATTCCTTACATGTAAAGTTAGTTCACTCGAAATGATAGTCGAAAACTTTTTAGTACTCTCATTATGTACCCAGTGCCTTTACATTTTTGTTTATTCTCGCTCGTTTTATCCATTTTAAAATGTATTATAATAATTCACTTTCGAAATTTATAATTTAGTATTTCAAATATTTCACGATTTATTTTTATTGACATATTGCTTCTGTGCTCTAATTTTCTCGTTGAAACAGAATGCAAATTTGATTAAACCGCATACACAAAATTTAATTTTACCTATTCACGGAACCTGTGTTCCAAGAATTTCCAATAGCTTTTATAATTTTATGAAAAATTAATTTGTATTTACCTTTTGATTAATTTTTCATATCTGCTTTGGTGTTATTTTCAAAGACTGAAAAGTTCATCGTGGTTACATATATACATATAACACTAGTTCAAAGTGGTTACTTTTCTTTACGTGTTAATTCTTTAATAATTTTTATTGACAAATTGTGCGAAATATGGGGATTTCGTTGCTTTCGCCTATATTTATTTTCAAAAAAGCTTTCTATGAAAAGTAGAAATTACTTTTGACAATTAAAACACTTACGCGGTCTTTGTTCCGAATAACAAACTTATGCTATCCGACTATGGAAAAAGGCAGTAATTGCAGAAAATGTGTGAAACGAGTTTCTACGTACTTTTGAGTAATTATGAACATTCTGTACCTTAATTTTTGTGCAATGTGATAATAAAATATAATGTTCTGTTAAAAAAGTTAATAATATATCTGCTGCCTTTAAACAAAATTTAATCGATACAAACAAAAAAAGCAGTGATATGTGGTATTGTACCATTGCACCTACAAAATGGTATTGCATACGATGTTAATAGTTGAAACTGTAAATTGTCTCTTTAAACCTTCTTTAGTCCTGATGGAATCTTCGGTGTCATTGTTAACAATAATCGAACATTTTATTTTATACGAAGAAAGCGAGAAGCCAAACAAAATGAACTTTTATCTCTTTGTGATAGTAAAACGTACTGTATAAATGTCTTAATAGAATAGTAGCACCTAAATGTAGCTTAGCAAGTGATCAATTTGAGCTATCTGCATGTGACAGAATTGATCCAGCTTTTCCTACCCGAGGACTTTTCCTGCCTTTTATCATAATTGGACAGTATGCATAACTATATCTATGTCAGTATGTATAACTATATTCAGACGCATTATGAGTGACGGTCAAAGTAACCTATACTAAAAAATACATTGCAAGAAAAATAGATATACAGTCAGCCCTCCTATAACACTGTTAGTTCGTTTCGTGTTTTAGCGAAATCGTATTATACAATTGAATATTGCGTTATATGAGGACTGTCCAAGTTTATTAACTCGCGTTACATAGAAATCACATTATACATAAGAGGGTTGTCGCAATCTTTGCAGCGTGTTACATCCCAAAAGCCGAGTTTCCGAAGGACTATGTTCTTGAGTGTATTATTATTTCCTCTTAAATGAAAGTACATCGAAGACATAGGAACTGAAGAGAAATTACGGATAGCAGTAGAAAGGAATAAATGTGACATCTTAGCAGATAAGAACATTCGAAGTGTGCGGTCGCCAATCGTTAGTTAACCATGGTTTGTAAATTAACGACTGAAGTTAGCGATAATTGCTGATCAATCAGGATTAATCAGACGCAGTCAAGGTTCCAGTTAGCTAAAGTTAGATGTGATCAAACTTCCGCAACCCTCAATTAATTGATTGACATGTTGCTTGTTCGAAGGAAATGAAGGAAAATCAAAGAATTTCGCAAGTTTCCATTTAACAATTCATATTCAATAATTCGATTTAAGAAACAAGAACGACATTGTATCCTACGGTGCTGCAACAGCTACGATGACTGAAAATTCCATCATATTACTCTCTTATGTATAGGAAATTCATCTCTTTCGAGAAAGATAATTTATTTATTATTATTTTTCGATGAAGGCTTTTTGCGAATATTTCGCTTCTAATGGCAATCTGGCGTTAACAAGCGTACCAAGTCAGACACGACGTGACATAACTAGCGCAGAAATGGCAGCGTGCCCAACTAAAAGCTGGTTCAGACTTAGAGACAATTGTTCACAGACAAGTGTCGTGGACAGTTCGTAATCTGCGTACGTTATTTGCAGATAATCTACGAGTATAAGAGACGAAATGCGAATTCGCGGACAAATATTAGCCTGTCTTTTGTCTTTCGTTGAAACGGAAAACAAGAGACAATGTTTGCTAACATTTCAAGACGGAGCATGCAAAAGGACAACGGTTTTAACTTTTACTGTAATCGCAGTATACACAGTTTTCATATGATTTGTTGTAAGCCAGACAAAGATAAAATTGTATTATTTATTTAGGATTTCTAAGCAAATGAATTATTGGTAAGTGCGAAATGTATGTAGAGATTATATAAATTAGATCGTAAAAATAATATGGTGGAATATTCGTGTGATAATTAGAAAGTAACGAAAGAAAGAAATGAAAACAATTTAAAATGCTAATTTGGATGGGGACACAGAGAGTTGCCAAATATCTCAGCTATATATCGCAGCGTTCCATCTAGACTGTAATTTTATAAAATCCGGCATTACTGTGCAAAGTGTGCCTGGTGCCTTCTTCTTTTCATTCTTAGGTCAACATCTTGAAGTATAATTTCAAAGTAATACCACGACATTTTTACGAAACTCCTAAACTCAATGCTGTCTTCTAGAAGTCGCTTCCGTATTCATAATCTTTGACTGAAAATATACATTCAACTTCGAATAAAAATTTACTTCTTTCTATGCAAATTCAAAAGCAGAGAAGATCAAACATAGTACTCATTAATGTTCTTTCTCTGATTTTAAGCCTGATCTAAATTGGCAGTAGTAGTTGACATTGAAAAGTTCTTCGAATCCTCATTCATCCTTTAGACTCACTCATATATATGTATATATTTTTCATATACGTATACTTATTAGCGAAAAGTCTACTTGTACGTGTTGATACATTTAATTGATGACATTCAAAAATAAGATTAGATCACTTGAGAGCACAAAATTTGATAATTCGCAAACATTCTCATGTGGTGGTAACAAATAGTGGATTAACGACGCACGTATCTTTATTAACATGAACGTATTATCTATGTCATCCTAGATTTCAGTACAAACACAATACTAACTATAAACTACACATAAGTTGCCTATTAACATTTACAAGCCTGAACGTCTCTTAATAAACAAAGCGTTTCTTACTACATCGAAGATGACCACCAGTCACCGCTGCTGCAGTTCTATTAAAAAGGTACGACATATTGATCATGAAGAGATCAAAGAATTTCTCATTGGTGCTCGAATTTCAAATACCTAACACGTGTTTCAAGTTTCGTGTTCAACATTCTATCAGCAGCTGCCTGTTAAAATTCTTCGTCCGGGCGATACACGCATGCATGCACATGCTATTTCGCGTTAACGGCCACAGCGGTTGCTATATACGCCGCTGGTATCGCGGTATTACGTCGCTCCGCTTCCTCCATTTCGGGATCCTGAATGCAAGATGGTCAAAGGGCTCATGAAAGAGACGCGAAGAGCGAATTCGACGCTACCGCGTTACTTGTCTGTCCCTGTAAACAATGAAAACCATCGATCCGTTGACTGAAACGAAGAAGAGAATTTCTCGTCGGATCCCTTGACGGATGACGCGCGTGCATCAGTATGTCACGAACGCTCTTAAGCATCTACACGCTTACTCTGAAAAGTTTCAGAATAGGCTGCTTTCCCGAACTTGCCGAGAAGGCTTGAAATTTCCTCCCATGCCGATAGATTCTCAACCAAAGTTCCCACATGCCGAGAACCTTGACACTTGCTTTGCTCTATTTTTTTCTGTCTGCATCTTTCTCCCTCCCCGGCACATTCCCCTTATTCTCTTCTTTTCTTTGCGTGTTCATCCTGCGTTTTTTTGAGTTTCGAACAATCAAAAAGTATATACTTGATATCGCGTGGCTATGAAACAATGACACAGTCATGTGAGAGTTATTGAATAAAACAAATTAATTAAAAATTCAATTAATAATTTCAATAAAGTAATTACCATATTTTTGTATCTATGTCGATCTGATATCAAGTTATTTAATATCTTGTGGTAGAACGGTTTAGCAAATATTCACGTTTCTCTAACGATCACTTATAATATTCGTGAATTTATTGGAGACATAAATACATATATACGAGAATCTATTTCATTGATTCATTAGATACGTATGATATAAGCGAGCATTAATCGATGAATAATAATAGATATAACTGATATTATATATTTTAGTACGTTCATATTATTTAATATTGCATAAATACGGTTAAATTTATATGCTCTTGATAAAATTATCACCTCTTTATTTATACTTATGGAGATCATGAGACCCATGTATATGGAAATTTTACTTCAAAATTCATTTTAACCATCCAATGTATCATATCACGTCATTCATCTTCGTTCATAAATAAGCCATGCAATGTAGTACATTTGCAATTAGAATTCATAGAATGTTGTAAACAATCGACTACCTAAACGCTATATGATTGTATTACGAATTTGAGTTCTTCATATTGACAATTGCAATTAATAAGATTAGCATTTTAAAAATATTCTACCTTCAGATGAATAAATTTTCTGTAAATTAAATCCATTAAGAGTTTGTCACCTGAAGCGTATGGAATAAATGCTAAATTTTTTAACACCTCGTGATTTGCATTCGACACGATTATAAGACAATAAGTTGATAATTCGTGTCCTCGTTATACATCATAGAAATAATATACAGGTAAAATATCTTTTACGCGATAAAAGATCTGTGAAATTTATTTGTGCAACAGAAACAAATATTTGTCATTTGTACCATTGTCAATGACAAGAAGCGGATTTTATTCATACTATGAATAAAATCAATATACATCGTATTACACTTAATCGAAAGAGTCTAAGCCAACTTTGAAATTTGGCTAATAATTTCTTAAAGAAAACAATTATTTCCACCACTAACGTTCTTCGTATTAAACAATTCTCAAACAACGATCATTGTTTTGCCTTTTTAACGGCCTACGAGAATCTACGTTTAAAGAAGTTCAAAGAAGTACGCTTAAAAGAACTATATTATGTACTATGCGTATAAAAGGCTCAACATCAAATACATAGAATTATCACAGACTGTATTAGATCCCCTAGAACTCTTTGTTGTGTCGCGTTAAACGTTTCCGTTTCAAACGACCAACGTTCTACGTGTCACGCTTCAACGTGCAAGATCGTTTCGAAAATATTTCATTGCTCAATCCTTCGGCACGAACGTGCGTTTGAATGGAAGCTTTGTGCGTAGGTACTGTTGGCAGACCTTGTCACCTCTGCGAAGCGTGCGGAAACACGCGAAAGGATCGAGCGTAAGCGGAAGGAGTTACGCAACTGGCAAACAAAGTGATACCGACACGTATACACGCGTGTTTGTAAAACACGTCATCGTTCTCCTTTGCCGCGTCTTTCAGCCAACCAAGTATCTGTCTTTCATGCTGCCAATACCCGTGGCAGTTTAAACTTCCAATTGCTGTCAGGAAAATATCGGTGGCGCGATGGAAAGCCGGCTACCGATAAAGTGCCCTCCCGGAAGGCTCGTATAACTGCATATTTCCTGCTACGTTTACCTCGTTTTGTCTCGAGATGAAAAAAGGCTAACCTTCGTACTCTCTGCGGTGTACGATCTCGAAATAAGTTCTACTCTTACCTCCTCTCCTCCCCGCCTACGTTTGTCATCCCCCTGGGAGGTACTTTCAGTATAGCTACTCGTCTTTTGTATTTTTGCCCCAGCTTCGTATTTTCCTCTATACGCTCCGTTCGGAGATCGCTTTTGAATATCGCCCCGATAGCCTGCTATTCTGTTACGAACGTACTTTCGTTCTTTATTGCAGTATTCGAATGGGACCGTGCATACCTATCGCTTCATGTGTTATAAAGGAACGCGTCCTTTTATCGAAATACGTGTCACAGGGAAAGGCGAGCAACCGTTTCATTCCGAGAAATTTGTTTCGTACGGTGCTAATTCCGCCTGATAGTTCGCGCTTCAGCCCGTGAACCAATCGCAAACATATCTTCTTCTAATACAGTAATTCTGTAATTTATCACGTGCCTGACAATGTCGAACGAAACGATGCTGCTTTAACGGCAATGTTCTTGGGAATGATTTTTAAACATTAGACACAGCTGCATTACAACTCATTGAACATGGCACTCAAAATTTCAGGAAATCCATTAAGTGTTTTATTCTGAAGGAGGGGCTTTCATTTTTGCCGCAGATGGTAAAGTGGACGAGGAAACGCCCTCTTTTTCTTTTCTTCTCTTTCCTTTTCTTTTTTCTTTTAGAATGGCAATTCATTAATGGCGAAAGGAGTGGTTTTGATGCTATTTCTCACATTTCAATTTTCGAACAGTTTTGAAATATAACTCGTATGATACAATCTTTCGAGAAAGTTATTACAACAACCATCATTCCAATATTCTAGGCAAAGTCAATAAAAGAAATCGGCATCTTCTGAAGCTCTTTTTACTTTGTGTAATGAAACGAATATTCAGTATTAATTTGAAAGACGGCGTTCGCGATCGGATTCCTGTACTAATGAGGTTAATTATAACCGGTACGTATAACCCTAAAAAGGAAGCTATCTAAATGATTCGAGCCGTAATTCTTTGTAATTGCTACTTACACGATCTTTATATACATATTATCACGTTCATGTAGAAAGAATTCGAAAATAGAAATCATTTTTTATTAATATGACT
Organism: Bombus pyrosoma; assembly: GCF_014825855.1. Lineage (NCBI taxonomy): Eukaryota > Metazoa > Arthropoda > Insecta > Hymenoptera > Apidae > Bombus > Bombus pyrosoma. Next base: position 7,436,341 of record NC_057773.1, on the reverse strand, counting down.
AGTAATTTTGGATTATTAATTCGAGATCAGGAAATTATTGCTAAACCATGGAAATTTTGTTTGAAAAGTAATATAATAATTTTAAAGAATGATTTATAGGTATATTTGTCTTCGATCAGTAAATTAATTTTGAGAACAATCTTCGCAAAATTGATCTATGATATTTATTTAACAGTAATCACGTAACAACTGATACAGAACGTTTCATTTTTAGAAACATGTTAATAAACTTAAGTTCTCCGTGACATAATTTTACCGCGACACAAGTGCGCCGAATCGTAGCCTTAAAATACCAATTAGCGTTCGATGGAACGGCGCAAAGCTTCGAAATATTCGTAGAATTTGTCAACCGTATAAAGGGAAGATACCGATTCATTCAAAGTTTCCTAATTTGCACCACACACAACGGCCTGAAAGCATGCCTTCCTGATCAATGAACTCGCGTTTTAAAGCTTTCGTTCAATTAAATGACCTGCCTTTACGACCGGCTGCAGAAATTTAATTTCTGGCCAGTCTTCACGAAAAATTGATATGTTTCGCCGCGTGTTTACGATCGTCTTTACGACTCTTTGGACGTTGCTCGGCCACTTACAACCGGAATAGGGCGGACCGGCACTGATATATGTTGTGGGAGTTCAACTGGCAGCAGAATTCCAAACTGCGCTCCCTCATTCTCTCAACTTTCTTACGTAAGTACACCATACTCGAACTATGTCCAAGTTCGAGCTATCTACTACCAGAAGTCAAGTGGCTTTATGGAAAATAATTCGAGTTGCTCATGTGAATTACCACAACTTTTGCGATCGTTCGTCGGCTATTATAGCGTGTACTCGAGCAGACGGGGTGGACTTGGCTAATCAACGATGCGAAGTAAACGGTAGAATAAGATTTACACAACAATGAAATAAATGCTTTTATCAGGCTTGATCGATGTTTATAGCCCGATATTCAATTATCCCACTTTCGACGCATCCCTGCATCCTGCGCCGTTTGCATGGCGAGATCTGTCAATTTGATCGAAACTGATATTTTATGTCCCGTAAACTGCTGGAAATTTTATTGCCGTTCTAATTTTCCGTTTTAGGGAATCGATTCTCTTTTACGATCTTTCTGTGGGTAGCAATGAAAACTGTACTTATACAGGTATGTAATATTCGCTCGGAAGCGTATTAACTTTTTCCATTACGGAATGTTTCCAGGCGTATTCTAACGGTATTACATATAACTCCGCGGAAAATTCCAACGACTTTTTGATAAGGGATAAAGAGACGAAATATTGGAATAGTTTTATTTAGCAAAATTGTTATTCGACGTATTGTGTATCGCACATTGTAATTCAGAAATATCTGGACGTCACATGTTTCAGTCAGAATGTGAGTTAATTCCACAATTAATTCCAGAAATTCCGTTTTCTCAAACGTTACAGTTTTAAAGAATTAATAAACCGATAACAAGAATGTATTCAATGTATCCTTTGATAAGAGTATATTTCCATTCTGAGCAAATACTCGGCGAACGAATGAAATGGAAAGACTGAATGATCTCGGCGTTGCATTCCGTTCGGCCATGTTCACTGGATTTGTTTATTGTGCATGAAGTATTCAGTCCTCATTAGCGTTTCACTTTAAAGAGAGAATCGTTTCGAACGTTACGAACACGGTAACCTATTTCCAGCGAGAACGAGCAACACTTGTGAAGCAAGAAGCGGTTGAACGTAAAATGAATATGTAGAATAGCCGAGAATTCTTCTCGTACCGTGTAACACGCTTGTCAGAACGTCCTTCATCTGGCTGGTTTCGTCGTCCCTTTTCTCCCTTCTTAATTAACATGACTCTCAAGGGTTAAAAACTATTCCTGCGCGACAAAGGGGAAAAAAAAGAAGCTGGTAACACGGTTGAAAGAAACACGACCTGTTGGAAAAAGTTGTTCTTGCATAATAGCTGGATATTTACGCGTGGTTACACACATAGCCATTATTCGCCGGTACGGTCGGTTTTTAGTGAAGCTTATTTTTATGGCCACTCGTGCTGCCAGTATAATTCGGTTCGTTCTTCTGCCATTCTCGGTTAGAATCGCAAAATCTTTCGGTTGTTACGCGTCAGGATTAAAGGAGAATGTGCTGGCAATTTGCCTACATAGGAATCAGAGAACAGCTCGTAGTTGCACCATGTATAAACTTTATCAACCCTTGTGTGCGTTACATACGTTTTTCGAGATTTCAAAATCAGTGCCGGCGCTTAGGAATAATACGATCTCACGGTATAAGGTACTCTGCAATATATTCTGGTAAATATTTTTTAAGTAGCTTTGCTGGAATGTATTTACGATACTAAAAATTTCATTTCTTAACGTCTATCGTTTGGGACTTAAGGATTCTTTAAATGCATAGGACAAGACATTTTATGTCGTTGTAACCTCTCCAGGAATACTACTGGGTACGTATACGTGGCTTTAGCTTTTTCTAAGTTCATGGTTGATCTTAAGGAGCATAATGAACTGTTACGAGTAAATATTTTCTAGGAAATTCCTTAAACTAAAAAAGCAGGAGATATTTTACCAACTGATTTTTAATTGCTATATGTACAACATATCGTGTAGCTTTACGCTACGTCACTGTAATCTTACATTCAGAGTAATAAAATTGCTTTATTCATATTGGAAAATCTTTATTATGTAGGAAAACAAAATTAGAGAGTATGAAAAGCACATTGACTTATTAGAATCTTACATAATCTAGAGAATATTAAAAGTATTAGAAATAATTTTTTTCCCTCTGGTCTTCAATAATTCGTCCCTGAGAACGGTGGTCAAAAGGAATTAACGTTAAACAGCTGGATATGCTTCCGTTAAATCGGACAATTTTTACGTAAAATATTCCTTTCTGCAAGTGATAATCCACGTATTGAATCCCATGAAACAATATGGGAAGATATGAATCTTACAACTGAAGTGTGAATAAGGAACAAAGGTATATGACAAGGAGCAAGCAAGTAGTAGTGGATCGCCTATAGTCAGACGCATATTACTTCTAACTTCAAAGTGCTTTTGTCTCTAATAAATCCTTTCGAATTTAAACCAGACGCTGTATGTTATTAATACATTTGTTAAAAATGTGAAGAAGCTCTGTCTAATATACAATAGTCGTATATACTTAACGCTAATTGACACTTCGATTTTATGAACAATGTCATTGCATGAAAACCTTGAACTCGATTCCTATATTGGGTAAATTTTTCTGCCGATGTTACAATAACGAGACGTTTTACTTGATACATCAGAGGAATTTATGCAGTTTTCGATTGACCATTGTAATTTCCACTTTGCAGGAAACAGCACCTCTTAACGACTGCTGCTTTTCCGACAGTGCATTAAGTAAAGAGCACCGTTTCACGTAATTTTCAATTTCGTATAATCTGTTCGATTTCTCTCGGTTGTTCACATCTAGCGCATGCAGTACAATTCGATAATAATTGAAAGTCGATGAATAAGTCGAAGCTTATGCTTGCCTGACTTTTACATTTATCGATACGAAAAATGTTTAAAAGTGCTGTTCATATAATTGTAAATATATATTATAAAAGACTGTTTTATGCTATTCTCGCTAATATTAAACTGCTTAAAAAACAAAAATTTATATAAAATTTCTGTGTTATGTATAATTCATTTAAAAATTGCTAATTATAATTTCAACATAATTGTTGAGTATATTACACGACGTTCTATTGCAATAAGAGGAATATTGATGTTACATGATCGTTTTATGAACATATTATATGTATAGAATGAAACATTTTACAATCTCATTAACAAATGTAGTGAGATACGACTACTCTGATTATATTGGCAAAATTATTTATTTTGAAATTTATTATGAAAGTATTTGAACAGTCAATCGTTCATTACATTACTAAGCCACAAATATTTAATGGGATCATTTTTAGCAATAGTTCTGAATTTAAGACGATTATTCATGTCCTGTACAATTTTCTTTACTATGTTGTACGCGTATATTTGCGGTAAATGTCTTTTAACTTTAATGCACATTTTCTAGTTGCGGTTTCAAGTTCTATATACGTAATCACGATCGTTGTTACGAATGCCAATGAACGCTGATTCAAAATGTTTCGTTCAAGTGCTTTCACGAATCAATGCAGGTCGTTCGGGAAGAAGATTGATTTAAGTTCCCATTATTCATACACATGAACAATGTCAGGAAAATAGAAATTCTCCAATATTCTATAATATTTAAAATAGGTGCGTTTTTAAACGAAACTTAACAATCAGAAGGGAATGAGACAAATAAATTTATGGACACTGCAACCATTAATATTCTGTAGTATCGAATATTTGTTTCCAAGAAAATCGCTTCTACGTCAATAATTGTAAAATTTCTTTACCTCGGACCGCGAATTTATCGCTGTTTACTTCGTGGAGGAAGTTTCTCCGTTCAGCGCGGAGAATAAACAAGAAGCTTGGAAGGATCGAAAAAATTTCCGAGTCGATGGGCTGCTTAGTACGCGCGAGACAGTAAAATACGCTGTGGCCATCAAACTCGAGGATTGCCAACACAAGCGTACCAAGTAAATACTTTTTTTCAGCAAGATAAGCTTGTCGTTTTTGCGATTCCGTGGAGCATGGGCCACGGCATGTAACTGCATCAAGAGAAGGAAGAAGGTATCCAGCAGTCGATATGAAACCGAAGAGACCACTGCAGCTTTTCAACGCTAAAATACCGGAGATGCCGTGCATTCCTTCCGTATACTCAGGAGGGTAACCGGATCCTCGGCTAGCTTCTTCCGTCGCTGATTCTTCAATGCTGAAGGAGCAAGCAACTGGAAAGCTGGCCGACCATCCTTCCAGCCGGTCCTCCCGACCGGCCGATTATATTCCAGGGGAGCAATAAAGCGATTAGGATGCTCGGTTGTACGCGGCAGCTTAAGGAGAGAAATGAGGACGCCGGCCAGGACCGTAGCTACCAATAGATTGCCCTACGGAAACTGAAAGAGAGGGAATGCATAGAAGCTCTTTCCTTATAATACGCGAAATGCCTTTAAATACGGAATGCCGACTCATCGATTATTCCAGATATGCCGCTAATACGCATTCTATTCGTGCCTCGACGCACGCTTTCGATTTTATGATTATGGTTACGCTTACGCAGGACCGCGGTCGCGCTCCCATCATCTTTCCTTCTGACAGCAGTTTTGCAGTAATAAACTTTGATCCTGGTCCATCATTTCGCTAGGAGGGTGTTTGCTGAGCTCGATAAGAAAATATGTAATGGAGAGATATTTGATGATAGCATACGAGGCTAAAGTGTGGTGGTAGCTGGTGAAAGTGTTTCATATTTTCTCGTTTAAGGTTTTACTTGTTGTCTTGCTATCAGTTGAATACAGTTTAAACAAAAACGAAGTGAGAAATTCTATAATTGAATTTGAAATGCGCGAACCTAGACCGTTAATTATCCTTTCACGTATTGGCAGAAGTGGAATAGTAGCTTAACATTAATATGTCCATATACGTCATTCGCCTTGCTTCATTTCGTTAAGTAGGCATTGCATCGTCATCGCGTTAAGCACGCAACAATGTAGGAATTGATTATAGTATGTGTCTACTTTATAGGCCCAACGAAGGAAGCTTAAAATCCATATTTCGTGAATGTAGATGTCTCGCTGTACTTGTATCGTCAAGTCCTATTTTCCTAGATTTCATTTCAAAACAAGATAATGTTGTGCTTCTGTATGGCATTCTTTGACAGTCTGCATTTTTACTGCGCTGTAAACGCGAATACGTCGGTTCTATAAAGTTGCTTTTCAAATAATTTTCAACAAACCTTATAAATTTCGAATATTATTTAAATATATTTCGATTTACTTCGAACTTTTATTTTCCATGTTAATAATATATTAATTTGATCCTTAAAATATTCTACAATTATATGTTATAGTAGAAATTAGTAGACACTTTCGCGAATATCGCTCTATGAGAATTTCTGACTTGATATCTATATAGTTTTAAAACATAGATGAAGATGCATAATCATAGCAACACTATGTAAATACTGTGTCAAAGGGTGTCAAGTTTACATTGTGAGAATGTATATTATTACGTCAAACCTATCCAAGTATAATTTATGAAAGAGATACTAAGTCCTCTTTAGTTATAATTCATACACTGGCAGATTTAAGTTACCTATAGATAGTGTTATATCAGAGACTACTATCTCTGGTCCATAAAGAATAACGCTATTATATTTAAAGCTTTTAGTGTAATAATGCTTAAACTGCCTTATATTGGTTTAAGATGACGTAGAACTAGGTCAAAACCTATCAACCTTATTTCATAGAAAAGCATGCTGTTATGCGAAGACCTTAGATATATTATGAAAAGAGATAATAGAAGTAGGTACTTTTAAATTTTATATGTTCGCGGAAACATAAAATTACATTATTTTTCAAGAAGATGCTATTTGTTCCGTTTCCATGTATTTATTTTATGCACTACCAGCGAGGAGTTAAAAAATATTACTGTTTTCCAGAATGTTTCACTTTTAACGTTTTATTTTCAAGCACAGTAATACCATGTTGCTTTTTTCATAAATATTTAATTCGATCAGTTTCGCAAATTATAAGATTTTACAACTCAAACTTATTTTAATACTAGCCATAGAACTGTAATACTTCATCTTCTCGGTAATTATATTTTATTACTTCATATTATATTATACCTTATAATGATAAAATTTATATGTCTATAAGGTTCGATGTTAATCAGAATATTAACGATATGTGCTAATTTAAAACGCATGAAAAATCAAATCTTCGTTCATTCTTCTACTTCTGTCTCCAATAGTTTAGCTTCAAATTTTTCTGTAGCAACTTATATTAAAAAGAATTTTTAGACACTGCAATTGTAGAAAGGAAAGAAAACGAAAGTTCATTTTGTCCCGTATCTGGCTGGCACACTACTAAACCGTGAATATTTATGCTTATTTTTATGAATACAATTAGAAGAGTAGGATCTAGATAGAGATTTGTTTCATCCAGATGTTACTACAAGTGCAGTACTTTGGATATTTTATATATTTTTACATATTATGTAGATTCCATGCATTTTTGCATCTTCAAATTGCCTACAATTGCATTCGCAAACTACAAACCAGTAAAGTTTCCTAACAAGCTCGTACCTTGGACATTGGAAATTGCTAAGATTAAAAACGTCCGTTGATTCTATTTATTGACGTAAATCTCTTTCGTAGCAAGAGGAAGAGGGCCATGCATCAATGAAGAAGGTATTTCTAATTTCGATAAATTATTGATCTATTGTTTCTACAAAGTTCAGATAATGTAATCATTTATTATATAACACAAATCGCTTCTTCGTTTTCTTGCTGCTCAACGTTCATTAATATCCTTTTCTCTTTAATATTTCAGTTTAATAGCCGTAGTTTAAGATTCTATAATCCAGAGTTACGTATCTACTTGTTTATGGTTCCTTACTTTTGTTTCTGCAACGTGAATTCTATTACTTATTCAGTGACTACTTTGGAGGTATGGTTTCCGTTTCATCGTAGAAACTGCAGTGCAACTAGACGCCGAGGCGCTTTCCTCTACATGTAACTTTTCACATTACAATTGAATATCGAGTGAAACTTTCTAAACTTTAATATTTAATTTAATAAAATGGGTACAATATTCTTGGAATTATACATATGTGGAAAATACCTACGTGTTAATTGTATTTTACATTTTTCCGTATATAATGTAATAAAAGTTTGTGTTATAAAATATTTATGAAATTGATTTCAACGAAGAAAGCAACGATTTCGTCAAATGATATTCTTCTTTTTCTATATTTAGTACTATTTCCAAAAGTACTATTTCTACATTTTATAAGGGAATCTCCGATTCATATCTCTGAGACTATTTTGTTTATCGAAATATTTAATTAGGTTCATCCTAATCTTGCTACTAACAATTCTACTTTTGTATCTCTGACTTTTTTACTTTGCAAATATGTAAATCTAGGTCTCTTACAGGATTATGTAAGATTTATCCAATCGAACATCATTTGATATGTAGCGTATAAATTTTATCTTATACATGTGTATGTATATGATTCCCATGAATAAAATTTATGAGCATGAACATTTTATGTTTTCATCAATCAATATCTTGACAGTTAACTTCTGTTAACTGACATGTAGTCAGCTATAAATTTTTACAATTTATCGAATGTAATAAATATCTATCCCAATTCACATTGATTAATACGTTCTTTCTTTTTACATGTGAATCAAATATATGTAGTTCTGATTCTATCAACATAGAGATTAAAATTAACGAGAAGCTTATACTTGTTTTCTCCGAACTTGTTAAGTTCATCATTCAACTGCGGTAGCAGTATCACATTATTTCTGAATAGATTTAGGTATATAGAGTTTAAAACTGCATAACTGCAAAGCATATATGCTTTTCCTGTAATAATTTTTCATTCTCTAAATATGCAATGCTTTTTAATTTAAAGAATTGTTGAAGCACAAGAGAGCATAAATGCTTATATTGTCTGCTATTATACATATTTTTATGCTAGGATATATAATTATTTATATATCATAAATATGTATATATGCATTTATTTCTTGAAATTTGATAAAAATGATATTCTTGTATTCGATTCCCTCAATAGAGTATTAAATACTAAAGCTTGTTACTTATTAAAATATACGCTATATTAAAACGTTATTATTATCATTAATAGCGACAGATGTGTTTCTACTTACTAGGTATATTATTGATTATCTTTATAAGAAACAATCTATAATTTATATTCAAAGATATACATTTCAGCTTTGTGCCATTAATCGCAGGGAATTTTCATTTCATGCAAAGATAAATATATGACAAGGTACACATGAAGACCTCATACTTTCATATTGTATGAAATTATTAAAATCGATGAAATTTACAATCGTCAGAAATTGAGACATTGAATATTCCATTTACACCTCGCGAAAAAGTATCCTGCGTATATATTGTATAGAAATAATAATAATAATATCGAGAAATTACGAGAGTAATATCAGAAATGAAAATATTCGCTGGAGGTGAGGTCAATCAATACGTTCCATTTATCGAAACGATAAATTTTCTTATAAAGCTTATCGAATGATGAACAGATTACATTTTTTATGCTATCGTTATTCGATTGTTAATAATGTTTATTCATTCATTGGCACGTGCTTGTAACGTCCACGCGATGTTTTATAGGTAATTACCGATTAAATTTACAGAAAATATTTAATGTAAAATATTATATTGATTCGGCAATCGTCGCAGATAATTTAAACTTCAATAAATCTCTTTGTTGATTTTTGTTGCGTACAGTGCATCCTCTACTTTCTGAACTAAATTATTATGCTTTCCGTAATAATATATTACACTATTTTAATTTTTCAACTATCAAAACAGTGTTCCATTCTCAAACCATTTTAATTAAATATAGGCTAAAAACTGACGGTACACATCTGACCAGTAATTAAGATAATGTTAATGATGGCAAACAAATCTTGATATCGTTCACGTCTATAAACAAATATCACAAAGAAAGACGCGATAATTCATTTTTCACCTTTATATTGTTCCTTTATTTGATATTTATTGTTTATATTTGGAGCTGAATATAATTTGAAAAATATTGTTTGTCTCAATAATTGTATCTCTTTCTTCTACGAGACTTCCTTAACTTGATCCTCATCGATTTTGGCAGACTTCAATAGAATCTTTCTATTTTAGATATTTTCTATTGAAATATTTCTTTTCAGTCATAAATTAATATTGAAATCAAAAGATCAATAAAAATGCGCTTACAATATTCTTTTTTTATGAACTTCAACTAGAAATAAAAATAAGAAGAAAAATCCGACAAATCAAAACACGCAATTAGTACACAAATATGTGGCAAATGTACAAAGTTTCGTTTTTTTTTCTTTTTTCTTAAACACTTTCGACTTACTTCGACTTATTTCTTCGCGAAGAATTACAATCTTTCGCTTGTATCACGATTCCAGAGACGCCTCATATTTACTAACACTCGCACATTGCCTCCGTTCTTTATTGTAATATCTGTTTTATTCGATGTGGATGAGCTACACAGACATTTCCAGAATACATTTAGTTACATTTATCCATCCCTGTGTTGCGATGTACTCTTCATCTCAAGAACTTACTTAAACATCTTCAAGGCTCGGAACGTTGTAATAAACGTTCATGCCAAATATTCATTCCAGCATAATAAGCCCTAAATCTGAAAAAGCTATTTACTTTTTACTTTGCTATTTACTTTTCCTCTCAAAAGGACAAAGGTTATTGCATGTTGCTGTTTATATTCGACATAGCGTTGGCAAAATCAATTTGAAAATGGTTATTACTTGATCTGGCGTATTTCTCCTGCATAATGCTTTATGTTTTTTAGCTATGGTGATCGATAAAGTATAGTCTTTATGAAGGACAATTCTGGAACACGGAAGAGATTTGGGTGTAGGTCGACCACTATTGCTTTGAGCAGAAAGTCGTTCTCTAGCTGCAGAATCCAACTTTTACTGGAAAAATAGCAAAAAGTTATAAATGTGTAATGAATATACTGCGAATTTTTATACATTTATGGAAAATTTGAAGATGCAAAAATACACAGAATGTACCTAGCAAGCAAAGATATAAGTACAGAATATTAAAAGTAGAGTACTCTTTTTAATGTCTAATAGATAAAATAGTTTTTCCACTAGATTCTAGATTCTATATGTTTAATTCTATTAATAAAAAATATGAATTTGTGCAAAGAATATAATAGAATAATAATTCACGAATAAATAGTTACGACTGTAATACATAAGCTGTTTTTACTAATTCAAATATATTTGTTGGTCAATACGAAAAGAAATATCAATACTTTCAGGATTCCGGTCCTTGTTCGAGTGCATAATACAATTTGGGACAACTATAGGGAAGAAAGCGTTTTCTGCCTCCCCTCTTCTAATTTTCGATTTTGATGCAAATCCCAAGCTACTTGTCGGTGAATCGAAAGCAAAATCGTACAACGCTATTACTAAACTTTTGGGTCTTTCTTCTCCCTCGACAATCGTCCTCGTAAAAGAAATCGATTTCGATCTTCTCCGGGTCAGGCGCTGGTAAAATCGTTTTTATTAGAATTTTTCAATCCCTTCGCCCTGTGCTGTCTTCGTCATTTCACAAAGCCTCGCGGAAATGCGATAGAAATGAGAATATCGAAGCGTAAAAAGCTTAGGAAAAAAGGGACCGGGATGACGAAGATGAAGATAAAGGAAAATACGAGGAAGAAGCAGGGATTCATCCCAAATGAGTTCACCCTTCGTGAAATCTTGGCTTTGCTACTCTAATTTCCTTTCTTCCTTTTCCTCTGCTTTTTATTAACGATAATCGGTAGCCTGCCTCTAATCTCTTATTCGATTTCCTTTTATACGCTCTTCGCTGTTTTTGTCCGTCATAATTGTGTTTTTCTTCTATAGAGGTATCTATATAGGCTACATTTCTGCTTGAAATAGCTCTGCAGGGAATATTTCATTTTTCCCCATATCTAATATAGATTACCAAGAAAGAAAATTGATATTCTATAATTATAATTGGACCGCGAATATCCATGCGTTTATGGGAAATTAAATGGTACTAGAATGTATGGTAAAACAAAATATAATAAAATATAAATAGAAGTAAAAGGTATACACTAATTATTAAATTCTGTGCTATCGTTATAAAATTTAAATTGTCCATATTCATTGTCATTACTATTACAATACGTGTAATACTTTAAATAGACAGATCACTTTTACGATTTCCACGGAACCATACGTTTTCCTGTAACTAGACATATAGTCCGTTTGACCCTTTTCAGTGACCTACGCACGACCTACGTCGTAGGTCTTACGACTTGTGGATTTTCCAGGGTTATTCGCGGTCACTTAAAGTCATTCAAAGTTCACCTTCACTGAACGACTGGAAGACTTACCTTACGGTAGAAATTTGTCGTCAAGGTCACGAGTACGATGGAAACTTAGACAGGTGATGCGAATTGCCGAATTCTAATTTCATAATTAGTTCCGAAGTAATTATAGCTTACAGACAAAATTAATCGATGTATTAATTTCCAAAGTTAACTTACATAAAGTTAACGGACTCTTCACTTTCAAAAACGAAGACATAAAAATATCGAGTACTGTTTGCAATCAATTAGAATCAAACAGAATATTTATGATTATTACACAAATTTTGGGATTATTTACAAACATATGAAATAAAACCGAGTATTTTTACTTATTTCATATTCTAGTTGTTTCATAAACTAGATATTATAATATTGCGTCATGGGTTCTTGTAAATGTACAGTTTACGTCATTCTGTTTTAATGATCGATTATTTTACATAAACAATGTTATTCATACTTGACATAGAATCACATGATGTGGATAATAGCACAGAACCCAATGACCTTTATTACGATATCTGCAATCTACTACCTGAGCTATTGTGAAATAACTAAATTTTGCTCATAAATTAGAGAGAATTTTGTGAATGTAAGCTTTTATATTCTATAGATTATTGAAAATCTTTCTCAAGTTTTTTAATAGGTTAGTAAAATTGTTTACACAATTTAATTATTGTACGTATTACTTAAGATACCAATATATGTATCTTTGATATTTTGTTTGCATATTATTTAGTAGCAAGCATTTCTAATTTAATCATTGTATTCTTCTTTATTTATGATACTATGTTATCGAATGTTATACAAATAATAGAATGTACGTATCATTTGTATGAGAAGCATGTATATTCAAGTTGAAAGTTGAATAACCAAGAAATACGTGTTTGCATTTTCTTCAACAGCGGCTTTATCTTGAAAGACCTTAATTGAAACTTATTCCTCTTCTGGAATTTCAATAGCGATGTGATAGCCAATACTAATGCGCAAAGACATGACACCAGATGCATCTTCCATTTTGTATTCTATTTTCATAGAACTCCATCTTACTGAATAATAAACAAGGCCTCCTGCTTCCCCTTTACCAATGCGTAAATTCTTTCTTTCTTATTTTACTGAGAAAAAGTGTAAGCAGAACTCTTTAACATGGGTGACCTTTGCTAAAAACGAAGCCCTTAATCAGCCTGGCGGAGGGCGTCGAATAACTTCGAACCTCGGGGCGTCTCGCAAATAATTGGAGAGTGAAATTACGGAAGGCAGCTGCATTGAAACGTGCGCTGATAACAAAGTTTTGTTTTAAAGATCTTATCTTTTGAACGAGAATTTCTTTGAAATTCACCTGTAAAATAATAATTGAACAATTATTTCGTTCTTCATATTTTTAAAAAATAGAAATGTCTTTAAATTGGAACTATACGTTTGTACTAGTATATAATTATGACTACATTGAAGATTTTTAATTTCATGTAATAGTTTGATGAACATAATTAAAGAAATAAAAGCTAAGTAAAAAGTTTGTCAGAATATCAGAACGAGTATTGCGATACTTTGGATATATTATATATTTCATATGTCTGTAAATTCTTATGTATTCCAAGTATATTCCATATCTCTGCGCTTTTAAATTTTCCATAAATACATGATAATATTGGCTACAGAGAAAGGATGTTGTGCCTTTAGTTTTATATTCTATTTCGTTTCTTCAAATACAATCCACTTCGGTTTCCTTACCTGGAGAGCAAGCCAGTGATCTATATATCCAAATTATATAGTAATATCGAAGAACTTGCTTCTTTTTTTTAAATTTACGTTAGCTGAAAGTAAATTTCATGTCTATTTATTTTCGTTCATTTTATTTGCTGAAAATGAGGCTTTTAAACCATTAGGGAGTATTTTCATTCGATTTCACTATCAATCGATAATGTATTTTTTTTTTTTCACGAGCTAATTTAAATTCTGTTTTGTTGATTTGTTAGGAAGTCTGATTGACTCGTTTACCGCAAATGTTTCGGGAAATCTACGCATTCAAATATATCGCCGTTTCAGTACATACACGTATAACAACAAAAATTGCACAATGTTTTTTGACCATAGGCAGATATTTATTTATACTATCGATCACACACAGTTTGACAAAATTTTTAACAATCCACTGGACTTATGCGACGTGCATCGATTTGTGTTTTATGCGGCACGATTGAAACCCGAGTTCTACCATCGTTAGATGGTAACCTCTGCGTACAGTGAGCAAACTAATAGTGAAGTTTGAAACGTCGCCTCTACTTTTTGGTACGAAAAAAATATTTGAAGGGAGATAGAGAATATGTAAAAAATATTATTTGGTACAAAGATACAAGTGATCTTAACGTGACTCGTTTTTCTGATATAAACTTTCGTTACTATACATATGTGATAATAAATTTTCGTTACTATACATAGTAACACAGAGTAGACGGTATGAGACTTCAGATACATACTTAAAATAATTAAATGCAGAAGAATAAAAAATACTTGACGAATATGGCTTAAAATCATTGACACCCTCACAAAGAAAATCCAAACCAATCATTTTAGTTATATTAGATACGTAGCGGAAAGATTGATTTATGATTTCAAATTCTCCTAGTCAGGTGCACGCATAAAAGTACATTTCATACTAAAAAATGTATTTTATGACCTACACTGATATTTTGTACTCTTCGATGAAAACGATAAATGTCTAAACTTTTAGAACCATTTTTTACCGGTTTTATGTTATAGATATATTTACTGTTTTACACGACTACCAGAGAAGAAGTTAGACACTGGGAAAAGAATGTCTATTACCCTTTCATTTTTCTAATCTTCTTCTAGATTTTTATAATTGTATATTGCACTTCATTATGTAAATATGTCTAATACTTTCTTTCTTTTCTCGGCATAACCTTTGTTTGTACAAACTCAACATTTTTAACGAAATATTTACGGTGCAAAAATAGTCGTACTATAGTCATAAATAAATAATATCGTAGTGTATTTCATAAATAAATATTTAGATATTTCATATCTAATCCATAAAACATCGAAAATATAAACGTAAGAATGCAATTAAAATATTCACTGGATAAACTAATTATTCGCAACAGCAAGTTGGACAGCATCAAATATTTTGAAGTACGATTCTTGAACAATCTATAAAAATCATGCTACGATAGATTTCCTCAAGAGAAATATATATGCTCAATTTTTAGAGACCCAAAATTCTTTCAAAATCATCTGCTACATCAAACGAACCACCCCTTTCCTTGTCGCTAACGTTTGACGGCTCACCCTGTACATAAACACGTAGCATAAACGTTTCCCTACGTAGCTCGCGATCGTGGAAGCTTTCTATTAATTAAGAACGGCACTGGAAAACTGATAACCATCCCCGGCAATCCTTTCAGTAGCCGGGCTTCATTAATATTTCTCGCGCTTCGCTTCTTCCTGGGAGCAGCGAGCGTATACCTCGATCTCTCTCGATTCTTTCGTCCTTCTCCCTTCGGTTCTCCGAAGCTCTATCGAATTTCCGCGATATTGCTTTTCATTAAACTCCGTTCAGACGCACGCACCAGTAATTACCGCAACTTTTCGCTCCGGCTATAACCGATCACACCCTCATTAAAAGCTCATTACCGCGGTCGAGTGCGTGAACTATTTCGAACGTTCAATAACGATAAAGGAATGTTCCGCGACACTTTTCGAGCCTGGCCTTTATTAAAGCTCGATCACCAACCCCCAACGGTGTCCAATCCCTGGATACGGGAATTCTCAAAATTCTCAGGACTTCCCCGTGTTATCGTTGGTGCGCACCGAGCACGTTTGAGGTTTCTCGTTTCGCTCTGTCCAGCTTCTCTCTGGCTTCGCTCCTTTCGTCTGTCCTTTTCTCGATCTCTGTTTCTCAGGTTCTCTTGGTGATTCCCATTCTCTTAGCACAGCGACGGATAACGTGCAAGAATTTCATCTTCAAGAGCGATCGAATTTGTCCGGGAATCACTCTGGGACCGTTGCAACTTTAGTTTAGTTTGAAGAAGGTATTTGGAGCATTTACGATCGTGCTGCTATTTGTAATTCTCCTTTCGATGTGGTTTTCTTTGTTTCAACATGTATACGTGCTGTACATTAAATTTACTTTTCTTTTTCATTTAATTTCCTCGTGTTTCCGTTTCGATAGATTAAATATCAGGAGATGGTTATAAAGCATTTACTATTTAATTATTACAATTTCGTTTATCATTAGTGCTTGTATTGAATAAAGTGTAGCTAGTATTTTAATCCAACTTTCATTTTCATAATTGCAACCATAACATGAGCTGGAACCAATTACGACGATTTAAATTTCGACTTACTTTTCAAAGAATACGTAACTTCGTCCCAACTCTTTTAATAACATCGTCAAATAAACGATAGATATTTGATTCGGTTAAAAAAATCCACGAAACTCATTCTTTTCATTTTGTCTGCTGCTCTAATTAGTCTTTCTGTTTCTCTGTGCAAATTGGGTCCCTGTTGTATCAGCTTCAAGATGTATCTGCAGGAACCATCGCGTTTCATTCACTTTAAATTAAAGCATCTTTGACGAAAATGAAAAATTATTCTACCCAATCAATTTGCTTGCCCCAATTCGTTTAAAGCTAATTGAAACTGTATTGCCTTCACGTCGCTGTGAAAGAACGCTTTAGAAAAGTTAAAAGGCGTTCGGGATCAAACGAGAAAATTTTTCTTCCTCCAGCGGCGGACATTTGATGAAATTTCATCATCCAAGAGACGACAGTTTCGCGGGTCAAGGGGCAAAAACTGTAGCCCGATAAATTTTACGCTCGTCCTACGCCACGTCAGAACTCGTTTATTAATCATCCATTATGCAACAAGCGCTGGCAGGGATTGTAGCCGAAAAACGATCGGTTGTCGCAGTAGCCTTATAACGCAATGCAGTTTTAATGCTCTTCCCCGTCTTTCAACGGTTCCATTCTACACTAATTCAATTAACAGTTAATCTATTCGTTGTACGAGATCACTAACATTTATTACAATTTTTCAATATGTATTAAAATTTGTTACCGATGTATCGGAAAATATTTCATGCAGAACAGAATATCCAATGAAAATAGTTTCTAACCAAATGGAATTCATTGATCATTTTAATTGGATTATAATGTGTACATATTTCCATTTCACAGTTCATAACTCTGAATTACTAATTCTAATTAATAAGCATTTTAAATTAACTTTTCGTTCTATAATAAAATTTCCGATTTTTCCCATAATTTTCTATCTTTAATCCACATAATTTTTAATTTCAAACTTTTAATTAACGAATGTAATTCTCAATCTTTAATTTTTAATGCACAAATTATTTCTCCAACAGATTTGAATCGAATAATGTAATTCATTGAAATCTCAAGCAGGGAGTAAAATTATTAAAAAATATAAATTTCCAGTGGATCTCTGTCTCGAACATAATACTCTCTTTTAAAACAGTATATAATTGATACTGATTTATAGCATATATGTGTTGTAGAAAAATATTAATTGAAACAGATTGTGGGGCGGTAAATGATGAAATTAATATTTTTGAAAATTACATTAACATGAATTACGATAACCTATACTACGCTATTTAATAATTAGATAGATTTGATAAAATTGGATAGAACAGATTAAAAAATTACAAGATTTCCTACCTAACAGGAAAGCTACGATATATTTTGAATAATGTAGAAAGTATTTGAGTCAATGAATTACGTTCTCGGTTTACTTCATTCTGAATTACTGGATCGTTCAATAGGTTTCTTCTCCTTAAATTCTTCTCTCACTTGTCACTCTTAGATTTTTAACGTACACTTTATTCCTTTCACATTCGTGTCAATCTTAAGCACCTTTCTGGTGTAATATCGTAAATTATTAAAGGAAGACACTCTGCTCTTCCATTCATATTAAGGTTGGAACGTTGCAAGAGTACATTAATTACGCTAAATATCGCAATGAATATCGTTATGAATTATTAATTGCAGCCGATGTGATATAGATATCGATAGAAAATTCAATGATCACATATAGCCTATTATACAATAATAAATTTTGATCACCTATCCTTAGCAGAATATGATTTTCTTTTGAATGGGTATTAAATACTTAACTTTCCATGTTCCAATTCTTTTGAAAGCTACTTCTTCTGAAGTATTAAGGACATTAATGTACTAAAAAAGCGAAGGGAAACGATAATCAATCATAAAGGATAAAGCATAATATAAAAGGAACAAGGGGGGGATGTTATATGAAATATTAAATAATGGTCATTTCGTTGTCATTTTTGTAATATCCAAAGATAGAAATTCAAGAATAATTAAAAATTGGTATTTTAAAACTGTTTGCCACGTTAAAGTTAAATGTTACTTGCCTGAGAAGTTTATACAGAGTAAAATTTTTATTTAAAAATTTAAGTTTGTGTACCATGAAATGACCAAGCTTACGAAGTTGTTTCTTTAATGTTGTAAATTTCTTTAAGCTTAATTTGAAGGAAGAGTTTCCTGCGCGTGAAAAGTACGTACATTATTACAAGACTCATAACCGAAATTTACGATCTCCTAGTTATATTGTATATATACAAGCATGGGATTAAAAAATATAATTAAGACAAAATCGTTTTTATTACAGAAAATATTATTTTTAATAATACGTTCATATCAATGATCTTAAAGCTAGTATAAATTATTGAAAATTTAAAATATATATTTTCATATTCATCAAATACATCTCAGCATACTTCCTATGTCTTTTCTATATGGTTCTCTTTTAATCCTGCGTTGTGATACTACAATAATACACATTTTTTATTCAGGATACCTTAGGAAAAATCGTTCAAATTTTTGAAAACACAGCGTTGTAAATCTATAAAAGTTCTATGAAAGACTACGACTCGTTCTTTTCAATTACTCTGGTAGTTCTAGTGTTAAAGATCGCTCCCTTCACAATTAGTCACGTCAACGAATGCAAATTTATACGTTTACCCTGCAAGACGTTTGCACACGATTTTCGTAAGCTTTGGCACCCATAAGATTTCGGCGTGAGGGTCGTGGCAGCTGGTTGTGAAATATTCAGGAGCAGAGCATGAAACTCGAAGCCGAACGACATCGGCGGCCGCGCCAAGAACAGCCGACCTCGGAGCGCGCTCTGTATCACAATTATTTATTTACGTCACGATCGTAGAAACATGGCCGCGTTGCACTCGCAAGTTTCTGTTTCTGCTGTTCAGCGCAAACAATGAGGCGAACACCGGGAAATAAGAAGGAGGAAAAGTAGGCGAAATGAATAGGGAATGAGAGAAGGGACAAGTACAGTTTGGACGGGCGAGCAAACAGATGCAGCAACCTAGCAACCATCTCCTTTATTTTATCCAGTTCTGTCAGATCTGATATCAAGTATTAACAATTCCTGGCCTGATGCGATACGAAGCGAAAATGACGCTTATCCTTTACATAAAAAGCACTTTTAAACAAGATAATTTTATAATATAGTAGGCCATGTAACAGATTTGTTCATCTCTCGGTGTTACACTTTGAAGAATATTATGGAAACATAATTCGCACTATTGCTCACAAATTAACAGTTAGAAGTCTTTCTATGGAATCAGCCAGCTATAAATATAAATTCTTTACATATCGATTACCATTAACGTTGGAAATTACTTCAAAATTACTTGGAATTAAATTAATTGGATATTACTGCCAAATTAGGGAAACCTTTTATAATCGAACTTATAAATTAGAAATTGAAGTATCTAGAGATTAGAACTCACTTGCATAATTAATTTTGAAAACGATCGGCATCATTAATGCCACTATATCTTCGCTCCAGAAACAGGAAATATAACCGTGAATATGAATAAATATTTGCGAATCGGTAGACTTCACAATAACAGACATAACGATATGAAATAACAAACATAACTGTACAAATACACAGAATTTATACTGTATTGTAGAAATTAATACATCGTGTAAACCATGTGGTTTCTATCTATAGAAAGGTTTCTATCGTAATAATTTATATTCCATCTAACAATATGTGATCCTCCGCACAATATTCAGCAAAATGAACGTTCTTCTTCTGCGTGATTAAAAATGTACGAGATGCTAGCACGAAATTGGCTCCTTTCTCTCCGTTCGATCCTCATCCCTATGAAGCGTATAGAGAAACTTGCACGTGAACATCGTTATTCACGACAAGCCTTTTTACTAATTCCAACCCGAACGAAATACGCAAGCCATCGGTCGAGCAATTTGCGAAGCAGTATCGTACATCGTAACCGAGCCTGGTAGGCACTGGCATTACCAGCGACCGTTTGAAATTGCTGTGACAACGTTTCGTGGTTGCCTGGCAATTCCAACTCGCTGGAAAGTTCAGTCAGCAATACGAACTCGTTTTGACAATCCATCCCCACGAAGATAAAACCTGGTTTCGTGTTCCGATCAAGATCGTTTTGATGCTTTAAATGCTTTTCATCGTCTGCACTTTTTGATGTTGCTGATTGCTGATTATCAAACATTCCAAATGTATCGATACTACCGTCGTATTTTATATCAAAAGATTAAATCTTTTAATTCTTTCCATCAGTTCACAGTCGTTTTTAAATGCGTTTTTATGCTTCGAAAATTGAATAGAAGCTGAAATGATATCGTGTTATAATGAATCTCAATTGTGTGGTATTTTAGAGATGCTTTTTGTTCCAGTATCTTATAACAATATCAAGATTGTTAATCTATTGTTATATTCATTATTATAAAGTTTATCGATTAGCAAGTATATTTATTTGTAAACGTGCCTTTTCAATTAAGTGATGAATTTATTATCCTGCTTCTGGGAAAAAGTTTTTCAGGAAAGATAATCTTCCTGAAGTTAATTACTCAATTTTATTATTTGTATGTGTATATTTGTTTAACTAAAACACTTCTTTTATTCTTCGATATATGTTGAAGTATTTATAGCTGCTCGTGTTTTTTATCTCTTAAGTAAAGTTATATTATAACGGGTCTAAATTTAGCAGGATATTTCATCCTTTTTGTCGTGTCGTACATTTCATACGTATAAACAAATATATATCTTTTTAAGTGACAAATTTCATTTTGTTAAATTTAATTGAAATGTGATAGGTATTTGACAATTTTCACAAAATCGTTTTAGACAAATCTTTCACTATTAATTTTACTTAAAAGTAACGTCCTTTTAGTAATGTCTTGAAGTTAATTAACATTAATTATTTTATATCGAAAATTTTAACAAAAAGTCGATAGGTTTTATTATGAACAAGATATCACGTGTTATGAAATTACTATTCAGATCTATCAGTACATATGTATTCCTCGCTTATTTGGTTTTTTCTTAATTCAGTAGAAATTAAAATACCAAACATCTGTATAATTTGTCCTTTTCTATCCTAATTTTATTTACCTTCTTTTATGTATTATTTTACGTTATTTGAATTTTATTGGATTTAAAAATTTGTTATGGTATTGACCAAACATACTATGTCGCTTGCATGACACAAACACATATCCACCATTTCACACTATGCGGTTTTCTATGCAATGCATTTTGGTTTAGAGTCACGGTTCTCGCATTTCGATTTGACTTTCACGTGCCATCTGCAAATACATGCTTTCTACTTATTATTACGGAATTTTCCCTCGATTTAGCTATTTATTATATATTATTATTTCAAATAACTCTATGCCAATAAAAACTAATTGGAAATAGAAATGGAGTCATAGAAAAAGATAATGAATCTATATATCAACATCCACTATTAGTTTATTACTTTATTATTTCCATTTTGTAAATCACATTTTTAATGTAGCTATAAAAAAGTATTTTAAAATGAATTATTTATTAATACATGCAAGTAAATTTGTAAATATGTAATTTTCAATTCGTGTATATTATACACATTTCATACTTGAAAACGCTGATACATGTGACTATTTGTAACGAATAAATAACGAATAAAAGCTAAGAATTTTTTTAAAAATAATAGAAATGCAAATCAAATCGCATCCAAAATTAAACTAAATTCTGTTTTACTGTAATCTGAACCGTTATACATAAACTAATAAAGAAATATTTAATATAAAATTAATTAATTTGAAACTCTTAATATCCTGAAACATCGTATAATTTTTTTCGTTATTTTTCATTAACAGCCATCGCACAACTTCCAAAAGTTGTGACTGCTAACCATCATAATTGTAACGACGGATAATCATTAACAACGGATCGATTTAAAAATACGTTGTTATTTGCTCATACAAGTAATTTCGAAATACTTTAATGACTAATCAGCATAAATCATAACCAATTTGAACGACGAATGATCCACGATATCTCACACGAACGACCGCCATTCACATTTGAGTTTCCAGTTGATCCCTGCACACCAGCCTTCGCTACAAATCGTCATTGCGCCATCAGGATCTGGTGTATGTACATTGTACACGTAGCAGAGGTTTTGGAACTGGTCGTGAGTAACTGAAGCATGGGATGGGACGGAATGGGCCATCGTGGTCTGCGAAATAAATGACCCGGTTTGCCAGTCGCCATACTGCTCCGAGTATTCGGCTCAATAGAGCATTTAAATGAATTAGAGCAACGTAATATTGGGATTCGCCGTGGTCTCGATTGTTTAGCCAGCGACCCCGTATATTCGATTTTTTCGGCATTCGCCGCCGCCCCCTTTTCTCGCGATTCTTATTTCGTTGAATCCCGCTTTTTGGTCGAGTCGTTGGATTCTGATTGCGCTTCTGTTACGCGGCTTCGATTCTGATGAAATCAATTTCCTGCCCTTTCAAACGTGTCTCTTATTTCTGACCCGTCTTTCGTCCCTCCGAGTTTTCTTTCTATAAATGCGATTTCACTTCTGCCTGCTGAAAAATTTAACCTCTGTTCATCGTAAATACGGAACTCGAGTTGAAAAAGACATTTTCTGGAATAATTCTATATTCCTCCGTTTCTTTGTTACCGAATCTTGTTAGAAGAATGTGCTTATATCGATTTGGCGACTATACGCCCTTGGATGTAAATGTTAACAATTTTCTATCGTTGTCTTCCTCGACGTGATACGACGCAATCTTAAATAACAACTATTTCTTCAGAAAGGAACACGCACTTACAACTTTTCTAAAACGACTTAACTTAGTAACTGGCTGGCTACGCACTGATATCCTCAGTAGCAATACCGTATTTCAGTAACCTTTTACAACTTTATTACGCATCTCAACGAAGTTTGAGGCTTCAAACTCAAAGCTCACAAAATTTATAGTAATCTATCAAAACATGAATTAAAAGCTACATTTTTAGAGACTTTTACATATCTTTTTTTAATTAATATTCGTGTATAAAGTTAATGAACTATATAAAATTAAATTTATTATATATATGTAATTTTTATATCTATCCATCTACAATAGGTTATTCGCAGTATCATGTATTAGATAAATAAACAAATTTCTGTGCTTCTAGTTGTTAATTTTTAAAGAAGATATGTTACGTTCACAAAAGTGCATACAATATAAAAGTCTAAAATATACTGTACATATAAAGCAAAAATTATCTATACAAAAACGCGTAATTTGTTTCCTACGTCTGATACATTACTGCGAACGATATTTATTATTTAAATGATATATTATATGGCTGATGATCAATTAACTCGATACAATGCATCGCCATTTTTCTTGGTTGACGGAGATTTTTCATTGTGCACACGAGGAAGCATCCCTCGTTAGTGTGCGCGTTCCTGCGTGTGGAGCAGTTTCTTCCTGGTCCGTGACTATATATGTATATGTACTGTATAAAACGTAGATTGGTCTTGAGAGGCAGTAAAGCCGAGTCAGCGAGGGCCATTGTTAGGAAGAAAGGACTAACATGATTTATTGTGCGCGGATGTTTTGCAAAAGTTTTTCGACGATCGAGGCCGGAGATTTTATAGTTCATGGGGAAAAAAAAGGGGGAGAGAAAAGAGGAAAAAGGAGCGCAGATAGGTAAAGAAAGTTGGACCATGTCGTTCAGCATCCTCTTTCGATCCCTAAACTGAATTACGGGACCCCTGAAATTTGCTTGCTTTAACGCAATTTAAGCTGTCATAGTAAACTCCTTGTTTGCTCCGATTTTTGGAAATAAATGGGAACTTAGGAAATTTAGAAACGTAACAAAAATTTATTCTAGGTTATTCTAAAATCATTCATTCGAATACTGTAAGGTTTTATTGATGGCAAAGTGAACATTTATTATCGACGATTTTCATTACTAACAGATTTGAACCTTCATTTTCTATATTCAGATTTATATCTCATTTCACGTAATTAATATACTATATATTATAACGAGGCTAATCAATTAATAATTAAGTGTAACTTATGACTATATATCCGATATAATAAATGTATTAAGGACGTAATTTTGTATATGGTAAATGTTTTCATTGATCAAGCGGTAGATACTACTTACTAAAGCCGGTTAGTGTCTAAAAGTACCATTTTCATTACAATGATTACAATGATTAAGTATAATCAAGTTCATAGGTAACTAAGTTCTTAAGAAAAACAAATCAACAAAGGTATCAATTTCATACCTTGTCGCATTACAATTTCAACCTTGACAGTGCCCTCTGTTTGTATAATATCCGAACCTCAAGTATATTACCAACATTATTATGCTCCAAATATTCGAACAGCATAGCCCCGTATAAATAAGGAAGTTTCCTCCCGATCCGACGAAATCAAACATCAAGTTTCCGCTTGGTACCCTTAAACAACGTCAGCGGGATTTTACGGAGTGGCGATTTCAAAATCAAGTTAGAAGATAGAATTGTCGAGGTCGTAGCGGCCGTGTCAAAAAGCAGTTTAAAGGCATTGAATACTGATGAGGGTCGAACTTCCTTCGGGAATTAGACGGATGCGCAGCAAACTCAAGCAAAAGAAAGGGATGAAGAAGGTCGCTTGGATTGAACCACCGGTGGCCCGACAATCGTGCCATCATAGAGGCATTGGTGTCCCGCATACTGAACAGTATTCGTGTATCACTTGCCGCATATTAATCGCTTGTACGTGTAGCTTCGTAAGCTGCTTAAATACGTGTTATGCTGCACCTTTGATTGCGTACAAGTATTTCCTATTTCGTTAGGCATTTGGTGAAATGATATTCAAAATGGAACATTCTATTTGATGAAGAGGGAATACGTTCATGTACTTTAAATTGATAGTATAACAAAAATATTAGATCGCGATTGTGGGACTCATGAAAGAAACAACTTTTGTCAATTTCGATTTTTGAGGCAATAGTTTATTTTAATAGTCAATTGCAAAATTCACAATACGATGGAATCGATATTATCAAAAACGATATATGTAGCGCAGTATCGAATAAAAATTGAACGATTTCGGAAAAATGGTTTTAAACTAGCATTTCGACGAGATAGTTTTTGTCAAACCTGTTTTTGTGTACCTGTTAACGGGCATAGTTTTATGAGACACGTTATTTTGCGAAAGTGTTTGCAAATATCAACACGCGGGGCACATCAGTTATTGGCTAAATTGAGTGTATAAATTTCGTCAATATTTCGTGAATGTTAAATTGGGAAGCAATACGTCTGATACCAATATACACGTTTTAAACGTACAAGTGAAACGCACGGCAGGGGACAGTTTTATGTGTTTGGTGATCGAATAAATGTGAATTTTCATTAAATTGCGCGCGATCATTCGCGCGCTGATAGTGTATTTTGGAAACTACGATTTGTGAAACGCTGTTTATATTGTTCACGAGCAGACGAATTGAAAAAGAAATTGCGCAAATAAAATAATACGCCAAGGTATTTTTAATTATTCATCGGATTCATATTAAACCTAATTGAAAGTTTTACTATAACTCGCTGACATTTTCCTTATTTAAAAAAAAGCATGTATGCGGTACAAATTTTATTCGTGAAAAATTTGGATTTGCATCCAATTACAAATGTATTTGACCGCCCTAATATTTCCCAATTTATACTTGCAAAAAATAATTTCCTTCGTGTTTGGATTATTAGACTTACCGTCTACTAAATTAAAAAATATTTATCAGAAATCAATATTGATTTACTTTCTCTGATATGATTTATTGATGTAATATTATATTGATATGATATTGATGATATATTATATTGATATGATGTATAGTTTTTCGTAAAATTTATTGATTGTAAACACCTAACGTGGCTAATTTTTTTCTGAGCAACTATAAGCGTTATCTGTCAAAACAAAATACACCTTTGTCCAGGTATAATTTAACATTAGCACATGTTAATTATAATCAACGTGGATTTGCATTATAGATACACAGGACGATCTTACGATCTCAACTAGGCTATAGCTCTATTGTGCTGGTAATCGGAGAAAAATGAGGAGAGGAAAATTTTACGCTGTTTAATAAACTCTTTTATTTTATGACACAAATTTTTCGGAAACACAAAATACGATTGTAATTTTTTTTTTTTTTTTTGTAAAACTACGTATATGACAATTTTGTATAAATTGATTCGAATTCTTCTTTCCAACTAATAACGCTTATTTATAGACATATTTTGTCTATGTCTGTTTGTTGATAGTAATATATAGATAGATTTATAGATAATAATATATATTCTATGATATTTTCAATATTTACTTACATGAAGGTTTCCCTGAATTTACACGCGTAGTACATACAATTTATATACAATTTTTTTTCTCTATCTTCTTGAAACACACTATACAATTTGACTGTGAAAAATCTTGATCGATTGCTTTAAAATTTACATTGCTGAGATTCTTTCGAATCGCGACGTTCGCGGTCCTTTGTTAATACCGCGTTCATTCTGCGATTAGTCTAGTAATTCCTGTATCATGATGACATCTAATGAAATAACGGGAGAAATTTGCAATTACCAACTAGCTGGTTGAATCACAAGCGTACCATGTTCATTGTAATGTTACACACACGTTATCGCTGCGTTTGGCACGTTAATTTCACCTATAATTCTGCGTAATCGAGCTGGAAATTTTGCAGAAATATCAGGAGCTCCAGGGATGCCCGGCATCGATATGTAGAGGTAATCATATGCACAAACTTGTACGTCATTCATGTGTATGCACATCTGATCGTACATGTGAATGCGCGGCTGTACCACGTTTACAACAACGAGAAACAACCTCGATCTTGACGTCCGGGTGGTAAGATACCTTGTATCATATTATTTACGCCGAAAGCTATATACAATTTTCATCGACAATTATATCGTACACGAAGCATTGCCGATTTCATATTTCCACCGGTGCAATGCACCGTTCTCAGCGCAATTGGGCGTACATATACTGTGTTGTATAGTTCTCGTTGCATTATACCCATTTTCACCCCTTCTGTTTATTATTATCCTTTTATAAATAACACGGATCCGTTTCCAATACAAATTGTTAACAAATAAAAAATCTTTTCGTTTATACAAAAATGTATATCATACCTACATACACCTGAAATGTATTAATATAATATTTGTATGTATGTATATATAATGATACATATAAATATATTCAAATTAAAGAAATATACTACTTTTATTTTACATTTTTCAGTAGACGTGTATTATACCCGTTAGAATTGAACGGTTCGTTGGATATTAAATTAAAACTAGTGATCAACCGTCCCCATAAACCTGTGTCAAGCCAGCTTTAGCATCATATTTCGCTGTGTATTGATTTATCTTTAATTAAATGCATCGAAATATTTCGCAAAAAATACTTATGGAGGGTAAAAACAATTAACATGAAAAATTCATTGTACCGTTCCACTGATATGATATAAATACAATTTATAATAAAACAATATTTATTAATATTTATTATATTATTTGATATAAGATATGAATATCTACTTTGAATCATTTTTATATTGTAATCACAACTTAAAATTCATATGGTTGAATTCAAACAATTTGCATAATTTTCTTCTCCGGGAAATATCGATTATTAATTACCTTTATAATAAAATTGATTCAAGATAAAGATGGTCACATCTATATTCATTTCCTGTCATCGTATCACCTGATTGTACGTATTAACATAGTAGACATTACGTATCGATCATTAGTTCATATACATACCGTGAATCCTATCCAATTACACCCATCCGATTAAAAATTTGAACAAAATTTTTTCCGCAAAGTCTGCCGATATCGAAAAGGAGAAAAAAGTAATTTTTTTCACTGCGAACAATAGGGTTTAATGGACGGCCGAAATTAAATTCAGCGCGCGAGAAAGGAAAGACACATTACCTGGCTCCGTTCGCGCGCGTAATCAATGTAAATAGCCACGTATCATTTCACCATTGTTCGAGAATCAGCGGCCACCAGGGCAAAAACTGATTACGCGCAGCTATCTGAATAAACCAGATAGAAGGTCGGCCTGGATAGTCGTGTAATTCCATTCGATGGAATCAAAAAAATCGATCCGTAATATAGCTACACTACCCATAGTCGGATCGACATTTTTCTCGCCGATTGGAACAACAAAACAGAAAAAAAAGAAGGAAAGAGAAAAAAACTGGTAGGGTAAAACGAGGCCTGGTTGACGAAGCCTCTGCTGGAGGCACCGGAATCGGTGATGTCGTGTTCCGGTGATATCGTAAACAAAGTGTATTAAAAAAGATTGGCCGTGTGCACGCTTTACCGCGTCGCGATTATCAAACGTCGAAACAGCTGGCATGAAATAACGCCGCGACATCGGGCCGAGTTGTACTGGCATTCGTGCTCACGAAGGGGCGCGAGCAGCTTCGAATTACCACGCATGGAATCGCCCCCGAATAAAATCCATCCGACGCAACGGGGGAGCTTAACTTTATTGGGAGATACGTCGACGTGGCTGACGCGATTGGCCGGATTATTTTGAAATTCGCATTCGCTACAGAATTGAAAAATGCATTGCCCGACAGAGAAATTGCGACCTAGCTAAGCAAATGCTGCTCTTTCTTAATATTTACCATTAATTCTAGTTTCTCAATTATTCAACAAATAACGAGACTATCATCGGTCCTATCCACACTCGTATACAATACACCTACCCGAGGATTTACGCTTGTTGTCTGTAAACGGAGATAAAACATTGTACCTCTGGCGAAAATCCGCCACGAGAAATGCTATGGCAACTTGTTAGTGGAACACCTTGAATCTACAACAAATATACCGCCGGAGAAAACGCGAAGATAATTCGATAAAATATGCAACGTGTTTCGTGTGTTTAGTACGAATTGTATTCTTTTGTTGGAAAACAAGGTTGAAATTCAGTAGTAAAGTTATCTCTAACTCACGCGAGTTACCAGTTACAAGATCGTGTCACTCATTGTGACTTCTATTTCTACAGAATCAGCTAAATCTATCGCATACATCTATGCATTCAACCATCTGCAATATCTAACGATATCAGAGCTGTGAAACGCCTTCGAACGGTACAATGCAAATTGTTGAAAATACGTTTCGTATACATATATCACTGAAACTGAAACCGAACAACGCAGCGGCTAGGCATATGTATAACGTAACGTGTACACGAGATTGCAATACATTTCTAGACCATTGAAATCCACGATGTAATTCCTATTATAAATAATTATCAAATTTATTAAAATATTCCAAATTGAAGTATTTTTTATTAATACGCATATCAATAATTTTATTTGTTCGTTTCGTAGTATTAATTTACTAAAATAAAAGATAGATTTTATCATGCATAAAAAGTGCGCCAGGTGGTCATAATACTAAGTTAATGTTAAGCTAGTTATGTGTATAATATATTTTTTATATTTTATTGACTTCGAACTTTTTTAATTAAAGAATTAAAATAAAAATTTTACTCCGAAACATTTTAATTTTAATTATGAAAATTCTAGTATATTTCTAAAATTTTTATATTTCCGGAATATTCTGCGCACATTTGGCAAAGAAAAATTATTTCCATCTTTAATTACCGTTCCTTTCCCGGAAATGTACGACTATTTGATTAAGAATGGAAATGTTCACTGGTTCTGAAATTTTTTAATGTGAAGCAACACAAGCCTTCCCGGAAGTGAAATTTACTTGGATTTAACATAGTACATTCAGTTTTCACTAAATTAAACTTATATTTAAAATATCTAATTATACATTTAACACCTAACATCGTATACGTCGTGTAGTATCATCACGTAAAAAATTTATCAATATTTTATACGTAACATATTTCAATTAGTAGGAATATTTAATTTTAATTTTCTCTGGTTATAATGAATTTAATTAAAAATTTGCATTCATAATTCAAAGAGGAGTATCTTATACTAATATAAAATGTGCATTAAGAAATTTCAAAAATTTTTGAATCAACAAATGTTTCAAAGTACGTAAGTTTTTAAATATTTCCTCACCTTTTCTTCTTATTTCTACATTTCTTATCATTATGTTTTATGATTAATCTATGTATATGCTTATTTTTCAAATACATACAACAAGTATATGTATCTATTTCACTTTTCCACCCATAAAAAAGTTAGTGCAAAAGAATTCACGAATTACAGAGAGCCGTGTTTCACGCAGTTAGTATCGTTTAAACTTCTGCATTTTAAATAACCGCGTTATTTCTACATTCTTTTTTACGTAGTTTTCATGTTTTTCATTCACATCATTCCAACGGAAAAGTGAAACAACCGTTTCTGCGCTTTCGCCGTTCGTTTAACACTAGTTGCTTGATTATGTCCGTGTGCAATTGCACAGTAGTTAAGATTCATTTGGGGCCTTGTTAAGGGGCTAGGCGAAACCATTTCATGTAATAGAAATTGCAGTGGCCGACTGTTTGCCACGATCTTTAACGACTTGTTCGCAATGCTTTCAAGAACGCTTCTTCCTACAATTTCATAGCGGTACGCGCTGTGTACTCATTACTCGAATGCCAAATCTTCGAACAGCAAATAGTCCTTGATTCTAGACTAGCGTCTACTTAGGCACCGGTAATTATGTACATTGTTCTGATAGTCGATACACTTTCGTATATAGAACTGTTCAATTAAGAAAATTCAGCAATTAAAAGGTGTTTTAATTATGTGTTTACTTCCATTTTGGGGTAACTTACACGTGACTCTGATTTAGAAGCAATATATGGAATTTCTTTTCTAACCGTATGTTTTCATTTTAACTTGCTATATAGTGATATGTATTATATTATAATGGTTTGTAATTTCAAAGTTATGTAGGTACCCGGACAATTGTATTTCACAAATTTCATTTTTCTTTTTCATCAGTACGTTGTAGATATCTATGCATCTATGCGAAATTTAGAGATGCAAAAATACATAGAATTTATAGAATGTACAAAAATGTATAAAATACCGAAAGTAGAGTACTTGTCATAATTTTTAGTAGACAAAGCGAATCGTTCCTTAAGTTTCATTTCTTTGATTGTGAGTTTCGATGAGAGTGTATTTAAATGAAATTTTTCGTAAAAGGAACTGTCCTATTAGGAATCGTAATTTAAATAAGCTATCTAAATTTTGTTTCGCTTTTATACATAGTTGCCATAAATATGATAAAGTATGATCCAGAGCATCACCCAAATAAACTTCAGGGAACAAAATCTGCAAACAGACGTCAAAGCTCGTTTGTAAGTAAATAGCAAAGCTTAACCTCTGCCAATCAAGCTCTATCAGTCAACTCCGAAGACAACCTCAAGTTTAGTTAGACCTAATTATACAAGTTCCTAGTTACACGAATAACTTGTATATCTTACGTGTAGTTGCAACTAAACCTTTCCATCTTAATTCCTAATCTTTAATCCATAACCATTCATATTCTCGAAACGTATGTTTCGTATCAATTCTTAAGAGTTCATTTTTACAAGATGCTGTTTTTTAAAATATAAATATAAACAAACTACAACATTTTACATTACATCCTAAAGATTGATCTCTGAGTCGAAAATTGCACATACGCAATCAGGCTCGTCTGATATATATAAATTAAGTAACTTGCAAATATACAAATGTTTGTGAATGTTATAGATAATTATAAATATACTGATGGAAAATAATTTTTCTAGCCTCAGAGTTTTAATGTATCCCATTTTTTGATTAAGTATCATTATAGATATATCTATAAAACACAATGAATATAAGTGTCTCCGCTATAAAAGCTCAGTTCACTTCCCAAAAGAGATCAAGCGCCTATTTCACGGATTAGAATTGGACATGTCAAAATTATGCACTCTCACATTCTGTCAAAGGATCCAGCTCCCAGATGCGACGAGTGCTCTTCTACAATTACAATAGATTATCTAATCTTACGCTTCCCTAAGTATAACCTTGTTTGTAATAAATTTAAATTGGAACTTTCTTAAAGACAATCTGGAAAATGAGAAAATTCACAACCTACTTAAATTTACATTGAGTTCTTAAAATAATCCAAATTAATCGACGGATTCATATATCACTCATGTAGCTAATCTTAAGTTGTCGTTAATAACGTTATAGTTGATGCACCATAAAACTCGAATTAAAAAGAAGAGAAAAGAAGAAACTCGAAGCTAATAAGCTAAAGGCGATATTAAGAATCACACGTCATAAGTTTATAGAAGTTTGTACACATATAAGTCAGTATGTTCAAGATTAATAGTGTGTTGTCTAAAATTATTTGTAAAATAATATCAAAATAGAGATAATTAAACCTGGCAGTAATTAAGATAAAATTATTTTTAAAATATAAAATATTCTTTCAGCTATAATTTATATCTAACAATACATTTAACAATGTGGCGTAATAACAAAGTATTAAAATGCAATCTGGCATAGATTCAATACCAAAGTGATTAAGGCTATTCTTAGATAGAAAAACGCTAACTTATATAAGGATATATAAGCATTGTTACATACGAATCCTCTACGGAGCTGAAACGAGCTTTTTTGGTTAATGCACCCCTTAGGAGGGATTAACCAAAATGAGCGCAATCGTTACGTAATCGTGATATATCCCAACCTAGGAGGGTAATTTTAATGATTTTTGGACCATACAAAATGTAAGATTAAGGAACTTGATAATAGGATTCGCCATTAATAAAGAAATAGTATGATTATAGAGAATTTTAATTACTTATTTACAAAATTTGCTAATACTACATTTATATCAACATTATTTCCTCTCGAAGCTTGGAATATTCTTGCTTTAATTTACCACTATAATCTCTCTATCAGTTTAAAAAGGAACATTTTTCATTCGATCAGTTGCTTACAAACTGTACGATCCATGTGTAAAGAACATTTTGAGGAACAAAACTATTGCACACTTTTTTCCAATTACGAATGCTAACTTCGCTGTTACACGTTAGTTTTGGAAAAATGAACTTCATCGTGTCGTAATATTCCATGGCACATTTTACCAAAGACAAAAAGTATAATAAGATCTTTTTATCTGTAATGGAATTATATTCTCCCAGAAATAAACAGGTATCTAGATACTTTCGAGCGGTGGTGTATGTATACTCTTCTCAAGATTAATTTTGTGTAATCCATTTCAAACACCCTTGCTGAAGTTACTTAGTAGTTGAACTAACGGGTATTCCACGTCGATGTATTATACCTCCACCGTTGGAAATATATCATCTGATAGCGGGTTACGAGATCCACCGCCCTAACCTAAGTAGCTCCCAGTGATCCTGTGCCACTGGTTCGTCCATGTTTTCCTCACAGAATTCCAGTGTTAGTCATACACTGTCTCGTCCACGAAAGCTTACCCTGTGGTTCCTAGCGATCGTAGAGCACAAGTCCGTCCACGTTTGCCTATCCTATGGATCTTAGTGTTGGCCACACACCAAGCCGTTCAAATCTATACTGATATGCTAGCTTATCCATTAACCTGGGTCACGCAATCGTACCTGATCTATGCACTTCCGCTCACAAATATATGGACACTTTGATCGATTTATTAACGATACATGTTATTGTTACGAATTGACATTAACCAGACTGAAATAGATAAATTAATGGCAAAATAATGATCAGAGCCGCTATTTATTGCTTTCTTGTGGAATCAACGAATAGGATAAAGATCGTTTACTTAGCTACGAAGATATTAAGATAGAATAAAAAATTGGAAGAATCTCCGTTGCCTTATTCGTAGCTTAATAATCGAACAAGCTGAGAATGACGAATTTCCTAACTAATAAAATTGGTCCATAATATTTGATGTTCACAGACCTTCTTTCTTTATTGTATATTAATCTTTCAAAATTAATATTATCGTGTCATAATACTCTACGACAGCTCTAGTAAAGACTCAAATTCTCTCCGTCGTTTTTCGAAAACCAAAAAACGATTCATATTCTTGACTGCTGTATTTGTAAATGAAATGTGGTTAGTTACGACATAGCAACGACTTGCCCTTTTTATTGCGTGAAACCTTAAAACGGTGAATGCAACCTTGTATGACTCTTAAGTATTGTGAGCTCAATACCAGTTACTTGTTAATTTACGATCGCTATGTAGCCATTCTGGCCGCTACTCTTATACTTCCGGAGCTGTGCGAGGGCAAAGGAAAGACCCCTCAAAGTAGAGAAATAAAACAAGGGGAGTATAAAAGTATCTAGAGAAATCTGAAGAAAAAAAAAATCTTTGAAGGAAGAAGAAACTGAAAATATTTTTTAACATATAATAGCAGAGGCGTGCTAATAATGTAATTGCCATAACTGTTAACAATCGCTACTGTTCCTACATTAATAGTTCTTTGAAATTATTTTTTCAGGAAGAATACATTTTATGACAAGACGATAGTCGTGTTTCATTTAATCATAAGATTTCGAGTTTCTGAGCTAGATATCTATTCATTAACCATTCCTTGATACATCAAATCATAAGCTTCTGGCAATAGCCTTTCCATTTTCTCAATGAACGAAACATCGAATAACTTACCGTATTTAGTTTACAAGCCAGATCCTTTCCATGAATCGTGCAATACCAGAGCAGCGTCCAATTAATTATCTTCGATAGTTCATAAAGATCACCTCAGTTTCTGTTCTGTTGCTTCCATTTCCATTATATCGATGTTTAGAAATTGTTATTGTTATGTAGATGTTTTTAACGTATAAATATTACACGCTTATACGTTCCGCTTTAAACTTCTTATCAAGGATAAAAGAACGACAGAAAGGATAGGAATATTTAAAAATGCGTATGGTCGCCTAAAGGGGGTTAGATGTTTGCGCGTAGAAAGAGTAACTTGCTGGTTATTTTGTTGGTATTGGGTTATGTAATTCATAGAGGAACAAGGAAACTGTGCCTTGCAACGTGTAATCAACTCGATGCAACGAAGTTTGATCCTTCCGAGCTTCGACTAATTCCAGCCGTTAATTACAAGTTTTACATTTGAATTTAACGGGTATCCCTTTGCCCTTTCTAGCGTTACCTATGATTTTCTCTCCAAGAGCAGCCATGGATAATACTCCTACGAGAGTTGTGATCCGTAGCTGCTAATTACGCTAGGAACCCGTAGAAAATGAAGGTAGAAACGATAATCGCAGATAGAATAAAACGACCAAACTTGTTAAACGCTCTCTTTGATTCTCGAATAATTTCGCTGGTTTTGTTGCTGACCAAAATTTATATGAAAATCGTGACCATTATGCTTAATGATTCTAAGTTTTCGAAATTATCGTAAAAATATTGAAAATATTATTGTTTAATCGTGATTAAACTGCTTCTTCTCCTGTTCTCTGAAAGAGTGACATATTTTGAAGGATTTTTAATGAACTGAAATATTCATTATACCACTTGATGATGTTTAAATATAAATTACATATAATAAGAACATTAATAATTGTTATTGATAAAAGTATATATAGTGTATCTTTAATAAAATATGCATATGTACTTACGTATACTTACATATACTATATACATAATAAAATAATATATATATATACGTAACGTAATAAATAATAAACCACAAGTTGTTTCAGGTTCCGTAAAATAATAACGTAACGTGTTATTGAAAGCAAAGTAGATCGGATATGTCGTCATCGGTTCTTAATTGTAACACTCGGGCGAGCAATTACCTTGAGAAACGCGATCTGGACGACGTTAAAATTTTAACACCGTTCCCGCGAACTCGATCAAATATTGTCAGTTTAACAGATGCCACGTTATAAAGAAAAATCCATCAATGCGAAATTCTCAGTTACATCGAAGCGACCACGATAATATGGCATAGTTATCGCGCGATATGATTTATGGTGCCATTATACGAAAACGGATCGGCTTGCTGGTACCCGCGCGACGTTATCATCGTAAAGTAGCAATAAAAATTTATTGGCACGCTTTTCCGAAGGTTGCTAACGGTGGTCGATGCAAAATAGCAACTTTAGATCCTTCGTTATTCGCCATCCTTTTACGGGATTGGCCCCTCTATTTATCAGTATACTTTATCACACGAATATGTAGAGGTCGCGGTAAACGAAACAGGGGAAACTTTTTATCCAAGGCCAAGCTGAAGTTAAGAATTGAAATTCTCTTTTATGTCCCAATTAACATCGAGGGGAGGAACTTTGTAGTTATACTAAATTCTATTCGTCTTAAATGGTACTCGTTCATTTAAAAGTAAAATATTATTTCATAATTTCATCCATATTCTTAGCCCTATTTGATTTGGTTGGAATCTAACTTGGAAAATAATCTTTAGAAGTGAATGACGTATGATCAAAGTATTTATGCTTCTCAGCACTGAAAATGTTCTTCAACTTCGCTGTTCCTTATCAAACTTATTCAAACTGATTTCATGACTAAACGACTTCATTTCGAAGTTCATTTTCAGAATTTATGAATTTCCAAATTTCATTCATTCCCAATCACTTGCACGGAGATGTTAATCTATATATTAAATGACTTTAAATCATTTCTTCGGAATATGAAATATTAGAACTAGAAAAATAAAATCGGAATTGATCAAGGCAGTGAAAATAAAACATCATCTTACGAAAAGCAGTGATTTGTCTTACACCATTGTGATACTCAACTCATCGATTAATGAACATCGCTCCAAGATTGACGTTTCCATTTTTTCAGTATTCACATAGCGACTGTCGCAAGCGATCACGCTACGAGTGTTCGCTCTTCCAAACACGTCGTACATAAAACACTTTGCAACTCTGACTCGTACTTCCTGAACTTCCAACAAACTTTACGTACATTTCAAACGTTTACAAATCCAAGAGTCAGCGTCACACGAGCGCTTTAGACACAGAATCTGATTAAAGTTGAATGATACATTTCAAACTAGCAATTACTTCTTGAAGCAAACGAGAATAAAGCTAGTAGTTCTTAAATTTTCTTACAGAAGTTTGTAACAACTTAATTGCTTCAAATAGTCTATGGTAAGTTTCTAGTAAGTGTTTAAACAATTAACTATTTGTACACATATATACATTTTTTTATAAATATACTCGTATGATGTGTCTTACAAAATATTCTAAAACTTTATTAGCGTATATTCATACTTGTAACATTTGAAACGAACCTAAAAATCTATATCAAAGTTACAAAATATTAATTGCCAACACAAACACTTCACGAAAACCACCAAAGTATTTAAAGAGTTAATTAAACAATAAAGAAGCACCAATATGTAAATTGTATCAGTTGACTATAAATTTATTAGCACGTTTGGAAAGAGGAATTTGATTTTAATATTAATTTTAAGCTAGTTTCTGTCGAATTAATGAAAAGAGGAGCTGTCCCTTTAATTATCATTCTAATAATTAGCCACAGTATATAATATTAATTCTTGGACATTAATTCTATGTTTGATACCGTTGTCCGTACTGTGCACTAATTTTTTATTAAGTAATTTTTATTTGAATAATAAAATAGTACAATAAAAGTTTCTTTAAACTCGTTACAAATCTAATTTCACTAGATGGTTTATATATCAATATGAAAACTATCAAATAATTGGAGTTGGTTATTTATTTAGCCAGAATCAACCGATAAAGTACAATATGAAAAGCAAGACATTGTGCACAAAACGCTTGTAATTTGTAATATTCATGTTGCATTTAGATTTGCAAATACTAACGACCAAAGTTATTTTTCCTCTAAATCCGCTACAAACGGCAATCATTTTCAACTATTAGGATTAACGAGAATGAATCTGATGACCTGAATAATCCAACGGGTAGAGCAGTAGTCCAATGTATAGAAGATCCGGATTTGAATCCCGGTTTACCAATCCGATCAACCAACTTTTATCTTTTTTTTATTCCTTTTTTTTTTGTCCAGTTTTTAAAAGCAAAGTACATAGCGTTTCGGATCATGAGTTTACAAGTACTTAGAGTAGTAACATTATTGACAATAAATATTTATGGATGTGTACAACGTCGAGTGATAATACTTT
The DNA here is from genome assembly GCF_014825855.1 of Bombus pyrosoma. Lineage (NCBI taxonomy): Eukaryota > Metazoa > Arthropoda > Insecta > Hymenoptera > Apidae > Bombus > Bombus pyrosoma. Next base: position 7,397,853 of record NC_057773.1, on the reverse strand, counting down.
ATCGTAGTTGAATGATTTTATATTTGACCGTAAATAGAATGGCAAAAGAAGAAATGTACTATGAAAGAAAAGGGAAAAGTAGAAGGAGAAGTAGAGAGAAAGGGGACAATATTGTTTCGTTGAGCTTTTAAATATCAGCTGACAACGCAAAATACGTCAGACTAAAATGTCGTAAAAGATAACGAAATTCGAAAGCTAGTTGCTGATTGTAGAATATCGGAGTTCGTTACGGCTGCTTGATGTGTCCTGTGCTGCGGTTTCTCCGCGATCAATCGCGACAATTAATGGCGATTCGTTTGAATCACGGCAAACGGAGGCGAAATTCAAACTGACGCAGCTGGAAATCATGGTCGGTTGGATTTTCGTCGGACTTAACGTTTCATTAGTCATGCGCGGTGTTCGATGGCAGATAGCTCCGCTAATTAAATGCATATATCCCTAAACATCGTCCGTGAAACGTTCATTGCCGTATCGTGCAAACAATTGGCCAATTCGTTCGTACGTTCGCCAAGTCCCTCGAAATACGTTTCTCTCTTTTTGCCTCTTTCCCTCCCTTTTCCCCTTTTTTTTTTTTTTCATTCCGGAATTGCGATATTGGAGGATATTGACAATCGAGCAACGAAAAATTTGGAAAAATTCGTTACGGGATTCGATGGTGCTGCATATTCATGTTTCGTTGGTAAATTATTTAAAATCATTTAGTTGTTGAAATAGCCATTTAAAATGGTCGATCGACCGTACGTAAAATAAATGCTTGCCATTTTCCTCTCGGATAATGAAAAAATTTTCCGTCGATGCTTCTAATTTTAGTCTTTTAACGTTCTTTCGGTACGGAACACAATTTCATGGATGTTAAGTTTGCAAACTTTGACAAATAAATTTTCATTTTACAGGATCTCTTTCTTTTTCCATCTGATTCTCGAGATTAGTCAGAGCAGTTTTAAACTATTGACAAATAGATAAATTATTGACGGGCGAGGAACACGGATTACGGGAGAAAGGAACGAATCTGAATCGCAGATCTGACGGAGAGAAGTTGAAGCTTAAAGGAAAGATTTAATGCTGATCTTTTGACCTAAAGTCTGTTCGAGTTTCGCTTCCGTTGTTGAATTTGTTGGAAATTTGTCTAGTTACGCGTCTTCTTCTGCGATCATTTTGCTCGCTTTAAGCTATAATGAAAAGTTGGAAGTTTCTGCGGTGAAGATTATCGGACAGATTTTCTGTTTAGCACTTCTCGAGGTTAACGAGGCTTTAGAGACTGCGAACAAAACTTTTTACACTCTTTCTTTCTTTTTAAAGCTCCGTCGTGATTTATGTTTTTATCAAAAAGAGTAACTTCTATTTAGAATACATATTCACAGCCTACTTTTAATCATTCTACGAAAGACGTAGTACTTCCAGTGAACAATATATCACTTTACACGTTGCACGAAGGAAAGTTTAAGTGAATGTAACCTGAGTATAACTTTACAGAAGAAATGTTTACATATCTCGGTTTATTTTATTGGAATTATTCAAGTGATTGCATTTTTCGCTCGAAGTATGAATACTTTGTAAATATATTTTAAAAGAAAATGTGATTTAAGCCACGTTGTGAAAATGATTGCAACGCACTATGCATAATATTCTAAATAGTTATTGAAGATATTTAGTGTATGTTACGTCGTTTACAATGTTTCATGTTGACATTTTCTCTCTTTTATTATTGCGGAATGTCCTGAACATTTTTTTTTTTTTTTTTAGTTATTTGTAACAACATAGTAAAAAAAGTTATCTAAACAAAATTCAGTTGTATTTGATGGATAACGTATAGTGATAATAAAACTTTCAAGGATGCTTGTTTTATAGTGAATTTAAGATCACCTTATTTTAAGGGGAGCTTTTTTTTAGTAAACAGCGCTATAAAAAAACGACGAAAGCATGAAAGTATACCAGTGAAAGTTTTTAATAGTTTTAATAGGTTAAATAGAACCCTCTAATCTGGGGAACGTTTAAAAAAAAAAAAATTGATTAATATACCACTCCATCTCTATTATAGAGATTTAAGAAACTCGCTCGTCCAAAGAACGTAACAACTTACGAAGAAAGATATAGTTTAAAGTTCTAAATTGATAAATGATTTTCTTCTGTTAAGCTCTACCTGCAAATATATCCGCTTCATATCGCGCTTAATAATATATATAATTTATAATAATAATTATAATAATATATATATATCATTTTATACATATTACATAGCTTTCCTTATATGCGTTTAATACGCGTTTCTTAATATTTTATGTAACGTCTAAAATTATTCCAGAGAAAGTATCATTCTTTGTGATTTCGTCTGTAAGACAGCGCAATTTTCAGAAAAAAGATTTATAGAAACGTCTTCGAAACGAGTTTAAACGCGGAAGGTTCACTTTTGTCAGTCGTAGGTAGCGATGGTCGATGCCTGAATCTTCGAATTCTAACTTTTTATTCGACTTCCACTTCAAGACGTCTTCCTGATCTATGATGGCGGCCTAAGTAGTCTTATCCATCAGCCATTTACGGACACGGTAAACCTCACTTGACTCGAGCTGAAGGCGGTGGAATCGCTGTTATTTGTTCTCGTCAGAGGATCCGACATGGGTCATTCGCGTCCTCAATCCTATTTTCGATGAAATCCAGGTTAATATTTTCACCAGAAGTTTATAATTGTTTAATCGCACTGGAAACTTATTAATCCTATGCGGTTGATGCGACATAAAGCTCTAATTAAAAAAAAAAAAAAAAAAAGAAAGAATGAAAATGCTGATAAAACAATCATATTTCGCGAAATATTAAAAACAAATGGAATTTATGTTTTCATGTTGTTAATCTATTTGTATAGTATTACCTTTTCAATCTCTATAATAATTGTAATAGTTTTGGCGATTCTTCTTTTTCATATTTATAGCTAAATCTATTATAGATTCGTGGAATATTTAGTAATTCTATAAATATAGATATTACCGAATAATGACATTACGTAATTCCCTCGTGTTCTTCGGTTCGCAATATCGAAAAATTAATCAGCAATTTAATTTTTTAGATTTAAAAATTTGAAAGACAAATATTAATTTACGTATCGCTGAAAATCATTTTCTTATTACGAAAGTTGACAAGATTTAAAAAACTATTTTGTTATGTCGTGATTTCAATGATCCTTAATAATCTTCGATAATTCGTTGGCATTTAATCCTGAAAATACTCGATTGTAAGTAAATTTCTTTTCAACTCACGTTTATACGGTTATAATTAAAATTTGCAGAATATATAAGAATATTTTATTAATTTTTTACGTCATATCGATTTCAAATTGATTTCGATATACATACTTAAAATTAATATCATCATTCTTGATAATGTCCGATTTCATCAAAATGATTTTCATCCTTTTGCTGTGATCAGTTATCCATACATATATCGGTGACTCGATGAAGCCATTCGATAATCCTACATTATATAACCGGTACCCATATCGTGCTCCGGCAGCGCAAAATCCCGGTATGTAATATCAAGTTACGTTTTAAATTATGCTTTTTGGATTTTATCACTGAATTTAGGATTACATTCTCCGGTTCCCGCAGGTATTGCGGCCCATATTAGATATTACGCCAATAAATTTTGCTAATATTAAGATATTCCAACGGAGTTTCGAAAACGATCGACCAAGCATAACATTAACGTCACATAAAAAGCATCTAAAAACGAATGTAGCCATTATTCTACAATTTCTTCATTTCGCCAAATTGATTCCGAATTACATCTTATTTTTTACTGCTCGTTGTTAGCAGTATATAAAATTTCTCCTTCCAATTCTATGCTGAAATCCCTCTTAGAACATCGAATGACTCTTTATTTGTTGAAATAAAAGCGATATCGGGACGTGAAGTTTCGAAGATTAGGGTAATATGATCAGTTGAATTATTAGATAGTTTTTAACCTGTACGCTATTCGTCTTTGAGAGGAGTCTGAGTTTTTATTTCATTAGGATAATCTAATGGAAAATTTTAGAAGTTTCGTCATTTAAGTATCGTTAATTTGAAAAAGAAATATATATATATAATTTTTTAACAAAATAGTTATTTGAAATTAATTTTTACACAATATAAATGTTACAAGTAAAATTGCCAAGTAATTCGTGACACTCATATCTCTATCATATCTCTATCATAACAAAAATACAATCTCTAACTAGGAGTTAATATCAATTGTCAAACACGTTACAAATTTGCCGAATATCCTGATGTTTAATTATATACATATAGCTTTCACGGTATTATTCTTCATTAGAATGCATCTCTATTTGTCGGTGGATGAAGTAAGCGTGCGAGGTGTTATGGTCACCCATTAATTCATTCAAGCAATTGGCAAATTATTATCAGTCGACAGCGGCTGATTCTACAGGTGTCGAATCGCTCTTGCAATTAATTAATTGGCACACTGGCGACGGTGTCCCATCGCAGAAGATCGATCGCGAAATGAGATTCGCCTTTCTGCCTCGTGCTCGCTTCTTTACCCCGTCACTCGGAAAGATGACTTCATTGCATTTATTATATGGATCACGCGGGACTTGTGAATGACTGTTCGATCGTTGAAGCGATTTAACTTTATAAGAACTCGTTACAACTATCGCCCCGAGGGAAACTGACGTTGCAATAGGTCGAAGGTATTAAAGCGTAATGTGAACTCATTTAACTACCGTCCTATTATGCTTGAACGTTTTATTCTATGATCGTTATCATATCTCGAAATGTATGTGGCTTGAGAACGTGTAACGTAAAGTATATGCGACGACGATCAGGGAATTAGGTCAACGATTTGAGGATGTTTATTTTATTTTGGTGGAAAGATCAGCGACGACGGAACACGATCGAAATGTCAACAAGAAATTACACTGCGAATAGTTTCGACCTTTCTACGCGCGTACTCAGGAATTACGTCGTAACTGCAAATATAAAGCGTTTCTATCGAAAAGAAGATAAAAATTTTAATGAAAAATTAATTATTACGTGTTTTTCACCTTTTCGCGTGCATATTTGTAAATCGCATTGCTGCTACGACTGTGAAACGTTTTCAGTGGAGATATTTTTAAAGCGTGGAAGCATATATCTTCTATAATTTTTTAATCAAAAGCAATAAACAAAATAATGCGAATCATTGCATCTAAAAGTGATCTGAAGCAAGAATAAAATACCTTTAATAACGTACTTCCATTTTTCCACGGCTATGGTAGAGATATGAAATCGTAGAAATAAAACGAAGAATACAGTAAACGTTAAAACGATCGAGCACCATTTAAAGAATCAGAGGTTAGCTAAATCCTGGAAAGATTTTGGCTCCAACTAACAAGGAAGATGAAATAAAAGGCGAGTGAGTTTTCCTAGAGGCACGTCCCAAAGGGAAATGAAAGTGGTTGGAGAATGGAGAATGGTGGACAGATCTTGGCAGAAAAATCGGTAGACGCGTTCCCTTCCGATCTACGTCGTCGAGACACCGACCGAGCATCTTATCGTATTTCACGGGGAAACGAAGTACGAACTACCCTTCCGCCTTTCTGTTTCCCTCCCATTTCCGGCTCCGCCATAAAGGATCCAGTTACCGCGAGGAAACGATTTCATTTTTCCTGCCGGATCAGTTCCAATCGCATGTCCTTTTAGCAGCCAATCCAACGCGATTATACCAGTATATATGTATGTAGCGATCTCGTCTCTCTCTCTCTCTCTCTCTCTCTCTCTCTCTCTCTCTCTCTCTCTCTCTCGCTCCAAAACGACTCCGTTAAATTTAACAACTGGCGGTTTCGGTACTAAACTTACGAACTTTGAGAGTGAAGCACAGCGGTAGCTAACTATTCCATTGTTACGCTAATTTCATTCCAATTAATTACACGTGCGATTACAATATTAACAGAAAATCGTTTAATCGATGATTGCGTAGCTAACAATTTGGGATACGCCGATCTTTTTCCTATTCTTCCGACGCTCTATGTCGTAAGATAATTGTGAGTCGAAATGCATTTATTACAGATTGATTTCTTATATTCTATATATTCTATATTCTGTTTTACTCGAATTAAAGCAAATGACCTTCTATTAAATAAACGATGCAGATCCTCAGTGTCCTTTTAATCTGCTTTTAAGAACGTGGCTTAAAAGGTACTGCAACGACACACCGAGTAAGGTAAAAATAAGTACAAATCGGTTTAATTTACATAGTAATCATTGCTTGTTCTTGTATTTCAGTTGGTTTTTACCTACAAGTGAAAAGATTTATTTCATGAAACTTGTAATACCGTTAAGACGTTCACTACAAGGGTAATTAGTTCTTCAATTTAAGCTCAGGTAATTTATACTAGCCTATCTCATCTGTCTACTACGCATTTCTCTTCGCGTAAATCACAAGCACACCTTAACATATTTTCGCTGCTTTCGTTAAAAACGCCAGATTTCGACACAGTAACTTACTACGTCCTAATTCTATCAAGGAATATATACGTATTTTAGTTTTATCGAATAAATGTCTGGTTCCTTAATAATTTTCACATACATATACATACTTACTATCATTGTTCTATGTTTAATATAATTTATTTCTCACGTTCTATCTCTTCTTATACTCATTTTAACGTTAGATCGTTGAAAATATATACAAATATGTACACCTTACTTGACTCATAGAGTAGAAAAATTATTCGTATACATACGAAGTTTTAGAGCTCATTTTGTAAATTTAATAATTCATCGTCAATAATTTCTTGCTGCTGCTCGAGTGAACTGATATCGTTGCGTGAGTTTAATCATTGATTGCATTTCAAACATGTGAAAGCCAGTCATGCGTGGACCACCTATATGTATAAACGAAGGAAGTTAGAAGTTAAACAGTGTTAAATATTAAAATTTAATTAATGAACTTGATTCTGTTCTGTGCATTAATATCGAGTACAAGTTTTATCCTTATCTCGTCGCTGGATCATTTCCAACACGATGGAAAGTTTGTTAATTTATATAAGTAGCATCTATATATGTAGGTATGCAGTTTTGTGCAGCTATAACACCGAAGTTTTCGCGACAATCGTCATGACATTTCCTGTTCCATGTAGGTAAATCCAGATAAGATTATTGCAGATTTTCCTTAATACACAACTTGTTACATGCAAGTAGAAACTGTTTATCTCTGTTCATGGAAAATTATATCGTACAAGTTTCTATGGTAAAATAAATTCATTGCAATACGAATTTCATTTTCCAGCAATTGTTAGATCCATAGAGAATAGTGAATGAAATATTACGATACATTTAAGTATTGGATTCCAATTTTTCCGTAAGCGTAAACTTCATTTATCATTTGTGAATAATAAAAGTATCTTTCTGAACATAGAATAGAAAGATCAGTCTTTGCATAGCAACATGAAAAATGAAAATGTCTATTTTAGTAGCTCCAGAGATTGAAATCTGTAAGTTTTATTAATAGTAATCTCACCGGTAAGCTGCGGGTTTTTATACAAATGAATATTCTCATTGCCATAATTAAAAGAAGTAGAATCGAAATGGAGATCCATTTTAGATATCGGAAACTATAACGATTACTCTACTTCAGATATTCATCCTATTTTGGATTTCAAAATAAAAATAGTCTACTCATTAACTGTTAGATAGGTTTTAATATTTTATATGATATTTTGTAACAGGCCAAATCAATTAATAAATTCTTCCTCGTCCATGATTTTACACTCTGAAAAAAAGAGAATTATTCACGTGCCATACGTATCTATCTTAATCTTTCAGGTATCAATGACAAAATTTCATGATATCCATCGATCAAATTTCGTTCGCGTATCCTGTTTAAAAATCTGCCCTGTCAATTAGTAACGGCTGGAAATTGGGGATAAACAGCTAATCTTGATACGTACGCTTCTATATGGACGCACATAAATGGGGTTTCACGAAATCGTGATTGACATACGTATCGACATCCCGCAACATGCGTCGAATTCAAATTGTTGACTGATCAATGCGACTCATTGGCAATGGGGGAAGTAACAGCGACAGACGCGTGACAATACGGGAAATTTCGGAAACGTTTGCGGTACACAATTCCCTGCAACCCTCTATAACGCGTTGAAAATTAACGTTCAAGGTGCCGCAGGAGTACTTTCTAAATATCCCAAACGAATTGCAAATTTTACTGTAATGACATTCGCATTAACCATATTGCGTTAAAACCAATTGTACGTGATTTTATTCACAGTAATTGAACGTTTCTCGAAACGAAAGCTCAACGAAAGCAAATAATTTTCAAGATGTTTATTCGTATTCAAATTTTATCACGATTATTATTTAGTAAGCAGTTCTTCGTGAGTGCAAGTAATATTTCGAGGAAGCAAAAAGTCGAAGACCCGAAAATAATCATGTCGAAGCTGAGTGTGTTTACCGTGGAAGAAAAAACGTTTCCTCGAGCATGTTCTTGTCGCGATTGCATCGCGACGCGCTGGCAAGAGCTCTCGAAGGAAATTCGAATAAACAGTCATAAATCACACGGAGAACCGGTAAATAGGAACATTCGCACGGAATTCTCGGTAAAAATGGGCGACATTTCGATAAAGGGGGAAGAGAAAACAGGAAGATCACGAAGGAGGTGCCTAGTGGGTAAAATTCGTCGTTATTCGCGTTATTCTTAAGCATCAGGCTCAGCGAAACGTATTCTGGTAATGGCGGCAGGGCATTAACGAATGGAATGTGCGAAAAGTGGTGAGAATTTTTGGTTTAAACGTGAATCCAGGTCAAACGCGTAAAATGATAGTAAGCCTGGACAATGCTGCATTTTGAAATAGACTGGAGGAATTGTCAGTGGAATATTCGTAATTTAAATCGACTGACTGAAACTCCATGAAACTGGGTCGAAGACAAAAACACCTTCGAACAAAGGAGAATCGGTGTTAATAGATACTTGCCAGAAGGGAATCTGTAAGCGTTTGTGTTAGAAAAAATAATTCTGCTGAAAACACGAACGAAATTTCTGCTGGAGACGAAGTAATACGAATGTAAAAATTTCGTGAAAAGGATATTAATCGTTGAATCAAGTTTCTGGAGGATCGAGAATAGGGAAGAACTCGGCGACAGAATTTGACTTTAAATGGAAACGCGGCTGAAATAGCTGTCAGGAAAGTGCACCGTGTATACGAGTTCAAGTATAAGCTCCCCCTATTGGCGAGTATATTGCTTGCCATGTTTTGAAGGTGTTGCGAATTAGAGCATAGCTGTAAGGCACGGCGAAGTAGCGGGGAAATGAAAAATGAATATAGCGTAACAGCTGTAACAAAGTATTCGACTTACGGAAATTTATATCGACAATACAAGCCATTTTTATTTGTACAACACGTACGTTTCCATTTTGGCTGGGAAAGATTTTCGTGCGTTTAAGACGATTTTATACAATTGAAATATTTCCTCTCCGTTTCTCCTGTAAAATACAAAGGGTACCGATGTAATAAATATTTGTTTCCATAATTAAACGATCCAATTTTATCGAAGAATTATCCTATCCGACATTAAAATTTCCTAAACTAAAACACAGCCGTGCAAAAGTGAAACCACAAAATTCGAATAAAAGAATGGGAAAAATAGAGAAAGAAATGCAAAGGGAATGAACCGCAGAAATGAAAACCTGCAGAAAAAAGGAACGCTGTGGAATCTGTTTTCACGGTCGAAGATCAACGAGCCGCAAACATTGGTCGACAGTGGTGGTTGGAAATAGCGAAAAATCTTTTGTTAACAGAGGCACGGAACCAACGAAGCGCACAACAGAGCGATAATAAGAAAGACAGGGAAGCGGTAGCAGAGTGTCGGCGGATGCATTGTTAGTTAAGCCAGGAGATAGCTGTGATTTAGGACTCGGACGCAGCACGTTTCGAGAGCAAAGGGTTCGTGCTGTAGCAGAAATGGAGGGACGAAACGGGTAAATGCGCGTCCTCGGCAGGAACAATGCTGAGTGGTATGTATATCTACAGATAGACAACCGGCCGACTGTTCGCCCAACCAACGATATCTAAGCTGCCAACCGGCAATGGCAATGGGCCATGGGGATAGCTAGTAATTGCCGGCTGGTCCTCAAGTGGCAACAACGGTGCGGCGGTCAATTTCATCCCTCTTCTGCCTCCCCCCTTATCCGGAAACGCGAAGCCGCAGAGACCCCTTTTACGCTACGTTATGGTATATAGTAGCAGGATTTGCTGGGGATTATGTCGAAAATCGGGCCTATGTCCTTTAATTTATTAGTCTTCGATTGAACGATCGTAGAAACGCGAGACGTCGGATTTTTGTGGTCTCAACATCCGCGGTATTTTGCATTTGGTACGAGAAATCAAAGCACGTTATTGCGCGTAGGTATTTGTGCATTATTGGACTCTTTTACGTGCATAATTGAATATTCGATTAGCGAATGTGAATGTTTTGTTATTTATATCTACATTTGGTTTTGTTACTGGGAAAATTTTATCACAAAGTCACAAATTCTGATCATCGATATTAAAAATTATGTCTGTCAACAATCAATCAGTGGTTAAAGAAGTCAAAAAGTTTGAAAATAGGCGTAAGTATGTTACTGAGGTGTACTGTAAAGGAAAATTGACAATTATAATATGATGATTCCTGAGGATATGAAAAAGTTATTGTCTTCATTCAGCCAAACCGACGCTTTTGCTTATGAATCATTGAAACTTTATGAACGATCATAAAACCCAAAGAACCGAAAAACTCGCAGGGAACTGTTCCTCCACAACAATGCTCAACTACCTTCAGCGACTGTGATACTGAAGTTACTGCGTAAACTTCAACAATAGGAACATCCATCTTAGAGTACGGACATTTTGCCAACCGATGCGCCATGTGTTTCGTCAAACGAAAAAACGATATAAGGAAAAATACTGTAAAAACCGCTTCGACAATTTGTCGATAAATTTTCACAATTACAATTCTTAAACCTACTTCAATTATTTTCCAAGTTCATCGCGAGGGGAAACAAATAGTTGTAATTCTGACTCATTCGTCTTTAGCAAAATATAAATTCCTTGTTATTCATACATTTACAACAACCAATTAGCATAGTGTTTACGTGTATCTAATAGCTGTAGAACATGCAAACACGTCTATGAATATTTAGTTTCATACGAACTCACTATATGTTCATGAATATACGATCTGTTTGACGTAAACAAATTGAACACCGATTGTATATTTATCATGAGACCAAGTTATGATACATGCAATATAAACACTGTATATGTGTAACACAATATGATTGTCGCAGCAGAGGCTGGAAACATCATGTCACGATTTTTCAGAAATAATTCAATTACACTGGCAATAGAAATACCGAAATTTATAATAGAATGCGGAAGATGTTAATTGCTAGACTTCTAAATTATTAGAGCGAGCTAATTATCACCTCAGAGTCGTTAGTACTATTTTAGGAAAATTGCTGTACTGTCTCGCAAAATCTGCTATAATTTATGAAGCTATATTTTATACCGATTCGTCGAAATACTGCTATGAACTAATTAAATGTAAATATTCTCTTAAACCAGGTAGTCAAGTTTTAGGGTACTATACTGAATTTATCGTAACTAGATTACATATTTTATGAATTTATATAAAAATGTGAAGATACGAATGCATTTTATACATTTATTATACTTATATTTAACAATTAAAATAATTTTCTACCTAAGTTTCATTTCCTAAATTCTATTTACAAAAATACAAATTTCCATAAATATCCGCAGTCTGTTTATAACGAAAATGACACTGGACACTATTGAATTTAGGTAAATAATACTAAAATAACATTAAGCGTTTGATACTTCTTCGAATATATGTATGAGGCTTTAATCCTATTTCACTCGCACTAATTGTTTCGCATTCTGAACGCGAGGGATTGGAGAGATATCGGTGATCAATTGATCAAACCCCTACGTCTTCCACAAATCGTCGAAACACGATCGCGAGGAGACAATTTCCGAGACATTACTGTAATTTATTTGCTAATGGAAAAAATTAATTATTCGTAGAAAGGGAACGCTTCTGAGGGTTACAAAAACGACTACCATTAAAATATTACTATTTTGTGTTGAAACTAAATGAAATTTACATTACCATAGATGAATAGATCAAAGGGGAGGATCATGATAAATTACCTATTCTTGTTTTTCATGTAAGAATAATTTTGAAATTCATACCTTGTCAACCATCATTACTGAAAGAATCTTTTTATTAAATGTGATTATAGGGTTCTTTTAAACAATATTTGCATCAAAATTATCCATTTCTCAAGAATATTAGATACTAATACATTTTATGTATTAGGTATACTTCTACTTTTTTTACAAAACTTTACGGATTTGTCATCTATCGTTAAAAGATACGTTTATGGACATATGAACGTACAAAATGTATAACTAAATCTGTTTCACATAACACGGATTTTGTTTCACATAGTTTTCATTACTCGATTTTCTATAGATTTTAATAAAAAAATTTTAATAAAATTCTCTGCTTATACTATTTAATGTAACGTAACAGTAATTAAATTTCGCCTTTCTAATTGGAATTTCTAATAAATAATTTCTTTCTAATAAATTGGAATTTCACCACTTGTATTTAATTCTCTTTTTCTGGTGTTTTTCTCTTAAATTTGTAATTTGATTTTTATATGTGGATTTTAATTTCCACTGTATTTTGAACTGTACTGATACCAACATTCTCTTCATTTTTCATTCTCTTTTTATAGAATTTTAATTTTTTGTTGAAAATACAAGCTTTATTTTTCAATGTTTACTGCAAAATTTTCACAAACTAGTGTTTTTTTTTCTCCTTACTTTTAATCTCCTCTGCAGTTGTAACTCTCACCCCTTTTTTCCTGCTTTTCGTTTCAAGTATTTTTGCGCTCTCTTTCCCATTTCGTCTTTTTCCCTCATTTTACACTCTCAGACAATCATTTCCTCGTTTCTCGTACAATATTCGTCATTTACCTTTCATTTTATTGTCGCCTCTAATCTTACATGAAACATCGAGCGAATGTTTTAATTAACGATTAATACTACATATGAATTGACACTAACACTACAACTACATTGAAACTATATTTCTGGATATTTTCATGTAGAAATAATTTGTAAACTGTAAAGGTTTTACTGTTTTTTAATTTAACTTTTTTTGGAATTTAATTTACATAATGAGTAGAAATTTTCAATAGATCTATCATATATATTAATACAATTCTATCATTAAAATTACTCTAGTTTCATTAAATTATCGTATTTTAAAAATAGAATGGTATTGCCGGCGATAACGAATTATATAATACTAAATAATATATTATTTTTAAGATGAAAGACTGAACGATTGACTAAAAGATTTTTTAAGATCAACTTTAAAAGCAAATTGACAAATAAAATCTACAAAATCAAAGGAGATGTATCCTGAAAGCAATGATTGATCAGAGAAAAACAAGTGTTTCAGAAAATATAGGCGATCAAGTTCATCATTGCGTTAGGTTTTGCAAAGTTATACAACGATCCATCTTGCTTAATCCATCCTTCGTGCATACTTCAGTTTAACGTATTACCATATTCATTTAAACGTTTCAGTTAAGCTATAGCAAAATCAGCGATGATTACTTAATCTCAAAAAGATTCAAGCAGATTGAAGCAAAACGTTATCGTCGATATTATTGATCATGCTCGCACCCCTTAAATTCAGATTATACTGCGACTATTCTTTTAATATATTGTTCCTTGCGGAGAAACCCATTATTCAAAAAACACATGTCACTTGTGTACAATCCCTGGGTGCGAATAAAACCCTAGAAGAATAAGACACATTTTAACGTCTTAACCGTGAAACACGAAAGCGAAAATCTGGATCTGATATATATATTTTCATATCTGTCACTGTTATTGTTCTACGAGGATCCTGTTGAATATTTTAGCCGACAAAACGACGGGCGCGACACAGAACGTATTTACGGATTACTACATCTGTTTCTCGTAAAAATTCTTGTCGTGAATCAGGATGGACGTCTTCTACGTGCGACATACATAACGTCGTCAGGATTTGCGACGGATTACCACCGACACCATAAGTCCTATTCTCTATGGTGTCCGATCGATTGGGCCAACAACGAAAGAGGAAGATCGCCTATTTCCTACGCTTCGAAAAACCAGTCCGACCAGTCAGAATTCTACGACGTGCCCGCTTAGTCTCTTAAATCTTGATTGATGATCGAGTCTTTAATGTGGTACTATCTTGAAAAGAATGTCGACCTCGGTTACCGAGAAGATCGGAGTAATGTCGTCTTATCGTCTTAAACGTCCGAACGTCTGTCTCACTTTTCTTTACAAATGGACCTAATTATTGGCCGTCGCACTCATTACATTGCACACGATCTTTTCTTCGTGTTACTTGTACAGCATACAGTGCGGCTGTTTCTCTCTCTCTCTCTCTCTCTCTCTCATAAAGAAATTTATTTATAAATTGGATATTGGAACACTGCTGTTCGCTATCGTTATGCCGAGGAACGAAACGTTCATTTAGTTCATTGCAAACTTTTATGACAAAGCAGATACAGCATACTCTTTATACAAAAAGCTATTCTAGAAAGTGAAGGGTATTTCATATCATAAAAGCATTCGTAGAGAAAGAAGAGATCGCTACTCTTCAACTTATCGCAGACTAGCGTTCATTATTTTCTCAGACGTAATAAGTCTCGAATAAAGAACTATTTAGATTCTTACAGTAAATATTTAAAAATGACATATTTCATGTAATGTCTTCTCTGCAACGTTCAAATTCATGCACGGTCGAATCTCACAGAGACAGCGATACTACGGTTTAAATACAAAAATTACTTTTTAAATATAAAAAGATGAATAGCACAATTATGAAAACACGTGTGCTCAGTATAAACATTATTTATTACAAACTCCGATTAAACTGTTACGTACGAGCACGATACACGATAAATAAAAAAAACATAATAAGAGCTTTATTTTTCACTCACGGTCGGTAAAATAACTCTTTGACCATGTCGCTCCTTACGGAACATAAAATGAAACAGTGAAAAGAAACGTAGAAAATGTTCAGAGTTAGGTGCAGGTGGATGTGAAGTAGAAACATCCATATTTCTGTCTGTAACAGCCATAGCAACCTGTACCTTTTCAAATAATGGAAATAAAACACTGCGATTTTTGTAGTCCACGCAGAAATACGGACACTCCGTATAACGTAAGCAGATTTTGCGATATTTGCGCATGTATAAGTATGTAAACGTAAATTATCAACTTTTTTTTTCACGCTGGCGCTGTGAATGAGTTTACATCGTGAAGCAGCCTGCAAGCTTCAATTACATACGGTATACAGCTCGGTTTGGCGAAAGGCAGAAAACTTTTCCTTTGAAACACGCGACCCTTGCAAGCTGCATCTCGTTGTTTCGCAACGTCGTTTAACTATTAATTGTCTCCTGGTACAATATGCAAAGAGAACGGGATAGTAAGTTCAACACAGGCCAGCTGTTCGCTGTTATCATTTGCCACGCGTGTTCACGTTCGTGCGAACGCAGCATTCGTTCGAAAGCATAGACCTTAACCTTTGATTCGAGTCGACGATGCAAGACAACGCGAATGACCCCACCGCGATAGAGCATTTCTCGTTTTTCTTCGAGGCGGTCTCGCGATAAATAACTGTTGGCAAACGTTTCGAGGACCAACAAGAAAAAACGAGTACGGAGATGGAAAGCGACAGAGGGGAAAGAGAATGTCGGGAATTTTATACATCGAACTGGAAACTTACCTCTGTTCGGACGCCGGGCTTCTCTGCACAGGATAGAAAAACTTATACTTACTTCCTCTCATTTTTTACTTTCCTCCTAGTTGCTCTCTTTTAAAATAAGAGTAAAGTATTTGAATTATAAGAGTAATATGATAGTGACATTTAGAAAGGTATGGTTCATAAACTTGAAGTATATATATTACCATTATCATAAGTATTTGAACACTTCAAACTAATGCAAATATATAAAATATACTTCATATTAATACAATTAATTAATGGAAAAAGAAGAACGATATTTGGGGGTAGATAAAAATTGAAGTGATATGTATTGCAATTTCTATAAATGTATATATATCCTCAGATTAGTTTCTTTGCATGACTATATTGGTCATAATTCATTCTTGGTAAGATTCTTAAATGTTTTATATAATAATATATGGTTTATTCGTAAACAGTTCCTATAAATTATAACTAAGAAACATAATTAGCAATATATATAATACATGTATATATGGACGAAATGTCTGGAGTCTAAAACTCTAGAGTCATGAAAAACTCGAAGTAGAAACTTCTCTCTATACAGGGTAGAGAAATGTATCCTTCTCTTTTCTCATTTTTTACCTTCTTCTTAACTTGTTTCGGAAAAAGGTGCAAAGAAAGCATACAATGTAGAAAGACAGAAGAACCATAGAATGAAAAAGGAAGAAATGGTATTGGCCCGGTCAATGACGCTGATACGCGCACGCTGTTTTCTTCATCAAAGTCGTCCCGCGATGCCGCTTATCAGACACGAAGTAGCGAGGTTTTGCACAATTTTTCGTTTCGCTATGACTGTGAAAATCGTTGGCTCGATGGTTTGGACTCTCGAAAGTCTACTTTCGGTGGTTCCGTACGTCAGGAAGTAACTTCAGGCTGAGGAGATGCTCGTTCTCGAAAGAAGAAGTAAAAAACGAAATTTGCCAAACTTTTGCCTCTTTATTATACTGTTTGGAATCGAGTTGAAGTTCATTTCGCACGATAATGGAGACGTTTTATGTCACTAAAGCGATATTATCGGAGTAACCCCGCCCCTTTCGCTTTGGAAGCGATCCAAAAGCAGGCAGGATGAGTGTCGCCCGACGGAATTACCTTCGTAACATAAAATACCCTCGTAGAAAAATAATCGGGACTTGGTCGACTCAGTTTTCGCACGAGCAAGTGATACGAATGTGGTTTTCGTGGCATTAATTTCTCCTGGGATCGAAATGTCGCTGGAAAAATGTTCTACCGACATGGATAGAAAAAGACCGCGTTAATTTCAATGTTATTACAGTTTTTGATGGAGAATTTTTCACTGCTTTATCGAACAAAGTTGCATTTATGTGCAAATGTATGGATATTTTCAGAACGATATAGAACGACGTCAGAGGGAAATGTTTTTATAACAAAGTGATTTTTGCTTTTTTTTCATGCATCTGTTATTTTTATGCTGCTATGTGAAAAAAGGTATTTCTACTGTTATTTTACTACTTTTGCCAGTTTAGTACGCGAAGGAAAATATATTAGTCAGCTCGTATAGATGTTTGCAATTTTTTCAAAAATCGCAGCCCAAAAATTTAAAACAATATTGAAAACATTCATGTACTTTTTGTCTACGTAAAAGATATCGTAACTGATATTATATAATTAACAAATTAATAAATCACCTCGACTTATCAATCTGTGATAAATGTATTCGGGGAACATATGTGAGTAGACAATTACATGATTTCTAAGAATGTTAGAGAAATTATTATTATTTATTTATTTATTTATTTATTTATTTATTTATATGTGGATGATACCCTTGATTAATACAATAATACAAAATGAACAAATAATTGCGATTGGTAATAACATCAGGTCATAACTAGCGCAGAAGTAGCAGTGAATTACGTTCCTAACATTTTTCCTAAATACAGGACGCCATTCGCGAAAGAAGTTTGATCTACGAGCGAGCAAATTAGCATGTTTGCAAATTCAATTGATACAACTGCTAGATGCGTAATTGATTCTATATAGGAATTCATGAAAAATTGGAAAACTCCTGAAAGAGCTGAATGGGGCAGTAATCTTAACAAGCTGAAGAATCTCTGGACAGTCAGCGTTAATGTAAACGAATATGGTATCAACTATGAATCTACGTTGCTGTAATGAGTGAATAATCAGAGGAATGCTAGCAACGAGTCGTAATTATGGCAAAAGATGGGAATGGGCTTTCCAGTTTTATACCAAGGAGAGCGTAGAAAATTATGTTGAAATCTCATCGTTGAAATTAGCATCCTAACACGACCAAATTGACGTTATTGCTTATTGTGAAAGGTTAAAACGTTTACGAACAGCTATAAAAACAAACGAGTCCGGAAACTCAGTAATAAAATGGTTCTCTTTTACAAGAGTACTCGACCAGATTCGACGATTCTGTCACAGAAGTTATTGCTTGAACTTCAGTCGGAAGAATAGGAAAATTCGCCTTATGGCGCAGATATCTCGCCATTTTCGCCATCAATTTGATTTTTACGCGTTAGATCGTATGAAGAGAGATGATATAATTAGAATTCATAAATTGCTTTCTCACTGCAACAAGTATTATATATGTAACAAGAATATATAAGTGTTTGCTCATGAACTGATCGCCAACCAATGTGCGAAACACAAATTGTATAATCGATTATAACTTTCAAAAGCAAAAAGAAAAAGAAGAAGAATTAATACATATATTCGTACAAAAATAATATACAATTAAAATATAATAAACTCAAATATCTATACTAGTAATAAGGAAATAATGAAATTATAAACAAAGTTTGTGGACAGTCATTTTTTCTTAATCTATACGGTGTGAATATAGTAATATATAGTATACTCATACTAACCACTATGATTGTATATATCTATTCTTCATATTTTGTTTCAGTGACTAATGTATTATTATTATAATTAATCTAAATATAAAATGATATACGGCGAATAACATACTTCATTTAGCCCATATCGTATAAAGACAAAATAGTTCAGCTATCCTTCATTCTAGCCGTAGCAAAAGGAAACTTTGATAATCATTAATGAATATTAGTATTCTCGTGTACATCCAATATAGTATGAAGCGCGAGCAACGATATATTAAGTATAGTTGTGGAGTCAATAAAGGAACTGACAAAAATTGAATACATATGGATCTGAATCGACGAAATATACATTACACCGTAGATATACTTAAATAAAAATTGATTCTTCCAGTTTATCGGAATAATAATTAATATCTTAGTCTTTTTAAACTGGATGCTGTTATAATCCTCAGCCTTTTCACTGCATGAAACTTTAAATTTGTACGCCTTCATAAGACTCGATAATTTAATCTATATCCTCGCTATATCTTGGTTCGCACCATAAGGTTACGTTTTATAACCTCGTTTTAGTATGCTAATTAAAGCAAACAAACATTCATCACAATTTCACGTGTCTTTTGCCGCGCTGTATAAAGACGTTCGCAAATTAAAGACGTTTTACGCAGTCGTAGCCGGGAAAAGTCCAATTACGCGATTCCAACTGCACGTAGAATCGCGTACTAGCGCGGAAAACCCTCGTAAATCTTTGGCTAATAGAGAAAAATGATGGGAATGCTGGGAGTTAATCTGCGGTGTTGGCGGTGGCCGCTAGCTGGTCGTTAGTATCACACTAAACACGCCGAAAAGCCATAAAGAGGCTTGCAGAAAATACGTAGGACAAACGATAACCGCGATCATTATCTAAGAGTAGCAAGTACAAAGAATTCTTTGTCGACCATTTTCACGACTTAATTTTCTCACCGATTTTTCATAAATACACGAGGTGATTAGTAAGATTATGCCTAACGATACGACGGTTGCATTGAAACAGCACGCAAAGCGAAGTTTTAATCTCAGATGAAAGGGAAACTTGGTGCGTTCTCTTCAAGGGGAGCGAACTATTCAAGAGATAAACGTTTACATACGGCAGAAATGAATTCGTTCGTAGATTGCTAGTGACATATGAATCTTGATAAAAGGTTTCGTGCGTGAGGAGTGCTAATATTTCTCAATGTTACAAAACGTGTTTATTAAGCTGTAATAAATGATACAGTTACTTCGAAATATAGCGACGTTGAGGTGCAACGTGAAGTAGAATTGCATCAGTCTCGAATTAAAGAGAACTTTTATTATTTCGTCTGTTGAACAAGGTACTTAATACAATTAACGGCTATATTTTTATTGAATCCAGTTATAATAATTTCATTAGCTTGAAACAGACCAAATATTTATGTTTGATCTATTACCGACAATTTTTCCGATAAATCATTTCGATTTATGTGCAACAAGAAACAGGTCTCTTCTATTCATTACATAACAAGATGATAACTGTTATTCCGTTAATTGTTTTAATTTATCCATTTTACTACTATTTCTATGCTCTTATTATATACAGATCAACTAATGTAATCGGATATTTGTAAGTGATAATATTTTCTATAATGTTTGCAATAATCTTTCATAATTACGGACGAATTTTACGTGTTCTGCGATGTGCAATTCTCTTTGGGAAATAAAGAACACGAAAATTTGACAGTACAGTGATTATTCTTGTCAAAACACATAGCATTCCGGGACATTTAAAAATCCAATGAGAAGAATCACATATGACAACTGCTCCGTTAAAATTTGCCACACGGACATAGAAAGCTTTATCTGTCCACAGGGAGTTACTTCACTTTTATCTGAAATTAGAACGTCGCTTCGCAATTTTTGGAAGAGTCGACATTACGCGCGATATCTGCGATCTGCGCGTCGGTTTCACCCATTAACGGGCTGCTCACGGAACTTAAGCGCGTGGGAAACTACGGAAAATGACACCGCGAATAGAAATTCAAATTAAACGTACCAACTACGTCGAGAATTCGATTGTACAGCATAATTTGGTGACAATTAATTCGAACAATTTAATACGTAACAAGCGGTTTGATTCTTTTCATCGTGCCGCGAATAATCACATTCGAACTAATAAAACGATTAATATTTTGCAAATAATTATTCGTAAATATTATTCATAATTATCTTTTTCATTCTTTTTTGGTGTATTAATTATGATTATATATAATAATTAACGATGATTTATATGATGATGATGAATTATAATGATTAAATACATAATATAATGTAATATACACAATGTCCCGTCTAACTTGAGCTAATCTTGATATCTGAGATATTTGATTTTTATTAACGAATAAATTTTAGTGGAAAACGTTACTTGATTTATAGCGGCAAATAAATTAATAAGTATAGAATATTGTTAAAATTTGAAAGAAAAATTTACGTGTTTTGTTCACTTGCTGCGTACTTTGATAACATTCAGATATTTCCATAATAGGTGAAAACTGCCACTGAGATCATAGATATCGAGTTCGGTTGTGTCAGCTTTTGACATATACGGTGCGGTGGTTTAATTTCAGATAAAAGCAAAAAGCGACCCAATGATAAACTGTAACATATTGTTAGCACGGGTTTCAAGCAATAATGCGCTATTTGCAGTCATTCGCTTTAGTCAGACAAGATTTTTCGGAATAATTTTAAAATTAAGAGAAAGGAGAATTTTACTATTTTTAATCATTTCTTTATTTCAAAATACGTAGGCATATTATGCATGTTGCAAAATTTGTTATATTTGTTTAGAAATACATGAACGTTGTTCATTGAGTCGATGAAAAAAGACAATTGAATGAAAAAATTTGTCAAATTATGAGCGATTTAAATCTACGCTAGAACGTTTCCTGTCGCTGAGTTATAGATAAAAAGTTACAGTATATAAATTACAATCACATAATTCCTACTACAAAATTATAATTATAACTCGTACATATACGTTGCAAAATCTTAAAACGCTCGAAGCTTGCTCTAAAGCTTGATATTACTTAATGGATATTTATCATATGAACGAGGGAAATATTGTAGTATATCATGGAAAAAGATGTAAACAAAATTGGATAAAACGCAACAGATTTTCTCTAGAGTGAAGTATAAGTGCATTGTGTTCGTCGTTAAGCAACGTGAAAGATGTAAACGTTCATGCATTAAAACATGAACTGCCTTTAATGTGTACCGATATTACGAAGATATGAATTAATAAAATATGCATGCCATGGATTTCGAAGCTTTTACAGAGATAAGAATCAGAATAAAGCATCTTCGTAAGTGACCTATATCCAAAGAGATTCAATTCATTATGCAGTGCATCAGTTATTTTTCTTTCACACAGTTTATTCGGGTGATCAAATTTTTCCAATAATTAAATAACTTTGTTTCTACATGAGAGAAATTGAATGATTTGAATTGAAGCTGAATAGTTTTATACATATTAGTATTAAACACGAACGAAATCCTTTGAATCAAAATGTAATAATCTCTTCCACTTTCTAATCTTATTTCCCAATTCTTCTCACAAAGATTATCCATTAATCAATATTCCGATAATCGATTCTTCCGTTAATCGAGATTGTATTGTAGATGTAATATACATATATCTTCTCGATAGAGATAATGTGTAATTATAAAATCAAAATTTCAAATTTCGCCTATTTTAATATTACTTCTCGCACTGAATAATAACCGTGCAAGCAGTAATGTCATTATGATAAATCACGGGAATATAGAAGATAATTGATTACCTCATAGTTTAGTTCAGAGTAAACAATCCTGTTTCATATAAAAGGGGTGATGTTATCTCCACGTCATTAAAAAAAAGCTGACCAAGGTTTCTGTCATTTCCAGCATCCTCTCGTTTGAAAATATTTCAGAGGGTGTGTATTTGTGTGTCGCGTAATTTGTCAGCAGAATTTTTTTAAAGAAATTAATGAATGAATCGTGTTAACTCTTACGCGTTCAGTGCGTGTACGTGCAGTGTTTTCATGAATCATATATCGTTGGATATTTAAAACGCGCGAGGGGTACGTGCTTGTATGAAATTCAGCAAAGGGCATTTGCCGCTGGTATAAACAAAATTTGCACAAGTATAAAAGCATTAAATGCTATGAATTCAATGATGGTAGTTAATTGAGTTTCGACTATGTTTTCTCTCTCATTAGCAAATGTGATGTACATATATTTATATTTTATATTTAAATGGCTACGTCTATAATATGTATTTACCAAACATATATCCACCCATGTAGTTTAAATCATAGATTGAAGAAATATAAGTGATATAAAATTGTTTTTATAATGTTAATATTCAGAGCATACAAATAATAATAATATAAGAATATCAAATTATTTAACAAAAACATTACCTCGATTCTTTCGACGAATTTACTACTTAGAAAAATATAAAAATAATAATAAAATAATAAATATAATAGAAAAAGACATTGGAAACTACGTGCGTATATAATAGCGCGAACATTCAATAGTATATATAAATTATGTTCTGAATTACATTCTGAAATAGGTATATACCATGGGAAATACGATATCATGAAAAACACGGTAATTCAAACCACTTCGTATTTCAAATAACTTTTTTACACGATGTTAGGTATGTATGTGGATGTATGTTTACATGTACAGTATACAATGTATATATCTAAAATTAGTTGCTAATTAACATTTGAACAAAGTTTAGCAGGAAATGTATCTGAAGTTTCAACAGAATCAGAACGAGCTGCTAGCCACTGGCCAATGCATTTAATTGATTAAACTGGTTTCGAACGATACGCATCGAGAACTAACTTTGGTGACATTAGACTAATGAATTTAGAAATATTGGTGTATTTTATCGAGAGACTTGAAATGCTCGAATAATTCGCTGCTATGTATTCTGTTATTAATTTCAGGTATTATCAACTCCACCACCCTGTGGTTTCACTGCGCGTCATATCAATTATCTTTATTTAATAATTACGAATAATCGCATTTAGCTCGCGATGCATTTCATTTCGGTGATACTCCTATTTGTGAAGCGAACAGTTCTGCTATATTTCATTTGCATTTATCATAAGATATAATACGAGAAGAAATCGGTATTTTAATCAAATACGTTTTCTTCGTAAATATTTCTTCTTTAACGTTGCTGTTTGCGTCATGGCAATGGTGGCAAATTTGGGACTTACACGTAAAATTAAAAAAAAAAATATAGTTTTAAAAATATAGAAATCGTAGGAGAAAACGATCAAGAAAAAAATGATCAAGATTTTTAGATCATTTCCAATACGTAGATATAAAAGAATCTTAATATTTTAAATATTTAAAATGCACTAATATTATTCTAAATATTTATATTCATTGGTATTTTTCATATTTTTATGTCGAATGTTTACTCTACTAGATATACTTATCGTGTCAGATATTTACTAACAGTCAATTTATCTTGCGGAAGCTATAAAGAATCACTAAGCGACAATCAATCATATGATAAATTAAATAATCCTGCCTTGTATTTAATTTTAGAATATTAACAGTGATAAATTATCAAACTATGTTTGTATAGCTTTTGAAATATTGAAAATCGTTAGAATACTGGCAAGAGGAAAATTCATTTCGACGATGTAAGCTTCATCTAATCATAAATTATTTAAAAATTACGTATATTTTAGATATAAACAAAATTGTGATATCAACTAATATCAATCGTTTGATTTAACAATACATAATCCCTATACAACACGACTTCTATTAATAATGGCGTATCATATAAACATTTCAAAGTCCATGCCGTACTAGGTATGGGGTTTATGGGTGGTCAATCTAGTGGAAGCTAGCCAGACGGATCAATATCACATTACTATAAATAATTAATAGGCAAATCCGTTTCTATACGTGCTGCGATTTCTAACTGCCCCTTTTTTTACATTATCTACAATTATATTAACCCTTCTATTTCGGAATTATTTAACAGTTAGAAGCATTGATCTGTAATGTTTCTCTGCTTATTACATATTATAGTTTTACTTGTTACATAGAATTATTTACAAGAGTTTTGACATTTAAAAACACACGTGGATTTTACGTTTATATGCACAAATATTATTTCGTTATGTCTATTACGATTGATTTTACACGCCTTAAAGTATCTATTTGAAATAGAAGCTATCTTTAATCGTGTAACTAATTTTTGATAACAGGATGTAAAATTATACTATCACGAAAGCAAAAAAGTTAATTAGACAAATATGACATAGCAGTAAGTCATAAAATGAAAAACCTGCGATGCGTCTTTGATATTTGATTTTTGATATATAAGGTATGCAATGTACGTAGATAAAGTATATGTCACTTGACCAAACGGTAGAAAGTAAAGATAGCTTTGAAACGATAGAAAGTAAAAGAGTTCCATTAAGGAAAATGAAATAGTTTCGAATAGTACATCATATACTATACCGTTGCACCATGTACGTTCTGAAATTGGAAATGTTTTAAAGATATTAAGATTACCTCTTATTTTTTTAATACAATCAATATTATGCGATACGGAGAAATCTTGTTTTGTTGAATATTTTCGAAAATTCAAATATAATACATATGAAATGCTACTTTCTATTGTAAATACTTTAGGATATATATGAATATTTATTCATACATTAAAATAGGAAATACATTCGATATTTTTAAAGTTCGACTTCAAAAATTAGGAAATAAAAAAATAGAATACCACTCATAGCGTAATATTTAGTAAATATCAGTGAATCGTAATTACAAATTAACATTTCTGTTTTAAATACTCTTCAAAAATGTGAGAGACGCCGCAGAGTGTTTATTGAAATATACTACTGTTAAATAGGTAGCGATTCTTTATAAAAAAAAATCAGTAATAAATATTCGATTGAATAAAGCATCATTTCTGAGAAAACTAGTTTTAGAAATATATCAATGTGCAGATAAGCATGCAGAAATTTCGATATCAATAAACGAAAATCAATAGATTGATAGATACTGATAACTCATATCAACAGAAAACTAGCAGAATGATAAATGGTAACCCACAACATTAATCATATCTACAAACATTCATCGTGTTTACGAAGAAACAAGAAAAAAGCGCAGATAAAGGTCCAAGCAATTACTCGAGAATAAAATTCACGTGCACATTTCGCACATTTTCAAAATCAATTCCCTCGGAAACGCAAATCTTACCGAAAGAATTCTATTTTTTATCCTCAATGTACTTCCGCATCGAAGATTGTATATTCGATAACACTATATTTTGCGGAACAGCCTGTATATTTCCAAGTTTATAACAAAATGAAGGGAGAATCGTTTATTGAGATTTTACGAGGTAGAAAGCTTTAAAAAACTATTGGTTCGATTTATGGTTACCTAGTTTAAATTTCTGGTATTACCTGGAGCGAACTATAATTCACCCTATGTAGGTTGAACTACGAAATCCTCCATAATACTATTTCTTATGACCGCATGCATTTCCCAATTTAGTTTTGCATCTTCTTCTTACAAACCATATAAAGTACGACCGAAAATAAAATGTCACCAATTTGTACTTCAACCCAGCTTTGTACTGTAAGATAATTTTGTTTCATCAATAAATATGGTAATGCTAGAGAAAAATTGACTTCTTATCTTTCAGGATATAAGTTTGATTGTATTTCTTATGCATATTTATATCAAATATAATATTTAAATAATTATAGAAAAATTATTTGGCTTTATAAAAATATTTTGGATCGGCACCTTTAATTTAATTACATTTATATGAAGAATTACATTAAATTAGATATACATATTATTATAAATGTTATTTGTTCTGATATTTTCTTCGCATCATATTTTTATTCAATTTTATTCCAAAACGAAAAATGAAAAATATCGTGTACCTATCTGAACAAAAGGAGTTTTTTTATTTCATTTCCATTTTTCACTAACGATCGTCGATCCTGTATGAGAAACAAGATAGGATGAGCAGCTTAACGCGTAATTAGACACAGAAAACATAGGTGCGGCAATGTAACGTAAGTAAGTGTTAACTAGTGCGAGGGATTTTGAAAGGATGAACTGCGGAATCCCTCATCAACGCGTATCAGATGCGATACCAATAATACCTTACCGATGCACAAGCTAATTACTGCGTTAGACACCGAGAACCACGAACTATGTGGCAATAACGTCGGATCGATTGCGGTACTTGAAATTCACTACCGTTAAGAACGATCGTTTGCTTCTAAGATAATGAAATTCGATCAACGTCGTTGCGAATCCCGTTTCCTGCTTACGAACTACAAATTTGTTACATCATAGTTTTCTAAAAGCCGGGCAACTGCAACGCAGTTTATAAAGCTTCCTATCGGCTCTTGGAACCATAGTTATTCGAGCCATACAGAAACCAAACTAGTATACTCTGTCGGAGTTGTCGTCTCGCAGTTTCGAGAAAGCGAACGTTAATTACGTGTTTTAGTATTACAATACAGGACATTAAAAAGATTCAATTGATTACTCTGGCTTCTGAGTGATCCGAAAGATAACAAATATCTTCCCCATTTTCTAAATCGATTGCTTACAGGTGTTGCATCAGTCACAATAAGGATACTAGCTCTGGGAAGTAGTAGGATTTTTTGGAAAATTTTTGACAGCAAATTTTGGAAAATGTCGATTTGTTTTAGAAATTTCAGTAGTTGTTAATAGTTGCTTAGAATTATTTAAATTGTTTTCTCCAAGGGAGGAATTAATAACAAAGTTCTTAAAAGATTCAAGAAGGAAAAATGATGTTTTCCTAATTTTTTCGTCTTCATAGACTATCATACTTGTTAAAATTTAATTGGATAGAAATACGATGTTTGGTTCAGAAGAGATTATGAATTTTCGAGAACGTCTCCTAGTGATACCATCAATACTCTATATGTATAGTCTGACAAAGGTGAGCATACACCTGTGTATGTGCCAATCGGTGGATTAATTAATGAGTTTGTTGAGTTCGAACGATCATCATCATCCATGTGTGTGTAGTCAATGGTTCGGTAAATAAGATTACGATAATCATCTTCTTGTTGCTGCTGAGAAGACGTAACAAAAGCCTAAACCACACATAGTCTTATCCTACAACGAAATATCGACCTGATATCCGAGGTATCGTCTTTGCTACTTTGATCACGTAATTATGGCAATTTTAATTTCATTCGATCGAATACTACCATTAAGGGAAACACAAAATATTTTTAAGAATTCCACCTTTGAACCTTCTGGGAGATCTATAACAGTCTCGAAAAGTGAACTTCTCGCTTCGTAACGAAATGTTCTTTAACAAAGTCAATGTAGCTGGCGTGTACAGCAGAAGGAAACAGCCAGCAATCCATCGTAAGAGGAATCGTGCGATAGCGTTTCGTAGCATTGCTGGCCGGCAAACGAGGCGAAATAATGGAAAGAGCAAGGGCGGGAGTATGGCAGGCCGATATACACAAGGGACACGTAGTCCGGATCCGTGTTTGCGATCTCGTTGGCCATTCCTCCGGACCAGGAATTGCACGGAGTACGTCGTGGCGCATCCGGGACTGCGGGAACCAAGCGTTGGGAGTAGGAGGACAATAAAACTGCACCTAAACAACGTGGCAGAGACGAGAGAATCCAATGGGAGGGAAAAGGATGACGATGCAGGCCATACCAGGTCGAAGCTGCATCGTTACGGAAAAAGGTTAGGTCAAGTGGTCACGGTGACAATGGTATTTCCACCACCGATAGTTGTCGTTACAAGCAAACCGCTCTATGGATACATATCCTTGCCGATGATAACTGTATGGTCGATTGCCTCAAGAGTACTATTGTCATAGTCGCCACGTTAATAACTACGATCACAAATGTTTTTGATAATAATATGAACGGTACCCGTGTTACCGGCCGTACGATTATAGCAATAGCGATAACGGTAAGATTAAATCCCGGTGGCATCGATACAAGTAGTACTACGTAAATGTATAATCTGGCTTGTGTAAAGCCAGCGCAGTTCGTTCCGCGGAAAGCTGCATCATCGTACGCAGAGTTAATAAAGTTACCGCTAACAATATCTGTAGCGATAGTTCGATAATGATGTCGTTAGTAAGAGCGCTGACCGTAGCGGTGACGTTGGCGACATTAGTCTTATTGTTAGCTCTGATAACGATATCCTAGTCGATACCGTCGGGGTAATCCTGGCTGCATACCGGTACCTGTGGTGGACCAGCGGTAACGATAGCGAGATGCTAGTGGAAGTACCGCATCTGGTGTTGGTGAAATGGGATGGGGATTCTACCCTGGGACGTGCTCGCGTTGACAACTAGCCCGGAGAAAGGGGGACGTTTCGAACGATCCGGTTTGAATAAGTAGTTACCGGCCTAATAGTAGTGCCGAACCGTGACGGCTGTTGAATACAGAATTTTCAGCTTGCCACGGAACGAGCAGATTGGCCAGGACTAGGGAGAGTCCTTGCGGACGAGCAAGCACTGCCCTCTCATGCTGGATTCGCGGCGTCAAACGACTATAAACACCTTCGATCCTTTGCCCTTGTTTCTTCTTTATTTCGTATGCAGCTGTTGCATATAAAACGTTTTCCTTCTTTCATCGATCATCGTACGTTCCAACTGACAACGTCTTTCTACGTAAGTCACTTGACAAGTCAGTTGTCTTTAACTTCTGTTCTAAAAGAGACGCGTATGTAACATCGGACGCTAATAAATAATAAAAATTGGCCATACAGCGAATAGATCGAATAGAACCTTAGGACTCGTGTCTTAAAGACCTTTATGAATTTCTTTAATTTTTCATTTTCTTTAATACCTTGTGTACTTACACATACGATTAGTGTCGAAGATCGTCCCGTTAGATATTGGAGCTTATCGATATAATAGATGGCTGATTGTTTGACAAATTTATTGATCTTTATGAACTATATATTACAATATATTCTTATAACTTGTACGTATATTTTCGAATTTATTCCAAACTTTATGAATGACGTGATCATGATAATCGTAGCATGTCACGCGTCATATATTTTTATATGTATGATGTACACATGTAATATGTTCAGAAAGGTTACTATAAATGTTCAAATATTTTTGTGAGTCACTGTAGATGTTAATCATGTATCATTAAATAATCTACCGTATACACGAACAAGGGTATAAATTTACGAGTCACTCAAAGCTTGATGATTAGATACAAAGTTCTCAAGGCTACGGGATATTAACGTTAACGTGAACGCTGAATTGGGCTAAAAGTTTTGAATCGAGGAGTTATAGTTCTTTAATTTAATAAGAAAAGGGCCGAGCGCTTACACGTGGCTCGTTGTGAAGTAAAGTAATGAAGCATCATTAGTTTTAACTGGACTCTGAACTAGGTCAAACTAAACGTACCAGCTCAGAATTTAATCAAATTAATGGTTAAACGAATGTGTTTCCCTGATCGATGAATGATAGAGTATAACTTGATTTTCGATAGTTATTGGAAGCAACGTGTCATTTCTAAACTCAATTATAGATTGCTAATGTAAAATGATTTTCAAATGATAGCCTTGAAATGATTTGATAACGTAGAACGAAGCGAAGTAGAACGCGTAGTAAGTCAATTGTTTATTAAGTCGGTGTGTTTTAAGCAGCGCCAGTGAACCAGTTGCATTGCAAATATAGTTTATATCATTATATTTATATTACTATATTCAGATATAATAGGCTAGGATATTGGTACAATAAACAGAGATAAAATGAAAGATTTTCCTGATATGAAAAGAAACGCGTAGGTATTCGATTTTATCTCTAATTTAAAAATCTCACGCAAAAAATCTTCGTCATCATATATATGCAATATATATTAAATACTGATATTAATTGAACGTGTGTTATAGCAGGAAGAATTTTTCAATTTGTGAGTTTGTTCGAACACAATAAAGAATTTCAGTTCGCTTTTCATTTCCTGTGGTTTGAGCGTATGTTTGTTGAGCAAATAAGACAGTAAGAAGTAGAGAATTTGACACGATTAATGGAATCATCTTCTCGTAACATGTATGATCAATCATAGGCTATACCACTGAATTACATCAATATCGTAGGACGCTCGGTTACCTGCTTGATTTTTATTTATTTATTTTATATGTCCTAATTCTTTGTTAATTTATTATTGTGAAAATCGAAGAATCACTGCTCCCTAACGTAATTAACCATTACCAACTTAGAATTTAAGAGAAAGACACGAAATACATAACTTCTGCATTGTAAAGGGTTGATTTTGTCATTTTTATTTGTCATTTTCCTATAAATACATTAGTGTGTCTTATTAGCGCATCGTTGCACCAGAAATCATTTAATTTATTTATGACAACAGAACTTTTTCCCTTCATAAACGATATTTCTCCTAAATAAAATTTCATTCATTGAGAATGGAAATATCACACGGTTGGTCCTCTTCAATTCGTAGATTTTTAAGGTTATCGTTTTTCCATACAATCAATTTCTTCGATAACAAGCGGGAAATCCTGCTCTTGACACGATTTTTATGGCTGATGATGTAACCATTCGGGCCAGAGATTTTATTCGTTTAACTTATCAATCTTCTCGGCTAGATAACAAAAGCCGGCGCAGAAAACGTGACTTGCGGGTAACCAGTATCAGAACAGTTATCCTTTCTAAAAACCATCTGCCGACCCGCATGTGAAAATCGTATAGTCTGCACTTTCGCCGGCCTTTTTCATCGACGTCCATTCTTGAAAACGACGACCGAAGAATAATCGATTCGGTTCTGTATTAACCAACAATGGGTTTCATTGAAAACTCGATAACGACGATTTCTTCTGCTCTGGCGATCAAGCGGCTACGAGAGGGTTTAACACGCCGCTGGATAAGATCAGCCGGCTTTAATCCAGTTTCTGCAGCCTGCTGAAGATCGCGAGGGGAATGAAAGCGACTCACCCAGCCCTTTGTGATTGGAAAAATGTCAATAAAATTGCTTCGCGTGAAAACCGACTAATTTAAAAGGAAAATTTGTTGTTCCTTCCGGTGTTAAGAATCCCGGATCTTCTCCCAGCTTTACACTCTTAATTGAAATAAAAGAATGAAAAGAGCATAGAGGAGGAAGATAACGAACAAACGACCAAACTAAACTGTTACATTGTTTTATGAAGCGTGATTGTCATGGTTATGTCTTGTCAAAGAAAATGATGAGATATACGAGTAAAAATTTATTGTTTTAATATGTACATTTAGGCTGTATTATATTAATATAAAAGGTCTTTTTCATTTATCCAGTACTTTTTCAACAACAGTATTTTTCTTAAAATTATTTAGTATTCGAAAATTAACTTATTTTTAGATTCTTTCTTCGTGTAAGATTACTTCATTATAAATACATATGCGCTGTATATAACTGTGTTGAAAACGTGTTGTTATATGAACAATATCGTTAACAGCACCAGTGTTACTAGAAATTCAATATGCAAAAACGATATAAAACTTTTTGAAATCAGATAAATATGATAGTAAGTTTTTACTATTATTTGTAGATCATATAATATGACTATAACAAGAAAAACTAATGTTACAAAGATGAAATAAGTATACCTACTTTTATTCAGAGAATTTTAATTTTTACATATCGTACAAATATAATTAAATGTTATGATTGATCAAATATTGATTTGATAACATTACATAAATGAATTATAGCATCTCTATGTTAAAATGTTTACTCCTTTTTTTAATTATAAATTATGATTTTTCATACACTATAGAAATGATATGCTATCATAATATATGATTCTATTAAGTATACATAGATCTTTAATTAAAGGAAATATCAAATAAACTTTCTAACAAATGTCTTTCAACATATTTAATCTTCAAAATGTATTATTCATGATCATAGAGTTTAATTAATTAATTTCTAAATAAAAATAAATTTCGATTAAATAAAAATCGATTTCTCTTTATGGTAAATGGAATGATAGATGACATTGTTTACTTCGAGTTTCCCAGAACGAGTTTCTTCGTACATGTAGGAAGTTTTAACAAACGGTAAAATATAATCTCGTGGTAATAACAAAATCACGAGATTGTTGCTCACCGTGTTGACTACGAAACTTACCCGTAACTTGTTTAGTTGTTGGACTGTCGGACGTATCAAATTGCAAACTCGAACGCGGGTTACACGGGTTAGTATTTGCTGCTTTTAAATTCTGAACTTTGCAACGACGCGATGGTTAAACTTGCCATACCGCGCAAACTTCCAATTCCTTACCTTGCTTTTCTTTTACCTTACTTTCGGAATAAAAATTCTTTCGAAGGATATGTTGAAATGACGTTAGAGTCCTAGGAAAGAGTTGCCTAATGGTATTACGGTCACACGAATTGTATCTATCGATTTCTTCCTTGTTACTGAATTCGGATGGAATTAAATATAATCGTAGCGATTAAATGTAGAAAAAGATTCTTTTATAAAAAAAAAAAAATGTGCCTTCTAATAATAAATAATAACAATGAATAATTTCTAATGATTTTATCTTTTGCGTATGTTAATTTGACAACTGTTACCGATTGTAGATTTGCCACCTTTGAATTTTTAAATGTTGCTGCCATGTGGTTGGCTTTTAAAGCAAAAATATCTCTTGCAGAATACTTCTGATGGTATTTTGTAAAATATTATGAAATAAAATTCGAAATAAAAGAATGCGATTTCTTGTTAAACTAAAATACGAAATATGCGCTTTATTGGTATTATATTCACGGTCGTTCTCTGAGTTATATACCAAACAAAATGAGCTATCAATACTCGATATCTTCATCTGAAATACTGCTGTTGACAGTAAAATGAAAGGCACAGAATTCTCCTTTGAATTTCTAATATGAAATAAGTGGTCTATGAGAAGATTGAACAAACTATTCACACACAAATTCCTGTTCTATGTACGTAAATGTCATACGTATGTCACAAATATTTTCGAGAATCAAGTACGATCAATATAACCTCTGATCGATTTGTATAGCTGATAATACTTCAACAATGCATCTTTATATTCCACATATTTATTTTTTTATAAAACTAGATTTATCAAGGAGTATTTTATATTTATTTCGTGTCTATATTTGACGAGTTTGTAACTTTTTTAAGAAATACCTGTTTCTGAACCAACAAATGTTACATGTTATAAAACGACATATGTATAACGAATGAGTATGCTTTTAAAAATAATACGGATAATAGGTATTTTGAATTATAAATTTTAATCTTTAATTTCTACGTGTAAATTAATAAACACAAATTAACAAAGTGAAAATTACAACATAGAATACATTATTTAGTGATATAATTTTAGTAATTTAGACGTAAATAGCTCACAAAATAGGAATAAAGATATTCGTTATTAAAGCATGGTTCATAACGACTTACAAGCAAGCACTAAGTTTCGAGTATATGAAAAGCTGCAAGAAAATATATATTTTGATAAATTAGATATGATTTACTAAAAGTGTATTTCGTTTAAAATTGAAAACGAAACACGAGAGTTTCTCAATGAGGCGGATTGAATACTGAGAAATGCACTTTCGAGTTAATAATTCGCCAATCCTTCTCGAGTCCTTTTTCATTTCTAGTTCGTAAATTACAACGAAACGTGAATTGTATAGATTAATCAGGTATCAGTTCAATCCGATCAAACGGTAATAATAATACATCGGCTATCGATTATCTCTAAAGAATTCTCGGGCTAAGAAAAAGGTAAATAGCGCATGAAAGGTCGTAAATTATTGAAATATTGAAATATGTTCGAATCTTCACTCACTCAGCAATCAATGGCCAAAGCATCGAAGATATAATAACATCAGAGCAATCACTTCTTTGCTGTAATTTCTACATTTATAACTTTTCTCGATGAGAAAGATATTGCAACACTAAAAGAAATTTATAAATTTTCCAATTTTTAGATAAAAGAAAAAATATAAAGGAGTTAAGGACTATTAAGTTCAAAAATATATATTTTTTAAATACCTAATAAATCTATGATATTTCATGTTAAAAAAGTGAAATAAAAGCGCATATTTGATCTTACAATAAATAAAACGAAATAGAAACGCAGTTTCAGCAATATGAAATTAGCCTGCGACATATTTAATTTTAAAATTGCTTTTCTGTAAAAAGTAAGAAGTATGGCTCGATATATGTTTCCCTTTAGATTCCAAATCAATTTCACGTAAATTTGATTCAATCTTGCCTCTGTATCATGGTATCTACACACACATGTACATCTTTTTCCGTTCACTTACTCTTACACCTGCACGTCATTTTATACCAGATACCTTGTTTTCAATTAGCACGATATGATTAAATTTATTCCACTTTACTGAATAACAATTAATTCTTGGTTAATTTATCGAAGATCTAAACAATCCAGACATCCCTTCGTACATTGCTTGGTAAAATACAATAGCTTCAGTGCGTCATTAAATCGTCGTTTATAAAAGGTTGTTGAAAGCTTTCAACGATTGTGCAAAGCGTGTAAATAAAAAATTTTATAAACGGCCAAATTTAAAGCATTTTTTTAAAGTATATTGGTCCGCAGAATGTAACGCGAAAAAACTTCGGCTCGCCGTTTACATTCAAAGGCTGGCAGAGGGCGAACATCAAAGCTTTTTTAACTTTAACCCTCGCGCTACGATACACGGACAAAGAGCAGCCTGTGCTCACATTCTAAAAAGCGCTCTAAGGACGTCCCATAGAAGTACAGAACGTCATCTTGCTGGTTGCTTTGTGGCGCGTATCAAATTGCGAGGGGACGAAACCTCTTTTCTTCATGCGACGACACCGGAAGTTTCCCCTTTCGAGGATTCTCTGTGCGTTAATTACGTTAATAAGCTGGTTAACTGTAGCTTGCTAAAGACCACGTTACCGTTATAATAATGAGGATAAATTCTCTTTAACGAAAGATGGGAACGCGTTTCGTGGTTCCTCGAAGAAAATGGGCAACATTACCTTCTAAATAATCCCTTGAAATATAACAATTGTTAAAGAAATTCCTCCGTTTATTCGATTCCATTTTATGTCTACCTTTTTACGCTACAAATATGTAGGCAGCTTCTGCTACGCGTAGTAATATATCGGACAGCAAATACTTGTGACTACGACCGATGGAAATAAAACAGAATTATTAGTTTAAGACTAGTTAAGATTAGTTTAAGATTAATGAAATGTGAAATATCTATCCCTACGATAACTGTAGGAAAATACTGAACAATATATAAATATTTCTTACGTTAAGTTTATAAATTATAACATCTGATCACATTATCTATATATAAATTAGTTTAAAAATTCTGATGTTAATATTTTATAGAAGAAACTTAGCCTACTTTTTAGCTAATAGTTAGCAGTTAATAGAAATAAAATAATCCAACCTCCACGCGTTATTACTACCTGGTAAAAGCAAAAATCAAAGTAAAAATTTTGTATATCTATCGTCTATCGTCACGTAGGAAGCTAATAGATATCGGTAACATATACCGAATAAAGAGCGATACCAGAGTTAACAACGATTAAATAACAAACAGCTAGTTGTAAACTGATTCGCTCACAGCAACGCGGTTAACTCTGTCTGGTTTCTGTCCGCTTCCGCCACTTACTCTTCCGCATTATTTCCGGGAAGCGTGTTCGTCGCGCGGCCACGCGCGGCGAAAACCGACCATCCGATACCGTGCAAATTATTTCGGAGATTGCCTTTTTTAAATGCAATACATAGTGTGAATAAAAAAGAGAACAGCCTCAATACCTGCGTCCATGGTCGACGGTTATTATCTTCTCACAAATTACACCGGAGCGCTGCGCCAGAGTTTCCGTCTCGGCTACAATAAACCGAGTTACCCTTCATCCCTTCGCCTCTACCCCTCTTTAGCCCCTTTACCAGCACAACCCCCTATCTATCTATTTCTGCCCCATCCCAGTGTCTCTTATTTTCAAGCGGGGGAACTTCTGATAGGCCGAGCTCCAGCCTATTTACTTAGCCACCATGTACGCTAGGCAACACTTATTACCTGAGTAACGCAATCGTATAATGCACCACCCTCGTGTTCACGCTCGCGATACCGCCTAATTTAATGTTTCGGGAATCAAGATCGCGAACGTAACAAGAGATCGGTATCAAGTACCGCGCAGAACACTCGAGTACCTTAATTATAATTTGTTGTCGTGGAACGTAGAATATTATCTATGCGTAGACTATGCTACAATTAGTGGGTGCAATTCGGCGTGTTTAAAGGGAAACGATCGAATCCCTGAGATCGAAGGAAAAGATTAAGAAATTAGAAATTTTCTTAGCTGTAAGTAGATGATGATATACAGTTTTATCAGTCTGATGTGTTCAATGCTTATATCTCGGATTTGAGTCCTCCTGTACTTTTATGATATGTGCATCAATTTATTTTGATGATGTTAATTCGAACGTATAATACATGTATATAAATTAGAAATCATGAAATTTTGGAAATTTCTCCGATGAGAATATCTTGTAAAGGGGATATGTTATGTACATCTATACATATGTATGGTGGTTTAGGATTGTAATACAGTATAAATTTTATACAGGTTTCAGAGTACATATGAATATCTGCAGGTGTAAGTTTCGCACATACAAATCTACATACAGACGGATTTTGATCATTCGAAAATATCCTGAAGATTTGCATATTTTTGATAAGATTTATTTATACGGATAAATCGAACTGCAATAATTTTTTTCTTCGTAATCATCATAACTACTCACGCATAATAGAATGTTACATCAGTAATTTTTAGAATCTAAAAATTAAAACTAACAGTTGTAATTGTCAAACTATATGGAATTATTTTTATTAGTTGATAAACTCTTCATCTTTATTTCCGAGTATTTAACTTCTAAATTATAATTTGGATTAAACAGATTCTTCCGAGCTGATAAACGACGTTAATGTTGCTAATGTTTAATGCTATATTAAAAATATGTAATAACGTATACTGTAAATAATAATATTTATTATTATGCTGTATTTTGTAGTAGCTAACTTAAATTCATAATTTACCGATTCTTTAAAAGGATTGTAGATAATATGTTTAATTCCTAACTCGTAATTCATTTGCACTGTCATAAACGGTAGCATATCAGATCCACTCAATGGTAAACGTGTTAAGCTGCAATTACACGAACGTTGGACAAACGGATGTTATGATGCATACGTCTATACAAGGTTGACGACAGGTGATATAGGATAGATGATAAACGATTGTCGAACTTGCGATGCGGGCGCTCTTCCATTCTATGTGTTCCTATGGGTCTAATAATGCAATCGTCGAATTGGGCAATTGTTCTTAGTGAAATTTGAGTATTGAAAGTCACAATTTAAATGGTACGGAACCTCCCAGCCATCATAGTACGATCGACAAAGAGATGTCTCTCCTTGAAAAAAGTAATTCCAAAATATTGAATAAAACTTTTGAAGAAAATTCAGTCCAATGTATCGAATTACGAGAAATTCTGCTCAATTTTGTCTCCAATACATACGTTAGTTTTGTTCGTTCATTTCGTGTTTGAAGTTAGAAGCGTTTAATAAAAGAAATCGAAAAAACTTTCAGTATTTGTTTCGTTGTTTGAATGTTCAATATGTAGGTAGATACAATTATCTTTATAAGTTTATACAACAACATATGTTCAAAACTATAGAAATTAAATGAAAATTTAATCAAATATTTTGATAGAAATTTTGATAGACTTTGTTCGATAATAATTTATTGTTTGTACTGGATTTTCATCCGCGGAACTGTCTATTTTTTCATGCACACTCTATATTCTTTATACGATCTGTTTTTCCACAATTTTTTCAGAAACCTATCTACCGTGTAAAAACAAAATTGTATGTACACTGTTTCTTATTTTATAATCAAGTGTACAAGCTATGGGACACATATTGTGCATCTATGTGTCTTTCAGAAAAATTGTGTAAACCATTCTAATTTTTCAGCGACATTCGCACTTGAATTAACTTTTTTAAATAAATTAATAAAGTAAATTGATTAAAGTAAAACACCTTGCGTAAAGATTAATAAATCGGTTGTTTCACTATCTTATTCTGGAGTTGTCTCAACTGACGGCAGTAGTACACACCAATATCAATTTGCCTGCAGTAAGATAATAAGGCTAATATCACTCAGCTCAAACGTAAGCGGCAAAACTTCCACTACTAAGCTACTATACATTGTTATTGAGGTAATTACGACAAGAATGGTAGCAGAAACATCGCAAATTAATTCAGAGGATTGTGCACCATGGTTCTTAGAAACATAATAAACGACTATGCACTGTCATGTTAAAGTTTCAAACTATCTACATATATTGCTAGTCTTGCAATATAAGGTGACTAAACAATTTATATATTAATATTAACATGATCATTTTAAAAATTCCTAATATATGCATTACAAAAATGTACTATAAAAAAAGAACAATGTGAGGATCGAAAGGTATATATTCTATAAAAATAACGTAATACAGCATCTGAAATTCGAAAAACATATATTGAACTTTTATTTGTGTTTATAATATAAAATGTTCAAATGTTCATTTGAAATTAAACTTAAGAATAGGCTATCTAACATTTCCTGTTATTTTTATACTACGGCAGCTATTGAGATAACAGTTAAAATTGAATAATAAATGGTAATAAAGATGTTTACTCCATTTAATGATTTACTAATTTTTATATACGATATTATTTAAATACGATATAAATATTTGTATAAAAATTTTTCCAAATATTTGTATCAATAGAACTCTCAAATTTACAATTAAATTAATATTTAAATCAGTATACATCTGTGTGTATATCACGCAAATCGCATTGTTATTATCATATTCTTTTCCTCTAAAATGTACTATACATGTATGTCGAATAAAACTTCGCAACGTATTCCATTCATTTCCACGTATACATCAATAACAATTACACTCCTGTCCAACGTATTAAAATAAATTAAAAATTGAATAATTGCTGGTGTAATCGTTACCATTAATCACCGGCGGGCTCAGTCCATTTAATTTGAACAATAAATCTTCGGAAAATTATAGATCGTACTACATTATGTAACTACTGTCGCACGTTCGATAAATTAGTTTACTTTCTCGACTGCTGTATGCATTATGGAACATTTATTACGAAGTTGTGTGACTGTTACGTTTTAAGCATTTACATTCCCAGTAACATCACTTTTATTATTCATTGAAACGTTCAATTTTAACTGTCGTACCATTACGATGTTTCATACTATCATTTTAAATATACTGCAGCGCAGAGAAAACTTGTAGTATGTAGTTTCAAGATAGTCGCGCATTACACTATTTCACTACAGAAATTATCAGAATATTTGGAATTGATTATAGAATAAGTTCGCGTTATTTACTGCTTGCAGATAACCAAATAAATCTGACTAATTGGATCAGTTCTGAACACAGTTACAGATTCAAGTTTAATAATTGAATTGGTTCTTATGTTTGTTCCAAAAGATGTATGGTGTGAGTACTTCGGTAAATTACCGTCAGTCCTATAGATATATTTTCCTCCCAGTTATTATATCGAGGTGTATTTTCCTAAAATTAATAAGAAATCTTTATTAGTATATATATATGTATATATGTATTTTATTGATCTTACTGTTCAGTTCAATTCAGAATATTTATTTTTCCTTCTGTCTTATAATTCATTTTGTTCTCGTCCTCCAAAGACAAAGCTCTTTCTACTGCGTATTACTTACATAAATTGTGAGACTTGTAACAATTAATTCGGTGAAATTAACGCGAATAAAATTTGCGTTTACACATACAATCCAATCGATATCCGAATAACGGTATTTCTCTGTAAACGCGCTTCAATTTGTAGTCTGCTAAAGAAACACTTTGCAGCAGTCTGGCTAGAAATTTCTGAGAAATTCATTGCAAAAAGTTCCTTTGTAGCGCGAAAATAAAATATTGTACAACTTATATTCGTTAAACCGTTCTCATTCCTGTAATAGAGAGAATACGCTAAAAATGCTACCGTTTAATTTAAAAAAAGGAAAACATGCGTTTTCACACAATAGTTATAATATAGTTAGAATCGTTATTATTAAATACATAGAATGTCATGAAACAAACGGAAACCAGCTGTGAGTTTGTTCATAAAGCAATGATATGTCGAAATTCTGTTGTCATGAACGTGTTAAGAGCAACATTATAATCGCTTGTAAATCGCCTTTGTATAGCTGAAACACCTGTATACGCATACCCACACATACACACACCTGTGTACACGCAGGTGCACCATTATACGTCGCCATAGAATTGTAGAGTCGATCGATAAGCCTGTAACGAGACATAACCTGAGTTATCAGGAGACTTTGGCCATGCACCGTTGGTAATCGTTGATCCGAGAGAATCTACTACATACATGTACGTACATACATAAGTGGTTGATCTATCAGATGTGCCGGGCTTTGGTAACGTGATGCTACTACGTTCTACTACGCGCTTCCTTACCCTATAATATAAAGTTTATACGAACATATTATATATCATAATATCTATATATCGTAAATCACATATATTATAGGATGTGATATATTCTATATATATTGTATATTATAGCACGATTTATAATTTTTAAATTTTTACTTTATCGTAATCGATTAATTCGATCATAAAATAGAGGAATTTGTAAGGAAATGATAGTACCTGACAAAGTGGCCATTTCAGAAATCAGAAAATGAAGTCGGACGAATAACTAGAGTGAAAAACATGAATGTTGCCAAAGATAATCGCTTACCAATCATTTTCGTGTACAGACACCTTTTCAAACAGCCTACTATCTAAGAAATGCATAACAAGTATACTAGCCAATAATAGAAAAAAAGCCAACCGCAAAAAATGTAAAAAATAAAAAACAATGTATCTATTTCTTATAATCTTTCATCCTGGTTTATCGCAAAGAGAGAGAGAGAGAGAGAGGGAGAGAGAGAGTAAAATATGTATAATATTTAACTGAAAAACTTTTAGAGTTCATTAGTTACAGCTAAGTATAGTTTTTATCCTTTATTTCATAAAATGAAAATTATTTTCATGAAACACATTAATGGAGGAAGGAAATAAGAAGAATATCTTTGGGGATCTATGTAAAATACACATGAATTAATATAATGGGTATTCGAAGCGAGAAATGGATCAAACTACGATATATATGTAGCATATACATATATATCGCTATATATATATATTGTTCCTAATATCTCAAAGAGCTTTGATAGAACATTGTCGAACGTGTTCAGTTTCGGAACTCTTGTATAGATATGCAATCCCTAGGTAACGTTCGAAACCCTTACAATTCTAGTATATCTATGAATTACATTACAACTCCCTTGTATCTAACAAGGTTATACTTTAGGATTAGATCAGGATTAGATTTAACGTAACAGAATCCGAGACGAATTCGCTGAATGTATACCAATAAATTTTAATTAACGGTTACGTCACACAGATACAACAACATCTGTATTTTAAGATGCATGTATATTTCCTGAAATTTAATTTAATCAACAAGTTGATTACGAGCGTAACAAAGTGAATTCAATAATTTAAGTAAAAATACATTGTCCTAAGGAAGAGATACTTTTTACATAATTCTAAATATCCGTAAGAATTATAAAAATTTGCGCGTAGATAATTTTATATATTTTTTTAAATGTCAAATTTTTATAACTTGTTTTTAAAACAATACAAGAGGAATGGAAATCGTATATGAATAGATACGATGAAAATACGAAGCAATTCGCAATCAGAAACGAATAACTGGCATAACGTCTCCGCTACAATAAAACTTTAATCCGATTTCGTGGCTGATGAATACGTTCAGCAGATAACTATGAATCGAGGCGATAAATGTTTCAACGCTTTGACTCTCC
The DNA here is from genome assembly GCF_014825855.1 of Bombus pyrosoma. Taxonomy (NCBI): domain Eukaryota; kingdom Metazoa; phylum Arthropoda; class Insecta; order Hymenoptera; family Apidae; genus Bombus; species Bombus pyrosoma. The sequence continues at coordinate 7,355,087 of NC_057773.1, read as the reverse complement.
GAGTCGACTTCGTTAGATGACATTTACACACAACGGCGGCTCTTATCGAAATTATGCCTAACACGTTAGTTGGCATGTGAATTTGATATTCCTTGTCACGCATTATTGAAATACTGTCACTTATTTCGCTATAGTATATCGTAATACATGTACAGAATGTGCCAGGTTTCTTTTTTCCACAAAACGATTTTTCTATATTCAAGAAATAAAAAAAAGTAGGAAAAAATATCGGATTAATTCACATATAAGCTTATGAACGTTTTATCGAAAAATTATTGATATTGAATTGGTTTTTTATTCGTTGAAACGTAGAAACAGATTGACGATATTTTGTTCGGTTTTAAACTGCTGCACGTTCTTATAAAATATAGGATTAATACCTATGAGAAACTGAATTTATACTACATACATTATAAATTTTTTTATCGATTTCCTTTAATTTCAACAAACGTATTACCAATTCTTTATATTCGTCTCTGATATGGATGTATTAATTCTTGGCCGACAAACTTTTCCCTATAAATCCGTTAACGTGATATCAGAATACCAAATAATCGATTCTGTTCCTATTAATACATTGTTACGATTTCTGATATCACCGTCACTTGTACACCTCTCATTTACATTTAGTGAATTTATCGTATTCTGTACACTCACGTGTTCTACATCTCCCATTCTCGCTTCTCGCGTTCTTGTATGCTGCTTACACCAAGTACTTACAATATTGTGTATTGTCGACAGTAGCATTTGAATTCGGTTATGCAATTTATCAGAAATTAATCTATCTATGGCAACTGTCCTGTTGCACTCTACGATGCTTTTCTTTCCGTTGATTATTTCATCGTAGCCACTGATTGCTTCAAACACGCCCTGATTCCAGAAATGGATCTTGCTCCGATCTCGCTTCTCATGCCATTATTACGATTACATCATCGTTACTCGTACTCCTTTTGTTTACAATCGTATGCAAAATTACATATAAGTACAATGAACACTAAGACTGTCTTCCCTGTGTAATCAATATTTTGAATGTCGCTAAAAAATGGACATTCTATACGATGATCGCTACATATTTTTAACAATATAAAAAAAAACCTAAAAGATATTGAATCATCTATGCCGTCCTCCATAGTTAAAATTTTCTATCTAGAATGTTTCATTGTTCGAGATATCTCTACATATAATTGCTAATAGAAGGTTAATTTGGTAATAAAATAAGTTTATATGACGCATCAATGGAATCGTATTTCTTCGATTCGAAGATATTTTTCAACGTGTCGCCTCACATCGTTAATTGGCGGACCGACTATCTCTGCGAAGCAGAATACGAAAGAGACGGGACATTATTAAATTCATCACGCGCAAGTGGCCAAACAAACGAGATTAATGCTTTATTCGATTGTAGGGAATGAATAAAGCATCAGCGCTGAAACGTGATCAATTTTTCAGAAATTCACAATTTTCCCGGTGTAATTTGTTTCCTTCGATGATCGGATTTATGATTTAATTCGATGAACCGATGACAAAATGACGTACGAGCCAAGATACAGCTGTGGATTTATCCGTAGAGGAGATTCACGTTGATCTTTTCGTTTCACGAATAAATCCAGATTAATATGAACGTCTTCTGACGTGCGTTTATGAGATGTAAAAATTTTAATGACGACGTCATTATCGCGCCATCGGAGTATATGAATTTTTCATCGGATATCTCGTTATTGATTCGTCAAATCGCCGTTTAATTCTCACGAAAAATATTATTGTTACTTTAATATAATGCGCATTAAGGATACGTAGGTTGTTTTGCATACTTCATATATATATATATTAATTTGCGCGAATTTTATGTTATATTAAAATTTAAACATGTATCTAAATATATGTTTCCAATTTAATTCCTATTTTGAAATATTTTAATATCCATCAAATATACATATTTTCAAGCATTAACATTCTACAAAACCATTACACGTGTTTGATTTAAATCGGATTAAATAATAACTGGTATATCGACAAAATTTCGGGTTAAATACGTCTAATGTGATTAGAGCTCATTGTACGAGTATAAATTTAATTTTTACTTAAAACTCGTGATATATAGTTTCGCTATTAATAAACTTGCACAAGAAGATCGATGCAATATCTATACAATATGACGCAGATGGACGTATTTTCGGATTTCGCTATTCTTATAGTAAGACACGACTAACTCATGATTATGATAAAAACTTTGACTGATCTTGAAAACGTATATATTTATTACAAGCATACCTCATAGGGGTGTCAGAAATATTTAAATAATCATTCAGCCACAATATTTGTTATTAGGGAGATCATCTTCCGCGCTAATCATATGTTTAAGATCATTGTTCATATTGTATACCAATTTTTTTTAATAAATACTTATTTATATATTTTTCGATTGGTTTCAAACTTTATTAATATAGCCACGATAGTCGTGTCTCGTTTCGAGTTGATAAAGTTTCAAAATGTTTCGTATAACAGTTATAATATATTCATAACGTTTTCCTATGGTAAATATTCAAATACTTTTGCAAATAGCTGTATGCAGAATATACGTATAGTATACATAAACAAAAATCATGTTTATTTTCGTTGTGTATTGTTGTACTTGCCTCCTCAATGAATCACTGCCACCGTAAACGAAACTTTTCTAGTTCTTCAAACCGAGGAAACATTTTTTAATTTAAGACAAAAACGTCGCCGCTTCTTTCACCTTTTTGTTTTATCCGGAACCGGTGTACCGAGTTCAGAAGACCGCGGAAGAGAACAATTAAAACTTTTGGTTAAAATAGCATAGTCGTCGACGTCACTTGGGCAAACTGAATTCTTCGGCTGGCGGGAAAAGTTTTCTTTGGATAGAGAAACACAGCACGTTTAAAACTTTACACGATGATTTAAAATACTTCTCACGGTTACTTTTGAAGACCATTTAGATCTAATATATTCGTATTGTGTGCAATGTTTGCGTAGCATCTCACTCTTGGCAAATTTTTAGATTTCGTTCAGATAATGTGAGAGTTTACAAAATAAATACGAAAGACGTATGCAAAAAATATATATATATATATCTTGCCTGTGGTCTCAAAAAAATTATTGAAATTATTCAATAGTTGAAAACTTCCTCTCGGCGTATTTAAAAATAAACAAAGTTCTAGAAATAAAAAAAATATTTTGATACCACTTTGCTGATAATCTTCTATAAAAACAAACATTGACATGGATATACAAAAGGTTATTTATAACTGGTCTGTTAACTAAATGTATAGTTTTTTTTTTTTTACATTTAAAACAACACGCAAAAATATAGATAGATATAGTATAATATTCGTAATATTTTAGTACTGTAGTATAGTGAAATGTTCATCGTAACATTCAGTAGACGAAATAAATCTTGCCTGCGCCCTGCTCTTTAGTCATGTCCGTAAAAATATGCATTTGCATAAATATCTGCAGTTTATTTATAGCATTTTGCAAATCTACGTGCCTGTAATATTTACCCATTGTTCCTCTTTTATGAAGAAAACTATATAGCCATCTTCGAAGCGGCAATACTTCAATCAACTGAAAGAAATGAAGCGCAAAAATAGAAAAAGAACTTAAAAATTAGTGGTAGTCAAGCCTTATTCGCAATTCGAGGGGTTAACAGTGACATTGGTAGAGCCGAGCGAAATGTCGGCTGTCCTAACGTGACTTTCAGAAAGCGAGGAAAAAGGATACGGTCGCGAAGCCTTAGAAAATTTGCCCCGTAACGAAGCTTTGTGCCGATCCAATCGTCGGTTTCGCCGAGTGCAATTTTTCCCTGGCCACCGGAGCCTCGGCTGGCTCGGTTTGCCTCGCCCTCACCTCGACAGACTCGTCGAAAATGTAATCTTTCCACGGCCGCTTAATTCGCTGGTCGGGTTGTTCGCAACGTAGAGGAAAAAAAAGACAAGGTAACCCAAAACCTACGGGATCCGATTCGATCGGATTCCACGTTCCGACTTACGCGTGTGGATACTCTGGCTGTTTCGTTTTCCTGCGCTCTAGACGCCGTTTTCAGAATTTTTCGCGTAAATTAATCCAACCGTGACCGCTCCTATCTTTTTATTCCTTTCGCGTGGCTCGATTTTTTGAGCGATAGATTTTAGCGAACGATCCAGGGATCCGCACTTCCGGAGACCGAGTCACGACGTACGATTTGTACGGACCTCGGATGGCCTTCCAAAAAGCACTAGCCACCGACATCCATTGATTCTTCTACAGTCGAATTGAATAGAGTGCCAGCGTCCCGGTCGCGTCCTGGTCGGTCTGTATTCCAGGGAAGCATGCAATTGTTTGTGGGAATTTTCGTGTTCGCTCGACGAAGAACTAGTGAAATTTTGCACGTGTCGTTGGCATGTTTTTACGACAAGCTAGGAATGACAGAATGTACTTCTGCAGTTACTTCGGAACGTTCCAGCAACTTCTCGTTCTCTGGTTTCATTTTGAAATTTCCTCGAACTTCTTTTCTATATGTAACAAAATATTTTGGAAATGGCAATTTCTATGTTATGAAACCATAGTAAAATAATCGGTGTTAACAATCACATTTTTTACATGAAAACGATTTAAATATTACGAATTACCCTCTTACCTAATTTGTGTATATATTTATATTTGTATATGTATATGTATTTTTGTTACCATCTTGAAGATTTAAAAAATATTAATTGCCATCGGGTATTCTTAGTATTTTCTAGAAAATCACCTAGATTTATCATACACGTACATACATGTATTTAAAAGGTTTATATTCTTGATCTTTTTAATTATGCCACATTAAAATAGTTCTCTGTAATAATCAAAATGGGTAATCTAGAAAAATTGGTTTATTATGTTTTCCTGCCTTCAATGTTGTCTGTAGAGCGATGTAGAGAATAAATTTATTTTATTTTCTGATTTTCAGTGGTCGAAGAAAATCCTGTTACACAAAGCAAAACACACGAGGAGGGAAACGTTGATAGCCTTAATGACGAGTCAGGTAATATATCTTTTTAGATAGATAACATATTGCTTACCACCTTTCTATAACGAAATTGCTTGTGGTATTTGTAAATACGAACTATTGTATCAAATATATTATTACAGAGGAAGATGAAGAGAACGCATCGCAAACACATTCCTCAGTTGTAGAAACTGATTTCAAATTTTCTGACTTCATCTACAGGTAAGACAATTAATAAATGAGACATTGACTATGAGAAATGGACAAATCCAAGCATCCGACAAATCGAGCAATTCATCAGTTTTTTTCTGATATTAGTTTTATATTTTTGTATATTAAATGTTATTTAATTTTACATATTATTCGCTTTATCGTCCAAAATATATATGAAAATGTACAATATATTCAGTCTAACAACTGATTTCGTTATATTATCTCGGTTTGGCTTGGAAATAAATTTATTATAAATTAAATTGGTAATACAGTTCATTGGGATAAATTAATGCCATAAACTGATATTCAGAAAAGAATATGACTTACAATTAATCCACTTTTCCTCTCAATGCCTTAAATTTGATTTTGTAGCATATACTAAAAATTTTAGTTTCGATTTTTACATGTTATATTTTGTTTAAGATTTGCCAATGTAAAAATCGTGAGAGCAATGTTGGTTCTGCTACAGCAATTTGACAAAAATACAAACGAAGTGAATCATTACATTACCAAGATGCTTCATCGAATAGCCTGGGACTGCAAAATGCCAGGGCTCATGTTCCAAGCGTCAATGTTCCGCGTTTTCCAAAGAATTCTTGAGTCTAAGTATTGCGGCCACAAGGTAATTATTTATATTCATATTTATTTTTCTTAGCTCTAAATTTCATTCTTTGAAAACATAATGTAACTTGTCACATTCTATAACGTACATTTCGACTAAATATTGTTAGCTTCAAACTTTTTGATTTTTTTTGCTAACTTTTTCTTTAAGTTTCCTCATATAGTAGTTCACTGAATAACAAATTGTAGAATTAATGGCTTGAGCATCAGAAGTTATAGATGAAATACTCGTACAAATTATTATATAAGATTATGTACATATGGAAATTAAATATTATCACTGCAACAAAAATATTCAATTTTAAGATTGTGGACGTATTTAGAAAAAAAAACAGGAAACATTTTATTTCCCCAAAAAAATTTTGCTTAACTCTGTCATTACTCTTCCCACTCCCAAAATATACTATCTTTCATTTTTAATTATTATATCTTTATAACTGCATCAATATGTCAACTTACATTCCTTCTTTCATTATACCAATAATTACTTGTAACAATTAACAACCAGATAAACTGGTGACCATCAAATACGGTTCTATATGAAAAGTAAAAGAATGTTTTACAAAATTCATAAACAGTAGCTAGCCGTATGAAACTTATTTGGTCGGATTTTCAACAAAAATTCGCTCAATGAGACGTTCAAGTATTAAATGCATATACATAAACTAAAACACTTGGTCCCGCCCCTCCCAAACTTTTTATGTTAAGATAACAATACAGTCCAAATGATGATTGGAATTTCCAAACTATTCAACAAAGTTCCTATAATTTTCTATTGAATTTGCAGCACGAATGCAATTTTTTTCTTAACTTAAGGAATTTCATCGTCGAATTTACATGTCTGCCATGGTATCTAATAGCCACCGGAAGTATGCTTGTCTCGAGTCACGAAAGCTGAGTCCTCTTTGCAGGAACTCCAAAAGTTCGCAGTCTTCATAATCCGACGTTTCATCGAAGTCGCGCAAAAGAACCGGAAAGCGTATATGGAGCTGCTCTTCTGGAAGACCACTCGTGACGCGACCGAGGTCGTCGAGGGTTACAACGCGGAAACGGATAACAAGAAAGTTCCGCGCAGCCTCTGGACCGAAACCCAAGAGGACGAGTTACGCACTCTCTTTATGGAACATCAGACTAACAAGTATCCCCAAGGTACGTTGCTCGTCCTACCTTTCGCTAAATCCTATGATTTACGAGTCTTCTTTAACGCACAACTTTGCCGGATATTTTTGAATTTGCCAGGGCAGACGATTAGCTATATCCCGTTCTAGTTTGCTAGCGATTGAATAAAATATTCTATCAGGGGAAAGATCTCTCTGCTCTCAGGAAGCATTAATACATAATGTATGTACTTCAAAGAATGTTTATTGGACATTCTAAATGGAATACTTAATGAAGGGAATTCTAATGAATATATGTATCCGTACATTCTTTCATATCTTGCGCTGACTAAATTCACTGTCTTTAAAGAAGTCAGTCAGCGAGTAATTAATAGGCAAAAACCGACCAAGTAGGTTAGAGTGTATGATTTAGAAATACGTGTACAGGTTACGTTATTTGACCTCAAATGTTCTTGCATTTATAGTGTATTTAAGGTATGGATCACTATCTCGACAAAACTTATTAATTAAATAATATATTATAATACAGATTTGTAGAATTTTTTAACTTGTTACTATAGATAAGGCGATGTAATAACGATGCATGTTCTATATATCCCTTCATTTAGTATTGAAATTACTTGAAAGACTGCCTGTGTTGTTTCAGTCAGGATTATTTTAACACGAGTGATCCTTGATACAGAAATTGGTAGATGCTAGAGAGAATTGTCGGTAATATTGAATTACTGATAACAACGTCTTCATTTATCAGCTAACCTAATCACGTACCCCTGCGATGATCCAGTTATCCTTCCCTTCCTACAAATCAATTCAGGATAATATTGATTGGATATAAATAGCACCGATATTCATAGTCCTGGAACGTTTATTGAAATCTCCATGCACTATTAAAACGTGGTCCGGAAAATCAAATTTAATTAATTGCGTCCGTAAATTGATTTTTATTAAATCATCTAACATATATTTTATCGTTGTACATATTCTTTAAGAAGAAAGATATTAGAAAACCATACAAAGTTTTGGATCGCTTACTTAGTAAAAAAGGTGGAGGATGAACTTGGACTTTGTAATGAAAAGTTAGGAAATGGATGTTGGAACCTCTATAGATTTAAAATTAGTACACGCAACGATAATCAAATATCATAATTATTAGTTTATATTTATTTGAATTGCTTTGACGATGCTATTCCTGACATAATATCTTTCCTTCTTTATCCTCATATTTAATCTTATATACTGATTAGGAAATCCTATCAGCTTGAATCTTGAACGAAATCGATGAGCTTTTACAGTATATGAAAATAAATTCGGATTGTGGAAAGTTCTATAATCGAGGTATACATAGCTGTTAATTGAGCAAAAAATAATGAAATATGTATAGATAAGAAATAGCGAATTCTACCACCTTTTACTTTATTTTCTTTTATGAATCCTTAATGTTGAGAGTGAACCCAAACTTTTGAACGCGCAGTAGTGCATATAGTTCTATTCCTAAATTATGTACATCTTCATGTTTTATTCATTTAGATGTCGTCGATTGGATCTTAGAGCATATTAATCAAGAACGAACGCGTCGTGGTGTCATGAAGAAGCTGAAAGAAATGTGCCTGATTGTTAATTCTAAGGTAAGCAATTTTTGTAGTCACTCATTACTATTACACTTTGTTTCACGTCTACTTATTTTGTATCGTAAATTAATTTTAATTCTCAGGCATTTAATAATAGAGAGTATTACTTTTTACACGTATGTGTTGCTACCTGTATGTATATATATTATAACAATTTCAAGATTTCAATAATAATCCTTCGATTAATGAAAAATTAGTGCTTAAACATGTGTATGGATAACACCGATATTTGATACAAATAAAAATTCACTACAGAGTAGTAGGTTAAGCTTATCAAGAAAATATAAAAGAAATCTGTTTCTAAAAGATATAATACCATAACACGCAAATTGATTTAAATCCTTCTCGCTTTATAGAATGAAAAAAAAAAATGATTCTCCGGAGATTTGTTGTTTTAACTGATATTTACATAGATATTGAAAAATTTTAAATATGTTTTATAGAGTTTTAAACAAATCGGTTTTTGCACCTACTCTATATGGATGTTTTATATATCGTCAACTGCTTCCCTTCCTAATACAATATATTCTGCACGGCGGAGATCACTCTCAGACATTTCTCCAAACTAAACTGAATATGGGGGATGGAAAATCGTAAAGTTGGCGAAAACTGCCAACTACATAAAAAATATTAGCTATATTTGGCGAAGATTATTTTCATCATGATGTATGGGATCTGACGCACCCTACGACTATAATTCTCTAGGTCGTCAAAGAATAAATGCTTGCGCGTATCTTTTAGTTTCACTTTTTGCTGAATTTCCACTCCAAACTCCCATTTGTAGCGTAAAGAATCGAATTAAATCCGTAAGATAAAGTATAAAGCTAAATCCTATGTCTTTCCCTGCTTCACGGTTTAAAATAATAAAAGAGAGTCAGTCACTTGCGACTAAAAAAATTATTTCTTGCCACTCCGTCGCAACGAAGTCAGTGACACGCGTGTGCGCTCGTTATCCCTTCGATAATCGATTGGATTTACGGGACACTTGCAACCCACGCGTTCTTTCAAAAACGTATTTGAACAAGCAGAGTGGGCTAGCCGATCTCGACGCCCCCCTTGAACGTAACACTGACAAGATCAATGATTTACGAGGAGCGCGAGAAAACGTAGGGTAGCTGAGGCTCGAAAATAAGTTTCTGGACTGGCGTCGGTGACAGGCAGAACATATGCAAAAAATGGAGCCAAAGAATTGCTGCAGCAACTGTAAATTCTCGGGAGACAATTTCTACGAGGAGCTTTCTGGAGACTCCTTTTCTTTCCGGCCTCCTGCTCGAAAAGGAGGTTTCTCCGTTCCTGCGTAGATCACGACTTCCGCTGTGCCAGCAAGACTTTTTTCCTCTTTGCGACTATTTCGTTCGGGGATGGATGTATCTCAAGATTTTCCCCCGTCAAGTGTTCCTTTCCGGTATCTCCATACTATGGAAAGCTATCGCTTTGTTTGCGTTTTCTTATCCAACAACCGTATGAAGATTTTCGGGAGGAAGCTAGACACATAAATAGACGGCGGCTCCCTTAACTCTGAATGGATCGTCCGTATACGGTCCCTGCTGTCTCAGTCTCCGCCCTATTGGAATCGTTTCAAAAGTTGACAATTAATGTATTGAGGGTATACCTCGCGTTGCATTCAGCTTACAGAAAATTTATAGGAACCACATTTTGTACTATCGAACAGTACGTATTATTATGTACGTATATACATGCGCATCGACATAATGCTCATTAATTCTTTGAAAAGTCTCATTTGCGATCTTTCGTTTTTAAGAAAATTTAATTTCTTATAACCATTTGAATAAAATTATGAAAATTTGCAGAACACGTGGTAACATTTAATATTTCCAAAAAGGTATATTAATAATTTTTTAAATAAAAAAATAAACTACAAAAAATTTGTATAATTTCGACGTAAAAGATTACATGCGTACATATATCTGCTTTATTCTCGAGAACAATAATTAAAAATTTATATATTGTATAAATTAATTCTGTTGAAAAGGATGCTGTACAATTATATTTCTTTACATTCGCTTAAAAATTTAATCGCGTATTATTTTTAGCTGAAAATTTTTTGATTTATTCAGAAATACTACTATAATATTTAATGTTTAATAAAATACAATCTTCCCATCAAGCTAAAATATTTATTGAATTTGTTCGAAGCCAAGTTCAATTGCGATATTCTTTTTCTTAACTTGTTATGTCTAAATCGGTAAAAAATATGCAGTGCTTTAATATGCGAAAAATCAATCGTATGAATCAGAGAGTGTGTGATTATTAATATATCGTAATTTCATCGGTAATAATTTCCTGCGCTGTCGCTGTATAATTACAGACATAAAACGATTACAAGGTTCTAGTAATTCGTCGGACTTGAGAGATACCCAGACTACAAAACACTATTCGAATTCATTCGTCTTAACGCCAATGCAGCGAAAACAATTTTAACAGCATTATTCTTTGACGGAGAGTCGTAATTCACTGACGCCTTGAAAACGCGGCAATAAATTTTTCCCTTGCTTTCTTCAAATCGTGGCAGTAATATTAAAGTTTCCGTTCACGAGTTTCCATCGTGGCTTATTCGTTCGAGCGCGTTATTTCCCTTGCCACACTGCACCCTTTCGTAACCCTCGAGAAACTATCGCTTTGTTTGCCCTTTTGTCCTGCGATACACGTATAAACATTTGTGTCAAACGCGAAAACAAGGCGAAGTACGCGCCGCGTAAACTTAACGTTCCGCTTTCTAAAATTCATAACGAGAAAACAATTTAGGATTATTGAAACCTTGATGATAGCACATAATTTTCACCATTTTCTTTTCTTTCTTTCTTTTTTCTTTTTGCCATTTCACCTTTAAGGAATTCACGCGCAGTCAATAAATATTGACAATGATATTGTCGATTAAGTTTGACGATATTATAAATGGAAAATTAAGAAAGAACGCTCTTAGTCATAATAATTTTTCCTCTAGAAACCATTATACGTATACGTATAAAACATAGGCATGATTTGGAGTTTGAAAATGATATTCACATCTGAATTACTTCTAAACGATGGAACTGTTTATTTCGGTTACTTTAGAACGAACTGGAACGCAATTGCACAGCTTCTGTAAAATGGTAGAAATTTTCTTGAAAAGATAGGATACAAATACGTAGGTATAACGTATTTCCCTATCCGTTGAGTAAAAGTTAACGGTCACTGTGTAATGCTTTACCACCGCACTGGTAGGAATTTCAAAGTTGAAATGCGATGCTCAACTTCAATCCGTTTTGCTCGTGCTCTGGCTCTCAGAAACGATGAGTATTCATCGTAACACGAAACGTGAATGTTCTTTCAGTTAACGCTATGAATATCGATTAAAAATATCGTACTTTGATCGCACACGATCAATATGAGTCCACCTCCATGGCATATCTCTATGCTCGGATCGTGCAATTCCTAGATTTTTGTCGATATTCGACCTTAATTTCTCAATATCAATCGTGTCGCTGATGAGCTGCTTTATGAATTAAAATAATTCCATTTTTTATGCTAGTACACAGCGAAATAGTACAAAGCATGCATTAAGGAAGAACGAGACGGAACGTTTTTTGCATTTTAATTAAAGTATGATACATTTACAAATCATCGTATTGCACGAATATTGAATACAGGTATTGTGTAGCTTTTGAAAGAACAATAAAGACGAAGAATGTAGTCACGACTTGCGACTAAATCATTTGAATGTACGGCTGTGACGAGAGCAGCGCAACCAGAGGGATAATAGTTCATTTTCAGCCGTCGCAACAATGGCTATAGAAAAGATTATTAGAGGATAAAAAGGCTTGTAAAAAAATTAACAGCGAAACGCGTAGACGCGGCGATTTCAATGAGTTTTGTTATACTGATATTCGTTTCCCTCTTTCCGCGTGTCCTACTACCTTTTGAATAATCCTTTATGCGACAACTTTTCAAACTAGTTACAATACGATTTTAAGCAAAACCTTTTGAAACAAGTGACTACCGTTTCATGTATTATGTATTACATAGCCCGAAAACCAGAATTTTCCGAGCTTCAAAAAGTGCGAATGTAACGGTGAAACTTTGAAGAAAATTTACATGAAAATGTACGTTGAAATGAGATCCGCTATTTGCATGGACGTTAAATTCATACATAACACACTTTTAAACACGTTACTTGCTAATCGAATAAAGCACTGAAAAACTGTTCGCATACATTTTTTAATTATTTATTGCACTCATTAGAAACTTACGAATTTATTTATGCATGCCGGGGATCATTTTTTTCCAAAGATTGACATACCACTTTTTACAAAAAATATTATATTTTATTTTATATTATATTATATTATATTTCCAAAATGAACGACAAATATGTCGTTACTATCATAACGAGTAAAAACTAACATTTTCAGATACTTCTTTGTTCAATAAATTAAATTAATTATTATAAGTAATGTTTAATTTACCAGAGAATATATTAATATCGATTTCATCGCAATTAGCAGAATGCCATACATATTATTTTAAATACATAGCTGTTGTATCAAATGACACGTTGAAATTATTGATATGAATTTGAACAAATATTTCAATTCGTTTTCTCTTTCTATCACACTAATACATTTTCACTTGTTTGTTAAGCTAAACCGTCTACTGCGCTAATTAATATATAATCTTGCTATTATTAATTTATAATAGCAATCACGAATCTGATTTTTAAGTATTCGAATTCAATATCGCTGGCAAACATAAATTGAGACATTGTTTGACAATGTGTTAGGGAAAAGACTTAAGAACTTTTCTTCCTGGCTCTTCCATATCGAATCTCTCATGGTTTATACCGAACTCGTTTGTTAGTAAGAAAATAGGCGATTTAACTCGATCCTCTTCGTTACATCCTTCTGTTTGTCGAAAAGCCATCGGACAACATCGCGGGGGAACACGTTATAGCGATAATCTTGAGACATTACCTGCTTTAAGACGGCAAAGGAACCTAGAAGCACGCGCACCAAAGAGAAATAGAAGGAAAGTAAGAACGATGGATGGAGGTAAGGCGACGATATATCTGAGTACCGTTAAAACGGTATTACCCCACTTCGAAATTGACGATTAATCATAGGTGTGCACCCGCTGCTCCGCCAGGAGAGGAAGCTGATTGCCCTCATACCACTCATTCAGACGAGGACAAACTTGCCTGCTCAGGATATTATTGATTTCTTGGCGGATTTTTACGAACAGATCCCTGTACAGCTGCCCTTTGAGAATTTAATGAGCGAGTGCTCTATCAGCGTGATGTATGCATATTATAACGAGGAGGATATTGAGAATTAGTTAGGCTGATGGTATTGAATGTCGTCTATGTTGAGTGATTTAAAGGTTTCGTTTTGTAATGTCGATGGGAAATTTGTAATGTCGATATAAATGTACTTTCTTATTAAGAGTATTAAAAATTATATCTCCGTTTTAATAATTTCTTGAGATATAATGTCTGTTTCATTCATTTGTTAATAAATAATAATATAATTTCGGAATATTTCGTACGTGATTTCAGTACTTTCTGATTATCATTTGCTAAATAATCGATGATAATAAAATTAATATCATATTTATTTAATCTTTCATACGGGAGAAAACGTTCGATCAACGGTTATTAATAATTGAAGTAAAAACGACATTAATTAATATTATTATACGTTATGATATACTGTACCAAATTTTTCTGAATAATAACATTTTTATACGATAATTAAATATTCAAGGAAGTAAATGTATGAAATTTATAAAATGATATAAAAACACTTTGCTAATTTAATTTTTCCATAACCAAGCAATTTGTCATTAACTACGCTATTATAGCTTTACTCGAGTATCAAAGAAAAAGGAGTAGTTTCGTTAATTTTACAAATCTGGTAATTAGTTGTTTCTTAGGAAATACGCAGCTGTTAGGAGAAAATGGATTGATTGCTGTTTCACCCTTAGCAAGCGGCGATTGGATTACTTTGGATATTATTGAATCCCTAACAAATTCCTTCCAGAGGAATCTCCCCAAAGTTTATTTCACGTCAAATTAATTACTGCAATTGTTGTACTTTAAACTAAAAGCTACGTACAAATGATCTGTAGTCTAACTCATTTTTTAATTAGTGGCAACTTCTGCAGCACTGTCGTATGTTTGATAAAATAATTTAGCACATTTACATAATTACTTAATTTACACAAAACAAGTGTGAACAACAAGAGAGAGGACAATGAAACTTTCTATTTTAATCTACTCAATCCGTATGTAATTATTTTTTATATGCAAACATAAAAACAATAAAATAAATTAAAAATTGTTATATACAAAAGTATGCGAAAATGTTCACTTTAATCACTTATCGGAATAATTGCATAATTGTTTAATAAGTTTGATATTTTCTATCCTTCCATCAGACTGCAATGTGCCCTTTAACAAATTAATACAGACTAACAGAAATCAATTGCTGAGATTTCTGCTTGTTTAAGTTTCAATCTTGAAGAACATTTTCATAAGATACTAAGACCACAGTGAAATGCGTATTTTCTGTAATTATAAACAATTGCCAAGGTAAACCTAATTGGTCTTATAACAATAATATTTACACAGATCTTTTTACGCAGACTTTTTGTATAACTTACACAATTTCGAAACAGATCCATCGCTTACGATGTAATTAAGCAGGCTTACGTCTTTTGTTTATTCCCATAAGTGAATCTAATCTGGCGCTGGTATGAACTGCAAAAAATTAGTAGAATTCTATAGCAGGATAAACACGAGATCGCACAAATGAACAGCAAGAAGCAGCGGAAAGCGAATGAAAAAAGGATGAAACGTATTATCGATTCGTCGGCAAAATCCATGAAAGGGAGGCTCGTGAAAGCGTTTCATTTAAATAATTTCATGCGTGGATACCCTTCTCCCTTCAAAACTGAATGAGGGCAACCTACAGCTGGCTGTTCATTTGACATTCATTTAGTCCGTGAAGTCGCGCGATGCGACGCGACGGCCATTTAGGACACCAACAAGGATCCCTGTCGAGGGTGAAACGTAATCGTTGGAAAACGAGCGTCGTATTTTTTCCCCCTTTATCTCCTTTTAAGGGAACAGGGACTTAGGGTCAGGAATTAGACACCAAGCATTCTCCAAGACCTCATTTGCACAATAAATAGCTGCTTACGTTGTTTTAGTATACCTACGAGCACATAATGTTAGTCTTATCAAGCAAATGCAGAGATTGGAGGATTTGCAAAATCCCTATCCAGAAGTAATCTTTCCTCTGTATGAAATTTATTGTATGTCATCTTTTATTAAAAATTAATTATCTGTTGCTACTTTCGCTCACATTATTGTAGTATCGCATTTTATGCAAAATAATCGACGAATGAGTCACTAGGATAGCCTCATTCATCTTTATGATATCCTATCAAATTCAAAAGTTTCCTCGTGTTTAATTCGCATAATTTTCTATTTAAATTACGTATTCAAGTGCCCCGATTTAACATTTCTAATCGTCGCATTGCATTAAGATATCCTTTCGAAGAAGTTTGTTGATTAAAATTTTCTAATATACGTATCGATAATCGATTGTAACAAAATTAAAGTAAAAGTTGAAACTTTCATTTCTAATTCTAAATTATTCCAACGATTTAAAATAATATATATATTACAATAGTATGAAACGAATCGCAGAATTATACATATATGCAATAATAATAACAGTGGAACGTACAAATACAGACTGAAGTGCTTTCCATTATTACCTTGTTTTCGAGAAAATCAATTTTGAAGAATCATTAAGTACTCGTGTAATTGACCGATCTGTGCTGCGACCTTTGCCGATGAAATTACGTGAATCAATAACGCAGCTTCAAAAATATCGAAAATCTTGGTGAAATGAAACGAAGAACTAATTATTACGTGTTGTTCAATGTTAAAAACACAGCTAATGGTAAACATTCATGAATCCATCATGCGAGAAATGTAATTTTATATTTAATAGTAAAAACAATAATTCCTCTGTTGAGCGAATCAATAAATCAACGATGAAATAAAAAATATTTATAAATGTATGTAATATCTGTTGCTATTGATGTTCTTAGTGGTTACAAACTGAAAAGTTAGATAAAGACATTTATTACACATATAATATAGAAACGTCTGAATCTCAAAGGAGCCATACGTAGGAACAATAGGAAAGTCGCGAAATTCAGTGAGAAACGATGAAAGATCATTGGAAGATGTCCAAAATCAAGATGTTCTAAATCAAGAATTTCTTCATCGAGAATTAATATTACGTCATTTTAATGCACATGTGCGAAGGGCGAACTCTTGTCACAAGTGTAAAAATTCTTGAGGTGTCCGATCAGCCAGAATTATCAACACGAATTACGTATAAGCGTCAGAATCATTTACATTCTCTTGAGAGATACCGCGGAATTATTATGATCGTTAAACTCCTTTTCATACCACGGCTATGTTTTACACCTACAATATTACATTTCCGAGATACTTACATGCTTCCTTCGTCTCATGTTTCTTCTTCGAAACAACGCCACTCTGTCTTATTTCTGCTATTTTTATTTCTTGTAGCAATTTACTTTATATCTCGCTGCTATTTGCTATTTCTCGTAGCAAGCGCGCCTGTTCTCCTGCTTCAACGTAGCCACCGCTATAGTTCGCATACTCGCGCAATCGAATTTCTGCTACATTCTACACCAACGCGTAGAAATTACATACAAATCATTTGTCGTATACTTTTACACTTATCGTTAAATCAGCTATCCCATCCGCACAGTATTTGTTTTTATGACAATTTATTGTTTACCATCCTCTGTTTCAACACCATTTAGGAGTTGAATTTCAAAAAATACTCAGACGCGTGTTTATTTATTTTTAATAAGGAGTTTGTTTGCCGGATTTCACGTTTTCAAGTTTAGCAACACGTAGGATATGGATATCCCCTAAACAAAAATTTGTTCACCTGTTTCACCTATTTAGCGTTTATATTTACAAAAATCTTTTCAATCCTCGTGTCTATGTCATAAAAATAGCATACTGTTCAAATTTCACCTTTCACGTTTCTAAGTACAGTGATTTAGACCGAGCATTGATGAGTGAAACAATCGGCTGCTTTTGCATCTTGTTATATATAGCAGTGTGAATGTTAAACGCTCGAGTGCCAACTAGAGACTAGTATCACCACTGTGAACGATAACCGCGAAGCAAACTATGTATTGGCTATTTGCCTGGCGTTGTACGTCATATGTTTACCAAATTTAAACATTTTGTGTCATAATACTAGGTGGTTGATGGTTGGGTAACAATGAGAGTGCTCGTCGTTAGTAACTGACTATCTAGCATGAGCGGCAGTAAACAATTATCGGATGCACGGCATAGTTATGTAACCTGCATCCGGTTATTAAAAAAAACAGAACGTTATACATAATGCTGACGACTAGAACACGATATGATAAAATGAATTTGATCTTGAATTTCGAGCAAAAAGAAATATATATATAAATCACACTTTTTTCATTTATTTTTGTACTAAAATCGCCCCATGCATGATTGAACTATCAGTCTAACAACTATCATTACGAACGATATGACATAGAAGAACTTTGTTCCTCAACACGCGACAGCTGTAAGTGCGAAATCTTGTTACCATTTTCGGTCGTCATCGTTCAGCTCCGATGTTTCTGGCATCTGTGAAATCTAACAAATATCATGATCCTCGTACAGTGTCTATTTCAGATAAATACTCACCCTCCATAATATACATTTAACGAAGTTACAACGATAGAATATGACGTGTGAGCATTGACTTTGGATTTATCTCGATTCTCGATTTGTCTAAAGAAAAATATCATTTGTAGAAGGCTTCGCACGTTGCAATTTAATTGTTGCCTTCATCGAATGATCGTACAAATCTTCAACGATATCCAGCAAACTTCCACATTCTCACTGTTATTTAAAAAGTTTCTTACTCATTCGTAATTACCGCAAAATTCATTAGCTAAAACTCTTTACGGAAGGACCGTATATAAACGAGCAACTTTTTACCTTAAAATTAAAGAAAAAAAAACATTGTTTCAGACTATACGAAACGAGGTACAGAAGAGACTTCCAAAGGTATGGTCCGAGGACGAGATCAGTCAGCTTACGGAACTTTGGGAACAACTGAAGCAGGACGATGGTAATTTTTAATGAACAGTGGGCCTGTTGAATTTCATAAGTGATGAATATCTCAGAGATACAATATAATTTGGCGGGGAATGCGCGATATCTGGCTGACCGCGCCTTGAAACAGTTGAAGAATTTTGCGAATGTTCGTTCGGGAATTCATTAGCACCCGTGACGATTCTCGAAATTTAATTAAGCACCGAACATCGGTGACGGCTGGCTGCTGCTTGCAGCAATAATTCGGACTCCGTCGGGACGCCGAAGAATAATATCCTTTCAGACAGAAAGATTTTCAGAAGTCTTGTAAAACTTGCTTCATTCTCGTGCGTTTACCCTGCTTCCCATGGTTTTAACGCTCAAAATTATTCTCAGCCCACCGTGCTCCATGAAAATTCCCGAAAATCAACTTCGTTCTTTTCTCTTTGAAACTTTGATAATATCATTTTTACCTCGACTACGTCCCGTGTGAAATTCTGGAATTTCATTTATCAAACTATTAGATTTAAACGTTTCACTATAGTCTATCGTTTTTCTCAATAAAGGGTATAAATTCACTAGAGAAACGATATTATAAGGAAGCACAAGAAATGATAATAATTTGTAAACTAGATTTATATACATTTACTTTAAGTATAATCACTCACGCGTAACAAAGTGCATCATTCGATGTTTTTATCACGTATCTCGTATGGACGAAAGCATCAATCTATCAAAGCTAAATAAAGCTGCAGGATTCTCAGTTGTTCTCAAATAATAGTTAGATATTATTTCAAAAACTTTCCCCAACAAATGAAACGTTTCATTCTCAAAACTACACATAATCTGAAACAAAGTAAATTATTTACTATCTGGTATTTAGTATTTTACTAGAAATGGTATCTTACTCGGCTCTGGTTACATTACTTTTTAAATATTATCGAACTACGAACAAACATCCAATAAGATTCCATGTAATTTTCCAGATTTGACCCTTGGCTTTCTATCGTATTGAACATTCCATCCCCTCAAATAACGAATTAATACCAATACGATTTATGTTGTGTACATCCAGATCCCGTGGACTTGATCTTCAATGGGCTCACAATAAAGCGGCCGAAGCCAAAGATCAAGGAGAAGCTTTTGGAATTAGGATTGGCCACGGATCGCAAGGAGTTGCGCAAAAAGCGATCCAGAAAAAGCAACCACGGTAAGTGTTCACTTTCTCTTTTTCCGCGTTCACGTTCTATAGCCGGTTACCTCTGCCTCTTTTCCCAGCCTTTTCTCCGGTCTCGAGCGGCTCTGAAGCAGACCTTGTTCCGGCCAATCCTATCCCATTCCATTCGCATCTGTCTTTCTTACCATCCTTAGATGCTGCGACTATTCCCATTCGATCAGTTCTCTCTGCTAACACGATTGCCGGCGACTGCACGCTGTGAACTCGTTTTTGAATGGAGCAAGTGACGCTTGACGGTGAATTAAGGGAAGTGAACAGCAGCTGAGATAAATATGGCGAAGAAACCAGAGACGAGATCAATTTGTACAAAATCCTCTTGTAGCAGTTTCTTTTCATTGGTTATGATTGGAAACATTTTTTTTTTTATCGATAACGTCAGAAGCAATAAGTTATAGAGATAGAGTATTTCTTCTTGTTTGACCTTTGGAAAGCTGCGATCGTTGAATTAAATTTCAAGTCGTAATGTACAATAGGGTACGTCACGAAATACCTACAAGTAATGAAATCGTAAGAGATTGAAATGATCGATAATAGAAATAAATTTGATAACAAGAGAAAGTTTAAGTAGGAAGATTGAGGCGTTTCTACAATTTCCAGAATTCTAGTCGCACGATAAATACCACTTTCCTTCTCTTCTTCTCAATAGAATCATATATCTTTTGTATACATTATTTGATAAATTTTTTAATTCTTCATAAATGAATATTGAAATACTTACGTTTGGCAAAGGTTAGTTTAAAAGAGAAATTTTAAACCTGATAAACAAATGCAAGACAACTACAATTCTGCATAGACCAATGCTGAAATAAATACAATATTACTTAGCAAGAAACAAGTAAATTGTAGTTAGTATTATTATATCTTCCCATTCTTGTCTTATCTTTCATTTATCTTTATACCTCTGCCAAATAGAGATAACGATATCTCGTTGTTACAACATTTATTCTTATCCCATTAAAATAACCCATTCAATGTGTACAATTGTTCAATCTATTCAGGAATTTATTTCCAACAACTATTTCAAACAAAAATTTCAAACAACTACTAAAATAAGAATATCTTTAACACTTGGAATATCTTTTACATTTTCATGAACGGATCATGATCAATTACATGCCAAATGAACACACATTTAACTGGTTCCACGAGGCATGCAAGAATATGTACGCAGAAGGTACGGTTGAAATAATATTTGCGTTTCTAGTTCGGAGTTCTGCAGAAGCGGCAAAGCGGTTCATAACAGAATCGTTGCAGAATACAAATTCTGTTATTTAATATCGAAAAACGCGAATTCCAGTCGTGGTTTTCCTGCTCCCATGCCAATATCACTCGTCCCTGTTCCCCATTACGCCGCAAGGAATTTCATATTTATCATTGTTATTGTTTTTCTGTTTCCCTCCACGTCCGCTTATTTGTATTCAATGTACTACGATAGATCGCATTCTAGATATATAAGGTTAGGAGATGAAGTATAAAAGCAAACTTTTGTCTCGGCTTACGTGCTATTGAAACAACGTTTCCTCGCCTCTATCTCATCGCCTCTTCCTCAAATAAGATTCCGCAAGCCGGAACACCCGGTATGTTTCCGGATGCAACGCTGGGTCTTAATATCGCATGTGCGCCGATCGAAACACTTTAGGAACGCACGTGAAGACAGGAAATATTCTTGATTTGCTGGAAGATCGACACTTCTGAAGAGATGTTGAAGTATCTGTAGAAATGACCTACTTCTAAAGTTGTTTACATTTTTTTCAAAGTTTCTAATGACGAATGTCATTGCTTTTAATTTTTTCTTTAATTAATATTAATCAAATTAAATTACTAAAAATCATAGTGTTTTTCATTTTACGTATCTTCTAGTGAATTTTTTTTGTACGTTTCGAAAAAGTACGAAAAAAATACGTCCGTGTTCTCGCGCTGTTCACAGTCCATGGCTCATAATAATAATAATAATAGGCAAAAATTTTAAGCGTTTTTTGTAATAACTCACATGATGAATGTTTTATTGATCGTGAATATTTGACAGATCTTCGAAACCTAGGGACTAGTAATTAAATTGTAAAGGAAAAATGTTGGGTGCAGTACACGGTGATGTAATTAATATCTTCTCTGCCTCTATCTAAGAGTAATATTCTATCGTAAAAGATCTCAAACCGATACATGTCAAGCCTGTAGCAAATTAATTACATGTTCATTTTCCACCACGCTCGTGCAAATTCCTTTTCTTTGTGATTGTACTTCACGAGCGACGCACAACGAAATCGATTCATTTATTACTTTCACGTTCATTTTGTGTTCATTCGGCGAACGTTTAAATTTCTTCGAATTTCATTAAAGTTAATGAACTTCGCCGAGCTTTGGAAATTTCAACTTGCAAAGTTCGAAAATTACGAAGTTACAGGAATATCATCCGTTTTTGCCACTAGTGCAATACAATGTTCAAGTTTTAATTTCTTTTTCTAAGATTCTTTGAAAACATCTTGTTTTGGATGGTTGCTCGAATATTTTAAGAACTCGTTGCAGCGTAATACGCGGATATGTAACGTAGTCGTTTACGGTCTTAACTTGAGCATCGTAATTTTGGAATTTCTTGTACTCCTCCGACTTCATGATGCATTGATTCACTCTCGAAAGACAGAAAGAATTTTCAAATTTTCAGAATCTTAAGATTCTATTTCTTCCCTACCATTTTAATATATTTCCTAATATTTTGTTTCGGTTCCTATTCGGTTATTGTGCCCTCTATCATTTTCCTTAAATTGCTATATTACTTTCAGATAAGATATCGCAAAATAATAAATTTGTATACGAATCAAATAAAATTGCAAAAGCGAATTAACAGACAGCTTGATGATTAACAGACTTTTTCAAGAAGACAAGTAAACAAAAAGATATTAATCTGGAAATATTGAACAACATATTTCTCGACTAATCACGATCATGGTAACGGATTAACGCACGTACATCTATATTTTTATGCAACATGACTTTCCTATCACGAATGTATGTATTTCAAATACATTTTTCGCAAATGCCTGGAACCGAAAGAATCCATATCGAAAAACGTTTATATTCATTTCCCGTTACTTTGTAAAAAGGTAAATCGTCGTGGGAAACGCAGTCTGCCAGTAATTCCGACGAGGATGAAAGTAGCGACGAAGAAGCTGGTAAATCCTCGAGCAATAGGAACGTGGCTCCCAATAAACCAACGAACAAGGGAAAGAAGAAAAATGCGAAAAAACAGCCAACGATGGTTTACACGGATGCACAATTATCCGGACTCTTGAAGGATGTCATCGAAAAAAGTGAGTAATACCCGTATCACTCCCTCTTTCGTCGATTTTACACAGTATGGTCTCAGTGATTTATGAGAATAAAATTCAGGGTAGATATTTGGAACATTATGCTCTCCTCTTTTACACCGACGCACAAGGAATGTGTTTCGAGGGCGCGAAAGGGCAGGATGATCTGCAGTGATCGTTCAAGAGCGAAAAGAAATAGATCGGGAAAAGTAATGATTTGTCAAAGAGACCCCTGTTTGCGGTACAAATGTAGCACGCGAAATACCAGTTTATCCCCATGGATTTTGGCAAAGACATGGTTACAGAACGACCCTGTACTTCTTTTATGTCGAACCAATGTGCTTGTCATCTATCAAAATACCATTGCTTTCAGGCAGTGACACAGGTTTCAATGACACTTGAGGCAAAATTAATCTCTTCAACTTTCGACTGTTTTATCACATGATTTACATTTAGAGTTTCTTCAAAGATTCAACAGTATAGAGAAACTGTTTTACTGAAAAGACCTCTTGTAAGAAGAGATTTCCAGACAAGAATTGAAGACAAATTTACATATTGATTTATAAAATCTTAATCGAAATATTGCAATCGAGATAACGAGAAATTAATAGATTGAAAGAAATGGATGAGTTATTCATCCGAGAAAGTAATAAACTAATTTATTGCACGAGTTCATTATTTATTATTATCTAGGAGAAGTTCGAGGGTTATATCTAGCATATTTATTCGAATTATCAATATGAAAATGAATTGTTCTTATAATTTATTTCAAACTCTTTGTATTACTAATATACTCATTCTTATGGAAAAACGTAATAACAGACATTTTGGTAAATCAGATATGAGCGACGCTTTAGAATGGATCAAGGAATCCCTACTAGATGTCCTGGACGATCGAGACGAGGAAAGCTGCGAAGGTATCCCCTTAGTCCCGCTGACAGATTATTCGTCTGCTGCGATGGATTCACCGAGCTTCCAGAAGCTTATTCGAGCTATGGGATTCACACCTCCTGCTGATGAACAAGAATCTTATTGGCGCATACCGTCTAATATGCCTAGATCGATGATTCAGAAGCGCTGTAATCTTATCGAGTCTTCGTTAGCAGGAAACTTCATTACCGAAGGTATTATGTCTTTTCTCTTTTGTATACATAACTATTTCTAGAAAATAAGAACACTTTTGATTTGTATAATGCTGTAGGATTAAACATTTTGTTCTTTGAGGAAAGAAAATGGACGTGTTATTGTAAGAAGGAAGAAATTGTTTAACGTGACTAATAGAAATTTTTAGTAACAATTATATAAAAATAGAAGTTATAAAAATATGATATTGCAATAAGTACTGTATGAAATAATAAATTCATTCAGTCGTTAATACGATTTTCAATATCTGCAAATATTTTGAAATTGAAATTTAAACGATAGATTGTGTGTACATATGTAGGTAATCTCTTCGTTTTCTAAGCTTCCCAAGCAATAAAACAATATTTTCAATTACTTTTATTAAAATTCTTTATGTCATTAAATCTAGTAATGATTATATGCTTTTAAATAAATGCGAATACGCGTATAATAGATTGCTATGCACTACATTTGTTTAATATCTTCTTTTGTATTTTATAATCAGAGGCGACGTCAGTGAAGATGGAATCTGATAACGATAGAAACAGTGAAAGCGATGATGAAGACGTTTTAGAAAATATTAAAAAATATTTCACCTCTAAAGGTACGTAACTTCCATAAATTTGCTTACAATGTTTAATACTGATACTTTCTAACTGTTTTTATTCTCTCTTACATCTTAATCTAATTTTTATTATAATTTATATAATTTAATAATGGGATATGTACTTATAACGTAATAATGGAGTACCCACTGTCTTTCGAAAATTTTTCTAAACATATGTAAATTTTTTAAAGATATCTGTAAAATTAAGTAACGTTGACTATCAGCCGTTAAATACTTTGTTGTATATTTTTAGCTGAGCCACAGCCATCAACTTCCCGCGATTCTGATATGGAAACTAACGTTAATTCTACGCCGAAGCCATTGAAAAAGACCACAGTTCTCTCATCGCCGACTGAATGTGATGATGTAGAAATGGAGGAAGCAAAAGCAAATGACTCACAGCCAGTCGGTATGTATTTCTGCATTCCAACGAGACAACTATGTTGAGGGGACCTTCCTCTGCCCTCTGTTGAGGGAACTAGTTAAACATTTTGAACTTCAGAGATTTACCAGCAAATCTATTCGGCAATTGATCAATATCTCAACCAAATCAAATCTAATATTCTCCATTAATTGTAGAAAAATCAAAATCTGGAAAGAGAAAGTTTGATGGACGTATTATTGCATTCGATGATTCGTCTGATTCTGAATTGGAAATAAAGAGCAATGCTGATAATGCTGAAGTGGCTGAAGGTAGAAAGAAAACTAACAGCTGTATAAAATGAAGAATATAGGAAATGTTATATTCTGTTTTATAATTATTCCTTATCTGTAAATTTATAGTAGATGACGGGAAAAGACCGCGATCCGATGACGAGAAAAATGATACCGTGAAAAAACGTCGTCTGCTGGATAGCGACGAGGAAGAGGAGCCACTAACGTCTCAAGCTACCAGGCAGAAAAGCATTAAAACGATAATTAGTGACGACGAGGAAGAACCAGCGCAAAACCAACGTAATCAACACAGGTCAACTCATAGAATAATTAGCGACGATGAAGATTAATGGAAGAGAAGACTCTCGTACCTTTTAACATTTCTATTTCACTCTTTGCTATGTGTTTTTATAATTTGTGAAAATAAAGACAACCTATCCTTCACCATAACATTGCACATATTTTTATTCCCTGCATTAAAAGGAATGTAAAGATTATTTTATATTTAAGTATATATTATTATGTAGTTCAAAGTTTTGAGAAAAGATTACTATGTAATTTAACAAAAAATTAAAATTTTCAGAAAATTGAAATTCAAAGTCGCAGCTCTGTAGCCATACAAAGCTGAGTAGCGCTGGAGAAGTGACACAAACGGTGAAAATGATCTTACCGACGTATGCGAGGGTAAAACAGTTTAAGGTGGCTATTTCCAAGATTCTGGCGTTCATGACCTGACAAAGTATGCCGCTGCAGTCTCCTTCGTCACCTAATATGCCCTCACAGGTAATTGGACGCACCCGGGGTACACTTCAGGGTGCCAAGAAAAACAGTTCCCGAAAGGCGTCCACATTTCGCCAAGTAACTACTAGGCGTACATAAAGATATAAGAGTCGCAACGTGTCCTGCGCATCGTTACCGCGCATCTACCACTGCGCCATCTAGGTTACCGCATTACCTCCTTTCTCACGTGCAATCCTGTTCCTTGGTTGGCCAATGTGGATGACTTTACGTCTTTTGATGGGCAGGTGAGGAGTCTTGGCGAGTGTCAACGATACCTAAGTAAGCACGCACGTATCGAAATATAATCACGGCCGAAGACTAGCCCTTTACGTTTTTCCACACGCCTTCAACGACGCGATCGCGGCTACGTTCGTACGACGACGCGTAATGTGGCCGCAAGGACTTCGCGAGCCGCGGATTGATTATCAGGCGCTCATGCCGCGATAAGAACTATGAATAACATTGCATGGTTATATATATATATATATATGTCTAACTTCTGTTTCATATATGTAGATACAGATATACATATGTATATATTTAAAACGATGATGGTAGAATCAAGTGAATACATGGTGTTATGTATCGAATCTTGATTACGAGCATTTTGAATTGATTGTTCTAGCATTTTCATATTTTATTATTTTAATACCTTTAGTCTTCTAACATTTGTATTTTAATGAATTTTTCATATTTTTGAGATATTATATCAGTTGAGCTATTATATGTTTTATTAAGATAGAAAATATCGTATTTATACCTGTTATGCTTAAGAAATTATGGCACACACACGTATGTGTGTTATTGTATAATATTTTGTATGTACAGCAGATAATAATTAGAAGAAAATGGTTTGATTTATATATTTAATTAACATAAGTTTTCTTTACGGGAATTTCTCTCTATATATGAGATGTAAAATAAAACATGTTAATTGTTATATCAGCTTCCAAAACTTATATATGAAATGACAAGTCGTTCTTTACGTTTCCATAATACATCGAACGTTAATAGAAAAGTGATTAATCATTAGAAAACTAATAGAAATAATTATTGGACAAGGTTCAATGGAATAGTGTTTAATTTACAATTTAACTTACATTCACTATTACAAAAAGCAACTTTCCTTAGAAACACGCCAAATTAAAGAAATCATATGAGGTGAAAATGAACGCTTGCTCGATTCAATAATAAATATATTGTTATTATACTATATTATTATATATTGTATATTATTGGTATAATATATTTATTTTATTTTATTTATCAAATTCGCATATGCAAACATACATGTTATACATAGTACATTATTACTATATCTAAAGCTTTATAATAAAATTATTATTCAATGAAACAAAATGTACGGCACAATAAATTATACGAAAGCGAAAATTAATTCAGTGATACGGAGATTAATTTATTATTCTTTAATTTCAATCTGTTGTTATGTTATTCATTATTATTTAAGTAGAGTCATTTCCAAATATAAATATCATGTAGCACATTCGTAAAACGTAATTACTTACGCATAGATATTAACAATTGGCTACTACAACAAACGTAAGAAAATACTCCGGTGTCCTCCGATATGAACTAGTAATGCAATTTTCTAAGAGTAATTAATACATAAGAAAAGGAATTTTGAAAAATCTTTTCACAGCTTACACCATATAGCATCGAAATTATACAAATTTAATGAAATACTGACAAAATCGATACCTATGCGTCAGGAGTCTCGTACAATATTCAGATTACGCCTTATATAAAGAATACAATTTGAATTTCAATTATTTGCTTGCTTCAAAAGTTCTTACGGGTATAGGGTATCAGAAGTATTATTGACGATTGCGTCAATAGAGATTCCGCAAGGCCACGTGCATTCTAATCACAACTTCCAACTACCAGGCTTGCATGAAGTACGTAGATGTCTGCTTATAGCGTGGTACACTGGCAGATTGACGTGCCAGAAACACGTGGCTATAGTACCAGGAGCTCAGGAAAATAAGAGAGCAAGGTATAACCTATCTGGATCGCGTACTCTCCTAATAGATGCGCGGGCTCCTTATACGGTTGTAGGCGGATAGCATCCTCTCTTTCTCCCCTCCATACTTTCCGGCCCGTTTCTAACAATCTTGATAATTATTATATCGCATTTAGTATGTACGAGTGAGTGAATTAATGATCGAGTGGATAATCTACTGCAGTCGAACATGAGGAATGAAGCGTTTTGATGATTTTTTAAATGTCATAGAAGTAGCCAGGATAGGTGAAACAATGGAAAATTACGGAACATTCAAACTTAAAGTAACTTCTAGTTATCATAAGTGGTGTATATATGATAAACCAAGAACAATATTCTTAGTATTTATCAGTATTATCAATATTGTCTTACATGCTAATTGTTGTTACATGCTAATATTATTATCATAGTTTTTTAAATCATTGTACGAAACGATCAATTTGTAGAATAGTTTCCTTCGACTATTCATTCGTCTCAATTCATTTGTAATACAAATAGATCGCATCACATCTATGTATAATTGAACGAAACTTAAAAATCCGATATTATACATAATATCAAAATTATTGAGAAATGGGAATTAGACAATGATTTAACGGATGATAAAATGCGTAGAATGTAATAGTGCCCGTAATTCAAATATTCATTTAAGTGAAATTTTTTCACGATTATATAAAATACATTTTTTAGAACAAACTTTGTAGAACAAATTACAAATGTGTGTTTGTATATGTATACAAGTATATAAATATATATAAAAAAATATATGTATAAATGTTATAGTAGAAATTTCGATGAGCCATATGTAAATATTCAATTTAATTTATTTTAATTTAATATCTTTTAATAATTTATATCATAATTTTTATTCAATTTAAATCGTATTTATTTAACGATGGAAAATAATACAATTCATCTTACAAGCATTTTGTCTTATTATTCGTTGCAAACAAGTGTACTTTTTCATTATGGTTGTTTTTAACCAATAGTTTAGCCAACCTGTTATCCTTCGTAAAAATGGCGCCTTCACAGTAATTGGTGGTACGTCACGTCGTCACCGCCTGTAATTTGAGCTTCCATGCGCGCCAACTGCGCGTGTCATCTACGAATAGTCGCCTTTGTACTAGAATAGCATGACTTCGAGTAGGTTGCTACCTCTTCTCTGACTAGTGAAAAGCGAATGACTATACATTCATACTTGCTGATATAGAAAACAGATGAGAAGCTGATTAGCGTGATGGCACGGGGACGATGGAGGCACTTGTTTATATAATATATTTGTTTATATAATACATTTGTTTATATAATAATTATCATATTGTCTTATTTGTACACGTGTATTGTAAATTGTTGATCGTGTTTTCTTTTACAGTACGTCGTTCGTTGTATTACGCTCTTGTAGAACGATTTATATGAAGTAGATTTGACAATGATAATGGCACATGATGATAAAACAAATGTGGAAAATAGGAGATTGTATAGTACGTAGATATAACGACAGTCTCGGATATAAATTATCTTTATCTTCCGTTATTTATGGATATTAAAAGAATCAATATTTGGAATGTTGCGAATAATATTCGTTGCAACGCTTTGGATCTTACCTTCTAGACTTTAGTCCCTTCTTTTCAAAAACTCCATCATTTCTTAAACACCCAGAACTTACTTCCACCTAAACTTAGCTACATAGTTGAAGATGTACAATTCATACGTGCAACATTTTTGTGAGTCACGAACAAATTATATATCTAGACAGAGAAGTTTTAAATGGTTTTTACAGAATACGATACACCGAATAGTCCATTTCGTTTAAAAAATGATGTTAGTCTAACACTTACTTTCATAAGTAAGTTATAACAAAAAATAATCCCCTGAATAGTCCAAATGAATATCATCCATTTCGTATCGTCAAGCAATTATCTCCTGAATATTCACTTAAAATACCAAATGAAAAACCCGAAGAACACGATGTTTTGCATTATTTCATTATTATTCGAACTCCACCGCGAATCCTATTATTATTATTTTATACGTTGCCCCTTTTCTTTGGCGGCATATATCTGTATCTGCTTCTTGCATGATTGCTCACGCACCCTCATATCAGCCTGTCTTCATGTTTATCACAAGTTCACGCATACCTACGAGTGCAGATATCACAGCGAAGCATACACGAAGCATCGTAAGCGCGGCAACTGAATTCATGCAGGTGCTTCGGTACTGGCTTGGCCCGCGTTTTTGGAGGTATCGAACGTTCCTCCTGGTCCCTCCCCCTTTGCCACTCACCTCCTCCCATCCTCATTCGATGGTCCCGAACAACTCTACTATGGTGATAGTATCCTATCTCTCGCGTTGTCCAGCGCGTTGCCGAAATTTTCAGATGATTGATGGCTATTGATGTCCGGGCCAACCCTCGATCCGCTTTGCTCCGCAGATTTCGCAACGTGAAAATATTTTAACTAACTAAATGTTTCCTTGTGTGCCAACCGATGTCTATGTGTGCGTGCTGTGTACGACAGCAGAGACGACTCTAGCGTTTCTGGATCTTCGGGCTAACTTTGGATATTTTGTTCCGATTTTTCTTCTTTTCTTTCGGCCTTCGTTTTCTCAATAATGTTAAACCACTATTTTTTATTTACTTGTCAATTTTTCTTGTTTATTTAAGTATACTCGTGTGATATTATGTTGAGCTTGTTTTACATATTCTTATCTGAGAGTATGTCGTGAATGTATAACTAGTCATAAGTTTTACATAGCTGTTTTTATCGTTTTACTTCGCATTTTCAATCGATTTTTATATTGTACGATTATAAGGAACTTCTTTTTATAATTTATATATTTTATATAAAAGGTTGTAAAGTTATACTATGCTTTTGTAAAGATGTCGTTTTCTCTATGATATAGTGGTTACTCTAACAATTATGCGTATATTTAGCAATTGATTTTGATATCGTGATGTTGTAAGAAAAGTAACAATTGAAACGACTTAATTGTTTTTCTTAATTGTTTTCTTCGTATTATATAAATAGTTTTTAAAGACGAGTATGTATAGGTATTGTGACAAGAATTATCTTCTTAAAATCTTTTAGATACATTACATAATTAGTATAGTTGAAAAATAATCTTCGAATACAGCCAAGACGTGTTTATTATACGCTCTTATGTATAGTATAATATCTATCATAGATGCCTATTACATCTAACTATTTACAATTAACTAACCAAAGCAATATTATGTCCAGGAAATGTTTATGTAATTGAATCGCGTCTTTTAAGGATATACGAGATTGATTTTTCACCTGTTTATGTGAACAGTGAACACGTCATTTTATGATTGATTTATTAATATATTATGTATGCTTAATAAAATGCAAATTTCTTGCGTGATTTTTATAAAAACATGAAATACTATTAGGAATGGGATCGATTTCAATATGTACTCGTTTCATGGAATTCGTTTATTATTTATAAAAAGTAACATGCATTTCATTTTCTGTACTTTTACACAATCCTTGCACTATATCGGTTGATTTCGAACTTCAGGTATCAGAGAAAAAAGTTATTCATTCGCTTTAAGACAATTTGAAATGCTCAGAAATACTTACACTTCTATAAAAGCAATAATTCTGTTGAAAGAGGCAGTTTTCTTTCAATAGCACGTTGAGTAGGGATCTACGTTTATTTAATAATTAAATATTTTCCTTTAACTAATACCTAATCTTTTATCTTAAAATATAGATATAGCATTACTTGGGTTGAAAAAAATATTTCATTTTTGTTGTGTCTCTTAAAGTGCTTGTACTCTTAACAATCAATACAGGGGATGATCGTCGCGAAACATTTAAACTGACAAATTGCCGTTTTACATTTTCTCGAAGCATTAAATCCGAAGCATCGAAGGATTTAAATAAATGAAGCAACAACCAACGAAAACGGGATTGCAAAGCTGGTTAACTCGATTTCCTGGTCCTTTCAGGGTGCAAGAGGTAGAACCTGATTTGCACCGCAGACCATTGCGCAGAGTGCAACATTTTCATCGAACTGCAGCTAGCGAAGGGAAAGGGTAAGGGAAAGGGGTGGTCGAGAGGAGAGGGTAGGACCGAGCGTCGATGAAAAGGTCAAAGGTTCCAGGTGTGTTTGCGTTTCGTGCACTGGTGTTACAGGTGCAGCCTCTTCCGCGGCTCTGTTCGCCGTTGCATCAGCAACATGTGTGTTCTTTATTAACAACAATTAACATTTATCCATTGTTTAAAAGCCGGTACTTTGCGTATCGTTTGGTATTTCGATTCGGCTTCAGCTCGGGGATATTCAACGAGTTGGTTGCGTTAGAACACCGGTGGACGTCTGAAAGTCGTAGGCCTAAATCGTTCATTATTTATTGTTGCAAAATTTACAGCAAAATGTAAGTTGCAAAATGAACTGCAAAACTCACGTTGTAACGCTCTGTAGATTCCATTACATGTACGCTTGTCGCGTTACACTCTATAGTTTTTAAACATTAAATAAACAATTTTATATTTATTTTACTTTTATCGATACGTATGCGTTACATAATCGATCGAAGTTATCAAGAAATTAAATTATTGTGTGTAATTATATTGTATTTATATTTTTATACAAATAATATTGCAAATACCTGTAATGTTTAAATTTATTATTCGTTCGCGCTGCAAATTGTCAATTTCATTACGAACGTGATAATAAAAAGAATTCTGCTGCTAGGTGATCGGGAGTAATAGATAATACAATATTATTGATAATTCAGGTAATAATATTTTATTTGTTGCATTTAATTTATTACGAACGTATTGTATTATATTTTCACAATTTCGCAATGCTTCATGTGTTAAACGAGTTATAAATATGATAAAAACTCATTAACCTCCTATTTGCTGCTGATCGTGTATGGCTTATAGATTCGTTTAATCGACTTTTTATAACAAAATTTCTTATAATTTATTGTTATCTATGTCTACCTTCGTATTCGCTGAAACGGTTTTAACGCAAGCTGCTGGCCGCTAAGGTTACTGGATAATAGGAGAGTATCGAGAAAATCTAGTATGAACATATAAAATTTGCAAAATTAATGGTATAAAATCGTGTAGTTTGCTTAACATTTAATTCGACATCTTATAACATATTTATAGATGCTATAGATTTATTATATTCGCATATATAAAATAAATAAATAAATAAACAATAGCTCGGGGTAAATAACTAAACTTCCATTATTTCTTCAATATTATTAATATATAATTATCACCTAGTTAAATATATTCTACAACAATTAGTTTTTAATTGCCCAAACTAGTGTTCCGATGAAAATTCATATTTCGATGTACTTAATGAAACGATTATTTAAATTATGTTCAAAAACGAACTATTTTGTTAATTTGTAAATAGAATTTAATATTTGTAAATATCTTCAAACGTGTAATTACAGCAATCTCAAATATATTATTATGTATAAATCTTTCATTACAACATATACACGCGTGTTCTTATTATATAAGTGGCAAAATATTCATTAGAGATATTACATGCATTAAATAAATAAATAAATGTAAATAATAACATATTTAATAATTTATAATTAAACTTTTCAACGATCTCACCAATCAGAGTTTATTTAATTAATAGAATAATTGTTCGATAAAATTTGTCTTATGTCTTTTGTGCAGCGGCGATTGCAGCTTGATCGACCAACGCGCTGTTTCTACTTTCCCAATCCTAAAATTTACCAGTCTCCGGTTATGTTTGATGCACCATTATATTCTTGATTACGGTAGGTTAGTTGCATCTATGACATCACGTTCTTACTAAGAATACGTCACAAAAGTTATAATACGTCAGCCCTCGCTACTACGTCAGTGCGGAGAAGTACTTTGTCTGGCATGTTAGCGATGCCGTCACTCACAGGCTACACCATCACGGTCGATCACGTAGATCTTTCTTCAGCAGCTGTTGAAACGCTCGTTGATCTATAAAAAGTATATTACCAAGCTTATTTTGAAAAATACGTTATTTAAGTTATTTTATTTAATTTAACAGAAAACATGAAACGTTCGCAGGTAGTCAGTTATAATATGTGTGTACCATTATAATTACAGTACAATTATAATTTTATTGTACATATTAAGTGTATGTTACATATGCACAAATTTGAAGATAAATTCGATTATAATTAATTGTATCGAAGATAAAAATATTCTTACGTCGACACGTTTGTACTTAACCGATAATGATAAACTCTTTATCTGGCGAATGATAATAAGCTCCTCGTATCAGCACAGGCGAGAGATATGAAGTGCATCGAACGCAGATAAGCACTGGTCGGCAAAACATATCAGAGCTGGTAAAGTCGGAACCAAGGATATTTTTGTAACAGAATAACAGGAACGGTAGAAGTTCGTTTCTGCACCGCTGTTGTCACAAATATAATTATCACTGATATCTTATTTATGGAATGTTACATAAATTGACAGCGAGGCGTAAGATCTCTTTTTATAATTGTAATAACGTAAGAAGGCGACGAGAAGTATTACGATAAAGAAATAGCATAAGAACGTTGAATTGAATATTATATATTAGACGGAACACATTATGTATATTAATGATGATAATGAAAATAATCTTCAAGGTCAAAAGGCAGGAAAACGAAGTAGTCTATTTATAAGTTCCAACTTACCTTTTTCCTAATCTACAGAATAAGTAATTTTTCATAAAGTTGGATTTTTCCTAAGGATATCGTATGTTAAATTGAACATACGAATGAAATAACACATAGAACTATATATATATATATATATGTATTTACAAGATAATTATAAACATCGTAATATTGGAATAATAGTTATAATCTAAAATTGGTCATCGAAACAATATATCTCTCTTCTTCGGATGACGATAACGTTAACAAAATTGTTCTTTAAAGTAGTATTCATTTTTTAAAAAACCAGTTATAAAGAAGTAATTTCTTTGAGAAAACAGGAATCTGATAGAGCAATGCGAGCAGTGTAGTGTTGTTTTGTACAGTTTTTAGTAAATTCTAAGAATTTGTACAGCTTTCTTTAAAATTAATTCAATAAATAAATGAAAATGAACAATAAATCGTACGAGTACTATAAGTGGTTTTATGGTTTTATATAATTAGTCACTATGTAATCCATTCAGTATAATGAATCAGCTCGTCGTGTAATCAATTAGAATTAATGAGGTTGGTTGTAACAATTGCCTAGGTTCATCAATTAACTTTATGAGTTATAAAAACTCAGCTTTCGGATAAAGCAACTTAGCTGGCACCAGATAAAAGCACGTACTATCGATTTTATAGAATATTATTAATATTCATTAAACAATAAAAGAATAAGAATATGTATAATGGTTTCCGACATATTTAACGTAATAATACAGGGTATTTCATAAAACTGAGACCAGCGACATACTTGAAACAGACGCAAAAATCTATTACAAGACAGAATTATGTAAATGCTACTATTAATTTTTAAACATTCTGAAAAGTATAGACATACCTTTTTTTAAAATTCCATCTTATGCTTTTATAGGCATTGGTGAGACAATTTTACCATTTTACCACCTTCTACAAAATGATATTAAGGTATTTGTGCTTTAAAATTATTAATTTGAAAAGTGTTACAATTTGAAATTTTAAAATAACATAAAATATATTATTATAATTTAGAGACCTATTTATATTATATAAACGTTGTGAACACTATACAATATATTTTAGAATTTTTAGTGAATAGTTCTTTTTGCTTCTTTATGTTAGATTTTATAGATTTCTTTTGGATAAAATTACTTATATTATTAAATATTTTTATTTCATAATGAATATTGATAAAATTTGTACATACACATACGTAAAATTCATTAAACTCTATCAGATTCCTTTCAATGTTATTTTTATAGTGAATACTATGTAGCGAATATTAATCACTCTCCATCGAAATTGAACGCTTTTTCAAATTTTATGATTAAATGCATTTTCAAATTTCATATTCGTTTCATGTTATTCTCCATCAAAGTGTAAATTCTAAAACGTGACAATTTTTGAAATCTATTTTATGTTATAATTAACCCTGCATTTTTTGTGCGTAATTTAGTCATTTCTAGTTTAATCTGTGTCTTTTTCCTTTTTCTTTTAGAATTCATAACATTTACGAGCTCGATAATAATAGATTTAAATCTGTCCTCACTTTATCCTGTACACTTGTTAAACTGTAACAACTGATTAATTGTATAAAGTTAATTGTCGCGTAAAATATTCAAAAATGTTTAACAATGTATCCGTCTTGAATAAATATTTTAAAAATCGTTAAACGACAGAGAAGAATAGTTTTCTACAAAGACAAAAGATTCTCAAATTATTACTAATTTAAGACGGAGGTGTAGTACTGTCAGAACGAAGTTGAGAAGGGGCAGCTTCGCTGTAAGCGATATCAAATACACTTTTCTTTTCTAATAATTGTTGGTGTCGCAACCTGTTGCCACCCTGCAACGATATTGCTATTCCAGAATCGAAATCTTCACCGGTACACCCTTGTTCCATCGTAGGTGGAATATTAAAATGTTCTGGTGATAATTGCGGCGAGGGATGAGGAACAGGCGGAGGATGAAGGTAAAATGGCGCAGATATCTTTTCGTATTTGTATTCAGAATGTTGTAGCAAATGATATTTAGGATCTTGCGATACCGAGGGTGGCGTTGCCGCGAATATTTGAACCGGTGGATCTTCGTTTTTTCCTCCTTCGGCTCTCCTTAATTTTCTTCCTTGACGAACGATGGCTTTCAATTGTTCAGACTCGACGTTTACCAAAGGTTTCACTTTGCGTCTCGTCCGCGGAGTCGTGTCAGCAGTTTTATGGCTCGATAACTTTTTACCTTCCTTCTCAGTTTTTTGATTTTTCATACTCCTTCGTAACCATCGAGGAAGTTGCTCCTCGTCGTCCGTAGCCATTAATTCGGCTCGTTTCTTTTCCATTTCTTCTCGATTCTTTTTGTACCAGGCCATGTATTTCGGTCGTGTCTTACTCGTATCGATTTCTCCAGTTTTCGGTGGAGTTGGATATTTCTCGCTGCTACTGGATGATTTTTTGTCCTTTTCGGCTTTCAATTTCGACAGAGATTGCTTCCGCCGTGACTCCTCATCTCGTTTCCTTGATTGTTTCGTTTGATCGCTATCTTTTTGCTTCAATTGTTCTTCCGGGAGCTTTCTACGTGTCCGATACCCACCGTGACTCGTTACATCGTGAAAATGAGTTGCTTTCTCCTCGGAAGATTCCTCGGAAGAACTTTTTTTCTTCCTTCGTAGAATTACTCTTTTCTTTTCCAGCTCTTTCATTCTTCTATCGGTAACTTTAAAGGTCTCGGTTTTTGCAAGTTTAGAAATTAATGACGCTTCATCTGGCTTATCAACCTTTTTATCGTCGTCTTTCATTTCGTGTTCTAGTTCTGTATCTTTTACACGTTGTGTACTAGTCGACGATTCTTTCTCACGAACCTCATCTTGTCTATCAGGCTTTCTATCGTAGCCTCTCGTTCCAGAATCTATCTTCGTATCCTTTACATGTTTCGTACTAGTCGAACTTTCTTTGTCACGAGCTTTATCTTGTCTGTCAGCCTTCGTATCGCACTCCTTCGTCCCAGATTCTAGTTTTGTACTAATCGAGGATTCTTTATCCAGTTCCAAACTGCATCCAGATTCTGCTTGCTCGTCTTTCTCCATATCTTCTCTATCAGTTCCTGTGATTATTTTCTTCGGACTAAAATGCGTTTGTATATCCATAGTCTTTTCCCTTAATACAGTTTCTTTATCTTCTTCTGTTTCGCTTGTATCTTCAAATTCCACGAACATTTTGTCCTCCTTCGAAGATTCTACGTCCTCATCTTCTATCTCTTCGATCGATATCGTCACTCGTTCCTCATCTTCCATGTCCTGTAGCTCAGTTGTCTCCTCAGTTTGACTAATTTCTTTCTCAGATAGTTGTGGAGCGCGATGTCGTGGTGTCTGATACGGTCTGGTAGTTAACGTTGTCTTCCTGGAAATATCACTCGATGAATCACTATCTTCAGAATCAACCACCGTATCTATTATGCTTGTAAAAAGTGGAAGGCTTACGTCTATAAGTTTTCCCTCAACAGGTATTTCCTGCCTCTCTTCTTGCCCTATATCTTCCTCTAAAGGCAAAGTTTTATCCATTTTCGGCTTCGTTAGATCTTGCTTATCTGATTCGCCATTGGGGACAATCGTAGGTACATTAAATCGCATATTTGACTGTTCCTTCGGAAATGTCTCCCTCTGAATGTCGGCTCCCTCCGCGGTAAAAGTTTGTTCCTCAACAAATTGTTCTACTTCCTGTAATTCAGTTTGCTCGCTCTCTGACTTCAACTGCTCTTCGGATTCGGATATTTTCCCGGAATCTGTTGAAGCTTTCCGTATAGTGGAATCAAACGCAAACTTTTCTTTCTCTGTCGTCTCGTACATCTGCGGGGAAGTTTCAACCAATTCGATTTCCTGAAAACTACTGCTCACTTTACCTGATGGTTCGTGCAACTGCTCCACCTTCTCGGTAGTTCGTGCTAGTTTGCTATCTGCTGTTTCA
The DNA here is from genome assembly GCF_014825855.1 of Bombus pyrosoma. Lineage (NCBI taxonomy): Eukaryota > Metazoa > Arthropoda > Insecta > Hymenoptera > Apidae > Bombus > Bombus pyrosoma. Next base: position 7,315,999 of record NC_057773.1, on the reverse strand, counting down.
TTATCCGAAAGTTTCTCGGGTTCCTTGCTCACTTCGTGCGTTTTTTCGAATAACTTGTCTTGTCTTTCTTTCGCCGGTGATGCTGGCTCGTCCTTTAAAGGTTCACCAATTTCTGATTTTTCGACAGATTCTTCTGCCACTAATTTTGTCGCTTCATCTCTCGAGGAGTCATCGATTTTTATTTTTTCGTCGGATTCTTCTTCCTTTGCTTCTTCGAGAACATTAATTTCCTCAACCTTTTTTGCCGCATCCTTTGGAGTTGATATTATTTTGTCATCATCCGAGAGATCAACAATTTTATCTTGCCCCGCGTCTTCTGTCGTTTGTTTATCGTCCACTGGTGGTTCCACGAGTGTCTCAGACTCGCCATCTATTCGAGGAGTCGGAGATTTACTAATATTCGAAATTTTGACTTCATTCTTTTCCTTCTCTTCTCTTTTGTCGAAAGATAACGAAGCAACTTCTTTCTCGATAATTTTATCGTCTGTAGATGATTGTTCGATAGTTCCAGTTTCTTTTTCAGTACTCGGAATTATCGATCTTTTGCCATTCGTTAATGTATCGAAGACACCATCTGTTTTATCAGTGTGATCATCAACAGTTGATGTCTCCATTGGACTTTCTTTTTTCGTATAACTATCGATCGAAGTAGGCATTTCCGTTGAATCCTTTGTTGCTTCACTATCTTCTTTCTCAGCGATTGATTTTTTTGACGCATCATCTTTTTCTTTAGTGGTGTCATCAAGTATTTTCATGGGAATAACTTCCTTATCGATCTGATAATCTTGAATCGTTGATGTATCATCCTCTTTTTCAATTGAAGTTTCCGGGGCAATTCCCTCGACAGGAATTTGACTGTCATCAATTTCTTCTGTTTCTGTACTCTCTTTCTCAGTAGCTTTGGAATCATCCATTTTTTGCATTCCTTTACTAATTCCTTTTTCTTCGATCGAATGGTCATCAATTTTTACCGTCCCTATAGTTATTTTTTCTTCTTTATCCTGATATTTTTCCTTTTCTTTATCGTCGATAATACTTGCTTGTTCTTTGGTTTCTTCGCCTTTTACAATTTCTTTTTCTTCTTCAACACGTGTTTCCTCCTTCGTGTCAATAGAAACATCTCTCTCATTAATTCTGTGATCGTCGCTAGAAACTGGTTCTTTCGTAACTTCCTTTTTCGTGGAAGTTTCCTTTTCCTTCGGGGAACTACTTTTTCTCTTTTCATTTTCATTATCAGACGTAATATCTACAGTTTCTTCTTTTCCATTTAAAACAACCTCTTTGTCTATTTGCTGATCATCCGATTTAAGATCTGTAGTACCTGCTTGCTCGCCAGGTACCTTTTCTTCATCTAAAGAAATAGCTTCTTTTTCACTAACTTTGTCCTTATCGATTTCCATTGAAATTTTCTTCTCCTCATCGGACGTTTTCTCTTTACCAATGAAATCAACGGTAGTTTCTGTTAAAATTCCGAGATCACCAACACTTGTGTGATCCTCAGTTGTCTTTTCTACCATTTTATGATATGTAGCTTCTGGTTCAGTAATTTTGAAGTCCTCGGTTGCTTTTTCAAGAGTTTCATAATATTTAACAGTGTCTTGTTTCTCAACTGTTTCTATAATTTTCTGATCTCCAATTGGTTTTCCAGCGATGTCATCATTGTCCTTTGTTTCTTTACCAATTTTCTGATCTGCAGTTGGTTCTCTAGCAATGTCATCATCGTCCTTTGTTTCTTCACCAATTTGCTGATCTGCAGTTGGTTCTCCTGCAATGTCATCACCGTTCTTTGTTTCTTTACCAATTTTCTGATCTGCAGTTGGTTTTCTAGCAATGTCATCACCGTTCTTTGTTTCTTTACCAATTTTCTGATCTGCAGTTGGTTCTCCTGCAATGTCATCACCGTTCTTTGTTTCTTTACCAATTTTCTGATCTCCAATTGGTTTTCCAGCGATGTCATCATCGTCCATCGTTTCTTTACCAATTTTCTGATCTGCAGTTGGTTCTCTAGCAATGTCATCATCGTCCATCGTTTCTTTACCAATTTTCTGATCTGCAGTTGGTTCTCTAGCAATGTCATCATCGTCCTTTGTTTCTTTACCAATTTTCTGATCTGCAGTTGGTTCTCCTGCAATGTCATCATCGTCCTTTATTTCTTTACCAATTTTCTGACCTACAATTGGTTCTCCTGCAATGTCATCATCGTCCTTCGTTTCTTTACCAATTTTCTGATCTGCAGTTGGTTCTCCTGTAATGTCATCATCGTCCTTTGTTTCTTTACCAATTTTCTGATCTGCAGTTGGTTCTCCTGTAATGTCATCATCGTCCTTTGTTTCTTTACCAATTTTCTGATCTGCAGTTGGTTCTCCTGTAATGTCATCATCGTCCTTTGTTTCTTTACCAATTTTCTGATCTGCAGTTGGTTCTCCTGTAATGTCATCATCGTCCTTTGTTTCTTTAACAATTTTTTGATCTGCAGTTGGTTCTCCATTAATATTGCCATCATCCCTTGTTTCTTTATCAATTTTATAATCTGTAGTTGCCGATTTAGTCATTTCTTTGTCCATAGTAGCTTCTTTGGAAATTTTGTACCCCTCTGCTGCTTTTTCATCAATTTTCCGATCTTCAGTTGTTTCTTTAACAATTTGATCATCTGGAATTACCGTTTCAGGAATTTCAAGCTCAGTTGTTTCTTTAGAAGTCTTTTTGTCTCCAGTAACTGCAATAATTTTATGATCCGCTGGTGTCTTATCAAGAATTTTATCATCCTCTTTCGTTTCTGTATCCATTTTTGTAAACTTAGTGGTTTCTTTATCAACTTTCTGACCCTCAGTTATTTCTTTATCCATTTTTTGATCTTTCGTTGCCTCTTCGATAATTTCGGGGTCCCCAAAAGTTTCTTCTCGAGTAATTCGATCAATTTGCCTCGCTTGTTCATCAGTTTTCCGATCCTTATTTATTTCTCTACCAACTTCTTGATCCATAGTTGCTTCTGGAAAAATTTTACGATCATCCATTATTTTCTTATCAAATTTTTGATCCTCAGTTACTTTTTCAGTAATTTTATAATCCTCACTTGCCTTTTCAACAGCTTTGTCATCCTCAGTTGTAGCTTTCACGATGATTTCGCCTTTATCACTAATGCCTTCTTTATCTTTATTTACGAAAATACTTTCTGCAACTTGATCAACGGATTTAATTCTTGTAACGTCTTCGTCGTACTTTTCCTGTTCATCTAGAAAAACATTTTCTTCAGCCTTTCGATCGTAAGTTTCAATCATTGACGTAGTTTCTTTTCCACGGAGAACTTCAATTGTGTTTGAATCGATCATTTTTTTCTCCTGGTCACTAGATGTTGCTTGTATTGAACCTTCCTTCTCCTCGATAGTAACGTGATCTAATTTTGAACCATCGACATCTTTTACTGATTTTTTCTCTTCTCCATTAGTTTTATCTGTTTTATCTGTTTTTCCACATATTTTTGATTCATCTGCCACATCTTGTCTCACACTGTCCTGTCCATTACTTGGCATTTCAGTTTTTATATATTTCTCAACCGGTTCTTCGATCTTTTGCACTGTACCTATTTTGTCACTACGTTCTTCTTCTTTAAGAGCATCAACTTCGACTTCTAGTTCTTTTTCTGCTTCTTCCTTTTCTCTAGAAATTCCTTCAGCTCTATATTCTACTTCTGCCCTCTTAAGCTCTTCTAAAGCTACACTCTCTTCCCCAATATCTTTTGACAACAGCTTTTTCATTTTCTGCTCCAAATACTCGTATTTATCATCTTCCTTATCGTCTTGTTTCCGCTCTTCTAACTCGCGCACTGGTTTCATTTCAATTTGCTCTTTGGACTCATCTAATGATTTATCTTCGTCCTTATAATCTTCCAATTTATCCTTTATATGTTCAGCTATGTCTTTTTCAGCTTCGCTCGCTAATTTATCTGTCTGCCTACTTTCTTTTTTTTCACCTGTATCGCTATATTTTATACTCTCCATAGATTCTTTTTCAGACGAAGTTTTATCAGTTTGCCGATCTCGTACGATAGTTTCACTGAGCTCTTCTTTCTTAGTTGCAGCCATCGTATCAATAGCCGTAAAACCTGTAATCAATTCTTCTTTAGCATGAGCCGTAGAATCATCGATCGATTTCTTTGTACTTATATGTTCTTCAGGTTTCACAGGTTCTTCAACTGTATCACGAATCCACTTCAACCCATTTTTTGACACCTGTATCGTGTCAGGAATACATACTTCTTTCTCTGTAACAATCTTGTGTTTTTCTACGTTCGCTGTATCCCGCTCTTCTTCCATGGAAATTGTTGCTTGTTGCTCCACGATTTCTTCCTTCGGTTCTTCAACGAAGTCGTCGCTAAATTTTTCAATTATTTTCTTTGGAAACCTTTCTACCACGCGTTGATGTACGCCATTTGAATCTCCGTCTGAAAAATCTGTACTGCTTTTCTTTTCGAAATCTCTTGGAGTAAACGCATCTCTTCCTCCTCTTTTTTCCTCTGTACTGGTGCTGGTTTCTTCAGCGACGTTCTGTTTACGAGATATAGTACCCAGTTTCGGTGCTTTTATCATCATTTTCCCAATCTTCTCAGACTTTAATTCAGCCTTTGGTGTTTCCTTCGAGTAGCCTTCCTTTCGCTTCTCAACTTCTTCGTCTCGAAATTCGGACATTTGCTTTTTAGGTTCTCGTCGCTCCATTTGCGTTTGACGTTTCACTTTCGCATGACCTTGAGTGCTAATTGGTTGCTTCTGTTTCACGCTTTCGTGACGAGTTCCGCAAAATTTCTTTGGTTTGTCAAGAGCATCGTCGAACTCGGAACTTCCCGTACTCATCACTTGACTCTGTTGATATTTCAGCTTTTGTTTCGTTTTAGCTATGGCTGACTCCTTCTTCTGTTTTCCTTTCTGTTCCGCCTTTAACGAGCTCGCGGTACATTCAGCTGTTTGTTTCTGAGAACTCGAGGAATCCATCTTCTTCGCGCTTTTCTGATCCAAATCCTTTTTCGGCTCTTTCGCAAACGAATCTGACTTCTCTTGGCTCGTGCTGTCGCTGCCAGTGCTCTCCTGAAATTTTTTGTCACCCAGTTTGCTCAGCTTCTTCGTTAGCATTGTAAACTCTTTCTCAAGAATCCTGAAACTCGGCTTTATCACGCCGTCTGACTTTTTCTGCGTCTTCGACTTTCCCTCCTTTTTCGGACTTCTGCCGTCTACCTTCTCGCGGACGTACTTTTCACGTTGAACTTTTATTTCTGGCGAGGAGGTGGACTCAGTGACGTTCATCTTCTGATCGTCAGTCACGTCCTCACAACTTTTCTCGTGCCTTTCCTTACGTATCTCCTCGGAAGATTGCGAACCAGTCTCCTTCTCGTTCAGAATCTTATAACTGATACTCGTGCGTTCGGTTTTTTGATAACTCCGCATCGTTTCGTCCTCTTCGCCTTTGTACGAACTTCCGTTTCCATCCAAAGAATCCGAGATTTCCCTCAGCACATCCGGCTCCAGAGAAATCTTCCTGCCTTCTTTCACCTCCCTCACTTTTTTCCTCAAAATGCTCAATCGCTTATCGAAACAAGGGCTCACTTCTTCTTCGATCGGCGACTTCATCCATAGAGTTCTAGACCTTTTCCAATCTCCATCGCCGTACTTCTTCCTAGACTTCAATTTTTTCCTGTGTCTTGACTCCTCGTCGGATTCGTCGTTGTCGCTTCTACTTTTCACCTGACGTTCCGTTTGAGTGGCCGCTGTTCTGTCGGTTTGAGTAGCGATCGCTACTTGTCCGGGAAGGCTTTGCGTTTCTAAGTAACTTGTGGAGTCCACTCCGCCGGCTCCTGCACGACGATTTTCTCTTTCGAGTAGTAATCGAGTTAATAGCGCGTTTTGTCTCGCTAGCTCCAAGTCGTGAAACGGATACTGGCTGCTATTTGCTTGAATGTGATCTGTGGTAACGACCGGCGGTCTTTCAGCAATTGGTGCACCACTTGCAACAGCCTCTTGCTTCTCTTGCCTCATAGTTTCTCTCATCTGAGATTCCCTCAGAGATTCTTTCTCTATCTTTTGCGAACCATAGTCACCGTGATCGATCACTAGCCTCTGCACGTTAGGTCCTATTTCTTCGATGTGCTGCCTATGACCGAGATCCAACCTGTCCGGTATCAGGATTATCTCTGGCTGTTGTTGCTGACATACTTCTTTCGATCGTTGATGCGATTCCATGCTACGAGCTGCTTCGATGTCCTGCATCGACAACTCGTGCCTCGACTTCTGGTCTTCTATGAATCTTTGCAGAATTATATCCTTGCCATCTACGATCAAGGCTGTTGGGCGGTGATGATGGGGTTGGTGAAGATGGCTTGTCGTATCTTCCACTTGTCCTCGTGTCACTAGCCGTAAGACTTCAGCGTTCCCTTCGCGGTAGAAATGTTGCTCTCTGACAGTTGGTTCTTCGTTCATGTCGGTTTCCACGAATCTATGGAATCGAGTTTCGATCGAATTTTAATTCAGCTATACATATATAAAAGCGACGACCTATCAATGATGTTACTAATGATTTCATTCGGGCGACTGACGATGTTACGTGAGGTGAACAGAGCTGTTTTAAATTCTGATTAAGTTGGTTCTAATTGAAACAAAGTGCGAGTATTACGATTGTAATTAATGATTATAATTATGTATAAGTATAACAAAGAATAGTGGCGATAATCATACTGAAGAAAAGTGGTGAATATCATTGATTTTAATCAATATAAACTTAGTACTACATTTTTTACAAGAAAGACAATTTAGTTCAGCGATGATTTCAAGCCTCAAGAAACTACACAACGACATCGTGACTTTGAAGAAGAAAAACGAGCCTCTCTGCTGTATTATTTCATTTTCATTTCAACAGGACGTATGAGTGAACGTGAGATGACAGCTTACCTACCTTTGCCTATAAGCTTGATGTTGCAGATCGGAACCTCTTTCCATTTCGTGTCGTTGTAAAGAGTCCAATTCCGCAGTATGATAACCTCTTGCCTTTTGATCCTCCATATCCTCCATATATATTCTTTCTTGTTCATTTATTCTGCTCTTCCTCGAGTGATCGTAAGAATGCCCATCTCTTAATCTTTGAGCTTCAAGATTCATTTGAACGTCGTTTGGTTGCCCAGAAATGTAAGCAACGTCGCCAGGAAGCGAACAATTCTTTACGTTTCTTCTATTGAATTGCCAATTTCTTCTCGTTGGGTCAGCACTCCACGCCTGTTTCCTTCCATTCCACGATACTGAGATATGACGAAGGTTCATATAAATAATAGCATGATATTTGTTTGATATGACAATAATATAAAAGATACAAGAATAACGTAAATATAATAACAAATATTAAACCACGATAATGATACGATATTTTGGTTAATACAAAAAACACCACGTGTTATTTGAAGTAACTTTTCGCGTTATTATAAAGTCGTTTCAGTTTTTAAGCTTCACGTTAAGCTTTAAACGTATTTGTATTGTGTAATTAAATAATTCTATGGTTGAAACAAATTGTAAGCTTTTTTACATTATACGACGTATAATATGAGTGACATAAGATATAGCAGATGTGCTAATACTTATAATCAGCAATATATCGGGTTATTAATTATATTGTCATTAGTATTATTTATTATTATTTAATTATTATTATTATTTATTATTTAAAACTAAAAGATACACATAATGATTTAAAAATAGATTACCTTCGGTAGCTACCGCAGGCTGCCGATGAAGATGTCGTTTTGGTCTTCCATCTGATCGTACGACCAATGTTTCTGACGAATGTACTCGTCTTTTTCTGGGCGCCATATAAAAAGGACATCCAGGACATATGCAGCAGATAATTAACGCGGCAATGGCCAAAAGTATAAGTAACACCAGGATTATCAGAAGCCAGAATAATAATTTGTTTTCTGCTTTGTACACCGTCTAAAACATTTATCCAAATTCTCGTCATTTTTTGAAATCTAGCTAAATGTCATAAATTAAATCATAATTAATATTAAATAATATCAAAGTAAAAGTCATAATTTATATAAACTAGATATTCAAGTGCTAATTATTTAAATATCTTACAAACAACAAGACAAAGTAATTATTCCAGATAATTGATTTATTTTACAATTTTCACTATATAATTTAGAAGTTGAGAATCGTATTCGTACCACTTCTTCGCTTGGAACAGTAGCAATAGTATTGTTAATAAGAGTCGTTTGACCATCATTGACATTTGTATGATGTGGAGTTCCATCAACAGGGGCGTTTGTATTGTCGATATGTATACTCGTGTTCATAATCGCGTTTCCAGCAATGATCCCGACTCCATTCGCAGCTAAAGCTTCACGAATCTTTTCTACATCTACCAAAGACGTACCTGGTTCAGTTTGCTCGACGCGAGCCACGATAATACTCCTGAAAAAGTATAGTTTAAGTTTCTTCACTGTTGATTTCGTATGTAAAATAAAAAATCCATAAAGACAGAATATCAAAGAAAATTTGCCTTTCCTTATTCCTTGACAATATTATTTATCGTAAGATCTTATAATGAGTATATAAATAAGAAATAAATATAAGATTTTATTACAGGATCTTACAATGAATAATCCCTCTAATAGTGTATATCAGAATCTAATGACCATCGACTGGTTCATAGTTGAAAAATGTTTTTCATCGAGTGATTAAATCGCAATGATCATGTACCGAATATCAGTAGGTCACTAACCTTTTTCCTCCCCCAGGAAGAATCCCCGTGCTTCCAGTGTCATTCCGTTGAATATAAGGACGAGTTTCTAACACAGTCACTCGACCACCTGTAATAGCGGCTAAAGTTTCAGCAGTTTTCGTGGAGTTCGGCTGTTCTCCTGGCACCACGAACATCATTATGCGTGCTTCCATTGCGATTCCACTGAGGATCCGAATTTTTGTTGTACTTGAAAGATGCGGTACACCTGCAACGATTTATATTATTCGTGTCTAATAACAAATTACATTATTTTGTGTTTATACTTTAAGCAGTATTACTGGAAAATTACTGGACAAATAATTTTCTATCGGTTTACCTAGATCGTATGCTCTGGCAGTGAGAGTGTACAGTGCATCGTCGTCGGCTCGTTTTCGTCGTTTCTTTATAACTTCCGTCGACATTTCCTTCGTTAGATTTCCCAAATTAATCCTCGTAGATTCATTCACATTTCTAGTCACCATTAAGAAATCGTTTCGTATTTCTTCTTGACTGTTGACGAATTTCGTTTTAGCTTTCTTCGAAAATTTCTCGTATGCGCTCTGTTTCTTTTGTCTGAATTTCGTAATCGGCAACAGAAGTATTAATTCACCGCTCGTTTCGTTTAAATCGAATTTCTTCCCGTAGTTTCCGTAAACTAATTCGTATCTAACTACATTGTTGGGTGGCTCTGCGTCAGCGTCAATCGCCTGTCAATAGTTACATTCTCTTTATCATTTGATTAATCATTTGATTATGCCGCGGATGTTTATGCAAATTCCTATCTTTGTCAACGCAACCACAGACTGATAGTAAAGGGATAAATTTTCCAATTATTTTTAAATTATACATAACAATACCATGTTACATTTAGATATATATCTACCTAGATTTCTCATAAATTCATAAACATCCCCAGGCTACTTACAGTATGACTACGTACATTGTAACTTTGAATTATTTTCCAGTACAATGGTTTATATAAAAAGATCATAAGATGGAGGGGGCGTAATAATCACAGAAGATAATTGTTAAGATTATTTAATATACCTTTATCAAAGCAGTCGATGTAAAATTAGTTAGATCAGAGTTCAACATAAACTCGTAAACGTCCTTTTCAAATATTGGTGCATTATCATTCACGTCAAGTAGATTAACTATTAAAGGAACAACGCCACTATTGCCGTTGCCATTTTCATCCCGAGCTTCAACGGTTAATACAAGTCTTGCTGCTACTTCACGATCTAAGGAAGAGCCCATAGCGACAGTTATTAATCCGGTGTCTGAATCCATAGTGAAAGCTTGACTGCCTTCTCCTGTTATACCGGTGTATCGGATACTGCCATAAACACCTGTATCTTTGTCAGTTGCGTGCACCTATAGAGAGAAGGTATTACAATGTTTGTTTGACATTCGATATTATTTAATCATTTCTTTCTCAACCTTGTAACTTATGTCAGAACAATGTACATAGTTTTGTATAGTTGTATATATGAAAAACGTGAAAATTATATCACGTAGTGTAAAGAAGAAATGTAGATACAATGGTTTGCGAAGAAAGGGTCAGCAAATTTCTTACAATCCAAATCAAGTGAAAATGATAGTTTTTATTATTTAACAGTTTCTCTTAGATATCGTGGTATAGTTAAAAACAATTAATATTCTACGGTTATAAGTGGCATATGAACAATCTAATTATGAAAATCATGAAATTTCTTCGGGAGATAGTTAAGTGTTTACCTGAATCACGCGTGAACCCGCAGTTACGTTTTCAGATAACGTTATCTCGTATGATTGTTCGTCAAATATTGGCGGATTATCGTTTATATCTCTTAAAAATATTGTAGCTGGCACTGACGCTGATAGATTTGTAGCTGGACCAACTTCCTGAGCTACAATCTGAATTCAATGAAACTATATTAATGACAGTAAACAAAGAAGAATCGACCGAAGAACAATTAAACTTATTATAATTTATTACATCTTTTGAGATAGCCATAAACTTTATGATATAGATATAATGTAATGGCCGATCTATATATATTATACTCGCCTTGAACGATAAAACTTTGTATAATTCATAATCGATGAATGTGTTATCTCGAACGGTTATAATAAAGTCTGCATTGCGTTCTGCAACCGTCGGATTTATTTCAAACGTATTATTGTTATTTTCCAGCTTTAACGCAAACACCCCAGCTTTTCCAATATCTTCGTCTTTCACCCTGGCTGAATATTGCTCACCAAAATTTATCACAGTGCCCGGCTCAGGATTTTCGTCTATCGTAGCAACGTAACTGCAGCAAAGGAATAAGATATTTTATAAACACAAATTACATTTTAGAATTAATGGAAATATAAGGCTGAAAATTGTTCGGGAAATACTTGAAATTCCCTCGTTTTTCACAAATTTCAAGTTTCAGGAGAAGGAATAATCTAATCTATCTTAAACTTTTTTATTTTGCTTATTACGCTTTCATATTATATTATATTTACCTGAAAAATAGCACATTTAATTGTCGTGCTTTATTTGCCTCGTTTTCGATAATAAAAATAGTTAAAAATATCACAAACTGAGCTAAAATTAAATTTATCAATTTTAATGTCATTGCTTCTGTACATAATAATTAATACTCTAACGATTATATGCTTTTTTCAATCGTTAATAAAAAGATTTACTTAGTCCTTAACAATTTGTAAATTTCATAGTTATTAAAGTGGAAATTATTCACGACTCAGGTACCAACTTATCGCTCTCGAAGTATGGTGGACTATTTCCCGGCTCCCCAAGAAGAAAGCCAACGTCGACGACTGTGGCTTGGGCAGGAGGTTCTTCTCTGCTTCTTCTTATTTCTTCAGCAACCACCGTAAGTACAACGGGCGCTCCAACGTGCGTAATTTGGGTAAGTTCCTCCAATGGTTTGGCAAGAGTAATTTCTCCTATCGATCAAAGATTTGTAAATTAGTCTAAATCTCTAGAAAGCTTAGAAACATGTATACAAACAGATTATGTTTCACTCTACGAAAATGTCTAGATATGAAAATTTGAACGATGTTTGCATTTTGGATAAAGAAAATTAGAATATCTACTAATTAAGAATCATGAATAATAATTGTAACATTGTTCACGATGTGGGCGGTTTAATTAATGAGATATCGAGTGAATGTTATCCATTACATATAATCTGTATGTAGGATAAAATGTAAATAACTGAAATGATACGTTTATCAGACGAATCATCGTACAAATTACACATTTTCTTGTATAAATTAATACATTCTCGAAAAGATCGTTAAAGACTTAATACCTGACTTCTGTTATGTTTAGATCTTTATTCGCATGTATTATACGTAAACGTTCAAGTAATAAGCTATGTCACGATCGAATTATTTTTATTGCGAATTATGAATAAAACATTTCGGTCAATGATCCCTGTTACTTATGTATGACATACAGAGCACGCATGTCCAGTGATGGAAATTTTCCATAACACATCACGAAATGCAGTTTAGCGAATGAACTGCCCTTATTAACATACATTGCATTGTACCACCTTCTCATTTCGTATATAACTCTTATTCTCATTTACACTGTTATTCGCTTAATTTTGTTTCTAAAATATCAACGATTATATAATCATGGTTGAAGTACGTTGCGTGATTATTAATTCAATGATACAACTATTTACGATTCTATTAAAACAATACAAATAAATATAGGAAATATAGAAGCCTTTGAAATAACGTTACCTGCTTGAAAATAAATTTCGATAAAACTATAGCTCCTATAAATTGATATAACATAAAATAGCTAATATAATTCAGCAACAAAATACTTGTATAAATTCACGTACAATGAGAGACGATAATAATTTATACATCGCAAGCCATACCTTCTCCAGAATTATCTACATGTACATTCACCGTATTCCAAATTTTTAAGTAGTCCTCTTAACTTTATATATTCGCAAATTTTGTGTTCAAGATATCATCTGATATCTATAATAAATTTACGAATTTGACATATATCGAGATCGTAACAAACAGATACGTATTTCGCAACTGTAATTAAATAGCTAAAATGTCCCTTATCAAGTTTATTTATTCCGGTAGCGCGTAAAGATACGGTCGCCCATTTATACTTACAATACGCTTTTATCTTCTATATTCCTTCTGCCCCTGTCTGTTTCTTTTTCACTGGTTTTCTCTGGTAGTTACGTCTATACACACACGCGCGCGCGCACACACATACGATACATACACGAGTACGAAGGGGTCGCATGCTTCGTGTCACGAAATGATAAGCATCGCAGCCTGAAAAGCAGAGACTGACCCCTAAGTACGATCGATACCGCGTTGTAGACCGTCAAGACTTTCCTCTGACCACTTCTACCGAGTTCTGGCCACTTCCTCGCCTGACTCGTTTTTGGTTCCGCGAAAAGAATCGGTATCACCGATCTCAGACGTTAGATAACACGTTCGTGCGAGCTTGTAATCACGTGGAAACAAGCGTATAAAGTTGCTTCGTTGTTTCACGGCCCTTAGCCTTCCCTTTTCCAAGGATCCATAATAAAACGCATTAATTTTGGAAAACGTGCAGCATAAACCGTAGATTTGATCAATGAACGGGTTAAAACAACATTTTCTCTCTAGCGAACACTACACGAGCTGACTTATAAGCCGAAGTAGCTGAGTCGTCTTTGAAACTTTTAGAAAATTTTTAAATATTGATGCTAATGCGCTTGTTCGATGCTTGTCTTATGTATATATTATTTCATCAATTTTCTCCACTTTCATGTGGAGTTGACCGATTGGCCAATTGAGCGAATCACATGACAGTACCGCGAAGAGAAAAGAAAAGTCCATAATTTTCTGATTGGAAAATGGCCACGCCAAAATCGCACACGATTAGGTCTTCGATAAAACAGATCCATTTCGTGGCACTTTCTGAGAAGACGCATCACTGACGACTGACCGTATACTACACGAATACAGGAAAATTGGAACAACAGAGACGAAGAACTGCCGAAGAAAGTCAGACACAGCATTAACATCCAAGAATCACATAAAAGAGACAATCAAATTTCTTAAGGACATTTACCTCGGTCACAATATTTGCTTCCGACAGTGCGATTTCCATCGTTAACGATCGACAAGTTGATGGAAATGAAAAAGCTTCTTTTTATGGGAAAATCGAGAAACTGTCGGCTCTTATTGATCAACGGTGTATTCCTCTCGTAATGGAATTTCTTCCAGTGCACTTTGCACGGTTTCATTCATTTTTCACTGTGCTAGAACTGCATACGTAATCTGTTTTTCCGTGCTAGCTGTACCTCTAAGAGTATGAATCATTCCTTCACGCTTTAATGTCGGGAAGTGGAGTTCGAGGTAGCGGTAAATTAATTTGAAACCCTACTCATCGAGTGGATTATTCCTGAGAAATCAGGTCATTCGACGGTGTGTATGTCGGTGAACCTGTGAATAATTCGCTTACTGATGGGAGCGCTAGGAAATGTAATTACACCCTCTGTAAATTATTGTGTTTGCCGGTCATATTCGTGGTAATCAAATTTTCACCACGCTCTGTTGAATTTATGGACCAACATAAGTACCGATTGTAAAACTTTACGCGATTGTGGATCGTCTGTGCGATAGAAAATCTTGACAAGATAGAATGACAGCCATGGTTATATAATTTATGTAATTTTAAGCTGCGTTAAAAGCTTAAAATGACGAACAATTTTAATGATAACTTCTAGAAATATTTTTCCAAACTCGTATTAAGACATTTTTTCAAATCTATCTTCTGGAAGTAACAAGTTGTTTTCTTCTTAACAAGTTTTCTTCCTAACTTCACAACAAGTTGTTCCCAAGTTTAATCGTCAATTTGGTTTTGATAACTCGAAAATTAAGCAGTTATATCCATAGGAAAAGATCATTCAGTACATTGACTTTGACGACATATTTAAATCGATGAGATGTGCCCTATTCTAAATAATCAGCTTATTTTTATACAAAAAATTTCATCTATTCGGTGGAGTATAATATTTTTACGAATAATTCAGTACTTTCCATTGACTGTCGTAGGTAAGTAAATAATTTGTATTTCAGAAACGAACTGCATGTTAATGATTCTTTGTATAAAAATATTATCTGGATGTCTTTATAGCAAAATAAAAAAAAAAGAAAGAAGAGAAAAGAATAAAAAAAAAAACAAAAAAAGAAAGAATATAAAATAGTAACATTGTTTAATTCTTCAAATACATTTTTTAAAATCACGATATATTTTCTTACCATTTGTTTCGGAGATGTTAAAAAATGGCGTAAAGGGGTTGCCTTCAGACACGAGACCGTACACGATTTCACGCGGTACACCTTTATCACCGTCTTCTGCGTGCACTCGTAGTATTATATCACCCTGAAATCAACGTATACATTCGTTTTACTTATATGAAACATCGTATCATAAATAGCTTTTCTGGCCTACATTTAATTGCTCAAAATTGATTAACAACATTTTTCTCCAATTAATCACTTTAAAATATAAAATCGGAATTAGAACGAAATAAGAACGTTCCATTTCTATTATTATCGGAATAAATATACCCAGTCATCTTATTCGATACTGTGACACCTATTTGCTAATTTTACGCTGAAGATAAATTACTTTTGATGTAATATGAAATTATACTAGTCAGAAATAATAAAAATAGGAAGAATAGGGATGTTCCTTGATTCGTTCTAATCGAGACTGGATATTCTCTGCTTCTAATCAGTATATTAAACTTTGATTTAATAATTTCGTGAATAGTTTGATTAAATGTAATATATATAAATAAATAGTTTACTAAATTATTAGTTTGCCTAACTTTACATTATGTGAATATTATTGCCTTATAGTCGTTCGACAGGTCTGTACTCCTAATTATTATTAATGTAACGTACGTAAAAATGGAAATTCTCTTTGCTTTCGCTTGTGAATCTAATTTTCAATTATTCTAACAGTTAAAAATAGACAACTCATTCCTACTTATCTAATTTGATAAAATTTATATATTTCACTAGACACATAAATAACATGTTAAGAAAGGGAACGACTTACAGGTTGTACAGAATTGTTAATCCTTGTGAGGGGAGGGGCTAGCGTAAAAATTGGAGGAACATCTTGAACATCTTGAACTATCACAACAACGCTCAAGCCTGCAATATTTCTAGTGTCTTTTCCCTGCTCCGTATAGGGATCCTAATAAATAAACTATGTTATTTAAACTTTCTAGCAGAAAGTAGTTAACAGTATTTATTGAAATATCGCATACCGTAGCATACATGGTAAGAGTGTACATGGATTGCGTTTCGAAATCTAATTCTCCAGTTAGTGTAATTATTCCTCGTGTTTGCGTGGGTGTCTGCCGCTGTCTTATGGTGAAAAGTTCTTTTGGTTGCTATAAAGATAATAAATTATTGTTTGGAAGACATACGAGTGGCAATAGTATATTTTCAAGTATTACTTAACACACTACGTTTTAAAAATTACCGTTCATTTCTGTGACTTACCCAGAGTTCGATATAAACGGGTTTCCCACTCCAAGAATTAGCTCTTACTAAAAGATAGTCCAATTCTTTACCTGGTTTAGTATCCTAAGCAAATAATTTCATAAGATTAACATTGTAATCACTGATTTTGTAGAATTTATTTTACGATAAAGTAGAGACTGTCCTCTGACAAATTAATGTTAATGTAATCTATAAACATTACTTTGTACGTCATTTCAATTTCTTTTATTGTAACTTAGAATGCCTTACGATGGACGATTAGGTATAATCTTCGATATGGCGTTAACGTATGAAAATAAACAACTATACTTAGAATTACCAAATTATAACGTTTGTGATTTACTTGGCAGATTAGAAGACTTCTCGCATAATAATAGGCAATTTAACATGAAAGCAGGAAACGAGAGTAGGAATATGATTTAACACGAGAGCGACAGCATATCGAACATTACACGCATGCATATTCAGATTACACTGATTAATTTCAAGCTTTTCTAACGTGTAAAGGATTAATACTTATTATTTTTCTAAAAGTATTAGATAGTAAAATACTGCCGATAAAGAAATATTATGAAAAGGATATTAAACAATGAGAATAACACATATTCCTCGCAATAATTTTAAAGGATAAAAGAGGTCTTACAGTTAATATTTTTCTAGTTTCAAACAATGTGATACATAAAACGTTATACACCTAATAGAATTCGTACAATAAAGAACGAAGCGATGTATCGTGCGATATTATCGGTATGTGAAAAGAACATATGTATTCGATTCTTATGGGGAAGGTGTTGTAGTTATCAACGTGTTGAATGCTAGTACTAATCGTTGTTATTAATACAACAAATAATTACCTCGGGTACCATTATCAGAGAGGGTATGTGCGGGAATATTTTATCACGAAGGGTGGTTGCGTTCGTAACAGAAATAGTAGCTTGCATCGAGTTCGAATCTCCTTTCGTGTCTCTAACCCTAACGGCAAAATCGTGAAGGCGTCCGGGCATTAGCCGTTTCGTTAGTATTACATTAGCCTGACACACTTTGTTATACAACGTGCACGGCAGGTTGTCGATCCTTACAACAGGTGTGATGGTAGCTAAACAAATAAAGGATTTTTTTAACGAAGGCGTTTATTTCTCCCTTGTCCGTGTAATATTCGTTATAATTACCAGTTATTTCAAAAACAAGTGGGAAATCTGCATCCTGGTCAGTGGCGCGAAGTCGGAAAATGACAGAATCTACTTCAGCATCCGCTGGAACTAGAACTAATCCCATGTCCGTGGAGGTATCAAAGCGTGGACGCGCACCCTTTGCCCACGCGAAAACGAATCCGAAATAAATCCATACTTTGCACCATTGTCCTGCAAAGGGCATTCTGCAAACAGCGGATTACTTCTTCTAGATCTCTGCTTTGAATAAAAATAGTACGTTCAAACGCCTAACGCGATCGATAGTTATTTTACGAATATGCTGTACGAAACTAACTAACAACTGTTAGTGAAATATAAAATATTTTATGCGACGCAAAATGTTTTACGTAACATGTACACGATAGTTTCATAAGTGTTCGAATACTTTCGTCAGCTACTTTGGGGGTAGTTTAATGATCTTTTTTTTTTTAAGAAGCTTGTCTTTTTCAATGGAAGTAATTTTTGCTTTTTATATATTCTGAAATGATTTTTTAAATTTTCAAAGTATTTGGTTCTTTACCACGAAAGGAAGTTTCCTAAAGACTCATAAAGATTGATAAATCATGATCAAACGATGAGTGGTTGCCGAAAGTTACGGAGTAGAACGTATGATTTTAAGTATGCCAAGTAAAATCCAACATTTAACGTTACTATTATTTACTGATTTTTTAATATTGTCTTTTTATACTATTTCTTTTTCATCGTTGTATCACGTACTTTTCTTATTTAATTGTTTCATTTAATGTGCGATTATGAACGCCCCATTCGAATCCAGTATTTCGTTATTTGCGACAAAAGTCCAAAATAAGTAATCTTCTTCTGATCTCATCAAATACGCAGGAAAATATATCGATTGATAAAATTGCTACGAACTTTGCCAGCAACTCAATACATATGTTTCTTCAATAACGATGAAACTGCCATAAATTGTGCCCTTAGTAAGCGCCCTATATGATCAATCTATATCCGAACATGGTTACTTCGTAATCAAAACAAATGTTGTGTTCTTATCCAAGCGACTTAAATACTTCGAAGAAGCACTTTTACAGCATGCTAATTGCAACATACTTAAAATGAATGCGCGTTGAGCAAACTGGCAATTTCAAGTAGAACAAAAATGAGTAAAGAAAAACGAAACGGAATAGGAAAATATTTATTCTACCCTTTGCGTGAATGAAACGTCTCGAATTAATAGTATTTTATCTTTTAAAAATGCAATGTCAGATGAACGTGTTCATTTTGGAATTTCTGTATTGTACAAAAAATGTTTCCGACGGGGATGTTCGTGAATTTTATTTTATTCAATTTTGAAACACTGTTTAATGGGAACATACATTTTAGCTTAATTCTCTTACCTAAATGTCGAGGGATTTTTGAAGTATAAATTACAAATTACGGAAAGAGATTAATTACACTGAACAGAGGAACAAATCCACCTAAACAGAGTTAGGAGGAATAATAAATGTATTTCGTAATCAATGTGCATCGAACTTGTGAATTTATTGCGTTAATGAGAAGATCGATATCTCGTTATACGAGTGCCCCTATTTCTTTTCTAAATATTAGAAGGGGTGAGTTCAAGCGCTCTCAAACTGACTGACAGTCAGTCCATTTATCCAGTGAGTAATTATTTAAGGCAGTCAGTGGTCATTCCTTGGTACCGCGTGATAGGGCGCGCACCCTTTCCTTTCCCTGACAGCAGTCTCAACTTACTTACGATAATTTGAATAAATGATCTGTTATAAAATCACTGGTAAATATTGGAATGATTTTTATATTAATTAAATAAATTTTTGAATCGATTTTTTCATCAAATTTACAATCTTTATATTAACATATTTATTGGTTGTCGCCTATTATTCGAAGATATATTTTTTTAAATAAATGACTTTTCTGATACACCTTTCGTTTCATTATTTAACCAACAAAAAGATGAAATAATTATTCCAATTCAGTTGGAAATATTTAAAAAGGTATATCCTTCAAATGGTCCTCTGTTTTAATATTGTTCTTTTACACGCACCAGGTACATCAGAAAAACATATGTATGTAGCTGAGTTTTACAGTCAAATGTATTTTATGAATTGCTGTCAGAAGAATTAAAAATGGCTTACGCGAATTAACTATTTAGATAGGTATACAATTTTGCAAGAAAGAGTCGACACGTTATAACTTAATACCATTGAACAATATATTATCGTGGTAGTATGCTAAACAGAAAATTTCTGTAAAATAGATTCTGAGTGTTTAGACTGCATGCCAATACATTGCCCGTAGAAATCCGATATATTACGTGCTCATATAATTAATAGTTGCATACGTGCGAGTTTCACTTTAATATGACTCCGGAAATTTGATATACAGTGAAATAAGCATTAGATGGATCAGGCGCTGCCGTGTTTAATTTCCGATTACAGACCAGAAATTCATCGATTTATTATCGAGAAATAATTCACTGAACTCGTGAAACGTTTTACGATATGAAAAAGGAATGGAATAATCATCCGATAATAAAATATTCATTTAGAGCGTTTCCAAACACGTTATTTCGTTTTATACATAGCGAGTATAGTATGATCTATGCTTTATGCTGCAAGCCTTTAACCAATAGTCTACAAATAATTTATACTTTTTAATTTGTGTCCTTACATTCTGCGCATTTGTATTTATTGATTTAAAAGCAGAATTGTAACGTGTTACCGTAAGTCGACGAAGTATTTTGTTTTCTAAAGGTGAAAAATTAAGGATAGTATTACTGTTACGGACGAATAATGTACATTAACGACAAAAATTCTGATAGAATCGAAAATATTGATTTTATGATCAAGAAACGAGGTCGTGACCACTCGTTATTCAGAACTAACACATAACAGTGTTCGAGTCAGCGGTCAGTTCTTCGCAGCAATCGTAAATCCTGTTGCTAGTAAAGGGGGAGGCGTGAACTAATACTAAAACGCATGGTTTTATGACGCCTACACAATCAGGATTCCATTAATTTCTAAAAATAAAAAAAAATTTCCCATGTCCAAATCATAATCGTTTGGTTTTATTTTAATTTTATATTGCGGTGCTTTCGTGTTTTGCTGTTTTGGAAAGCTTATGTACATACATGAGCTGATACTTATACATGTATACGGGCGATAAAATTTAAGGAGAAATATTATTTTTTTAATGTCTAGTAACAGAGATCGTTTCTTTAGTTTATGTTGAGCTTTCCAATTTTCTGAGTAAATTTCTCCAGCAATTAAAAGAAACGTACGAGAAACAACGATAACAAAGTACAGATCATTACAATAAGCTAGAAAAGTTTTTACGTTCAAGATAGTTCTAACTCACTTTCAGTATAGCTTTTTTTATAATTATAATAATTGCCTAACTTAAATTTTATTTCACGTACAAGCATGATAGAAGAACACGCAATTTATAACACCGAAGTTAAAATACCTTATGAAACATTCGTTAAACTTTTATTCGCTTTATATTAATTTATTAATAGCAACAATTATAATGATATATAATATAACAGTAAAAGCTTAAAAATGAATTTACGATATTAAATAATCATAGAAATGATTATTCCAGGAAATATTAATAAGCAAAGTAATAGGAGCAAATCATTAATTAATTAACTAAGTTCATGATGAATAAACTATACTACATATGTATACAGAAATACAATGTTCGAAGTATGTCGCATTTTCCATACTAAAAGCAACTATAAATTATTCAGGAATCACTATTACAACCGTGACTAATTACAATGACGTACAGTTTACAGGAATGATTAGTATTTTTAGAGTGTTATAAATCTATAAATGTCCTATCCTTATTCTAAAATTAAATTGTACTCGCAATCAATTTTTTTACGAGAGCCATTTTTGTAATGAACTGGTACACTATTCCAGATCAATTTGAAGATGTTCAATTTCGCAATTAATTTGAAAGCCTTCGACTTGTCTTCTGTCCATTGTTCGGAAGTTTTAAAACGACTCAACCCGTAAGGATTAAGGTACGCTTACCCGTACGAATTGTAAGGATGTAATTTACGCTATGGCACAATTTGCCACGTGCCGATGAAATCGCTCTGGTTTAGGGTAGAATGGGGAACGTACGATATTGAACATAGCGGAAGTGAATATAGGTCATTAACTAATTCTCCATCAAGAAATTTTCCTATCAGCAGAAGATCGCAGGACAAATATTGTACAAATATTACTTTTTGCAAGGGCTAAATCATCGTTCGATCACTATGATAGAGAATTGGTTTAGTTATACTAGAATAGATATAGAACTGTAAAATTTATTTAGTTGTATCAAGGTAATTTTTAAAAAAAAATTGGTTATTAATTCACTAATTAATTATACAGTATTTTAGTCAATATTCTGACTAATTTATAATATTTCATTGGATTTTGAAATAGATTATAAAAATTGTTTGCTTTATTTGTTATTCTGTATCATGAAGATCTGAAAAAGATATCAGTCCATTTTTCTACCAATACTTTTACATATTGTTTGCGAGAAAATCTTATTATTTAAGCTTCGATATCGAAGTTACGAATTCGAAAAAATATTATATCGTATAAAATATCACATATATAGAATACAATTACCAGAAGGCAAAGAACTTCGATGAAATATTAAAATTCCAATTGCTGTTATTAACTATTCACGACTTGTTAAATTTTGATTGCTTCGCTTTCGTGTAGCCCAGACAGTTCATAAATATTAAAAAATGCTCGTCTTATGTTAACAAGCCAGCACGAATTCTCGTCTTTGAAGCAAAATCAAGCTTTTGCTCGCTCATTGTGCATAAGAATTTAATAGTATCGCCCGGTCATTGTCCACCCTGCATGGATCGATATAATTTTCTTTTTCCCTTAGCCTTTGACATCATTACATCGTACATCATCATATACCTGTATAATGCTCGTGAATTATCACATAGAATTTTTCAAGATTAAATAATCTCCATTTTTGCATATCCAAAAAGAGTATTGTTACGCGAACAATTTGTATATTTCAAATACACCTATCGATATGAACAATAAAATAAATTCAATTTTTAGATGGAAATTATAAATTCCAGTGAGTTTTTCTTATGAAAGCTATGTAATCGTTCATAGAAAGTACAATAATAATAAATTGTTGAACGTTTAATAATGTTCATGGATATTATATCAATTAGAATATATTTAAGCTAACGCTTTTTAATTACCATCTATATTTATCGCTAAAAAGTATTTTGCTGTGTATCGTTAAATAATCGAGAAAGAAATAGTTCCTAAGGTATTATGGACTATATGTTGCGGTATAGTATATATAACTTAGTTAAGAATACCTTTGGCACGCAAATGAATTTGTCTAAACGCTATCATTGGATATCGGCGAGACAGAAAATTTATTATTAACCACATTTATGAAACGGTCAAACACTCTCCGCGTCACAAAATGTAGAACGATCAAATATCTTTGTTAGTGGGATATGTAATGTCGTGCTGGCATGCCACGCTGGCTTAGAGCACACAGAATGCGCCAACTAAAACAATTTTCTGTCATGTACTCGATATGCAACAAACTTTCTGGAAAAGTATGAAACAATCAGGATAATGAACATCTAATGAAATAAAATTTGAAAGTGCATCCTTGAAAATATACCAGTTGTAACATTTAAAAAACGCTTTTAATTTTAAAAACGCTTTAATATATTGATATTTTGATTATTTGGTATTTTATTTATCCAATTTTCGCTATTTCGTTCTGTTATGTCTAGCATATGTAAAATATTAATTATAACGTCGAAATATTAAAAATGCGAAGCGTAAAAATGCTCGTAGAAATTAATTTATTACACGGATGAAAATAATTTATACAAACTGAAGAACTGTACCCCTACTTGCTATCGTAATATTACGTCAAGTTTAAATTTTTACTATTTAGAGCAACCATTTAAGGTCTTATTATGCGGCATGCACATATATAAGGATTTTAACAGATACAGAGAGTAACGTGATATTATGTGGAATAATTTGATACTATAAATGAAATGTCGCAGAGTAATCGCTAATGTTCACTTACCTGATCGCAGAGTCATTCAGTACCGCAAAATCATGAAGCAATACATGCTTTTGCGCGGTTGTCCATCGATCGTTCATTTAACACATTCTTCGAGAATACTTTTTCCCGCGTAAAGTAATTCATACACGCAATAACGTGCACTTTACGTGAATCACGTTCTTCCTCGAAGAAGCCTGATTTCAGTTACAGTGAAGAACCAGGTCCGAGTGATTCGCTAACAAAATCGATAAAACTATTAAAACAACGAGGAATACTCGCAATGTCTTGTCGTACTTGCAAGTAACAATATGGAAAACGTTGTACGAAACAACTGTATAAGAGGCAACTGTATAAGAAGACTGTTAAACGAAGCACTTGCAATTAACGTAACACCTAAACAACACTCGTCACGTAAACTTTTTACAATGGTCGTCCCTCCTGTGTCTTTGACTTTTGTTTCGTGACCGAAAGAAAGGTCGTGATTTCGATGAAAGAATAGACTTTACACGCGGATTTAGCCGTGGTCGAGGGTCGACATTTTCGAGAGTTGTGGAAGAACGCACCACTTCACGTGGCCGCGAACGCCGCGCATGTGAAGGGGTTGTTTCGTTCAACCCCCCAACGCGAACCCTGTACGTCCATGTCACGTGTACGTCGCGAAACACCGGCCATCCCCTCTCCACAGGTTGCCGAAGGTGCATCCACCTTTTTCTCTCACATCACCCATTTTTACTTCAAACTTTTCTATTGGCCTTCTCGTTTTCCCGCTATTTTCTCTTCTTTCGTGAAGATTCAGTGGTGTGCGAAAGTTTCCGGTCCGATATACACGTATTTTTCATTTTACCTCTTAAAAGCGATATTTTAAGGAATTTTAATCAATGTCGTATAACTGCGAGTCTATAAAATATAAGATAAACGTCCCTCTGCAACGCAACGTTCGTTTAAACTCTTTTGGATACTCCTTTTGGATGTAAATTATTATTATTTAAATGTAAAGCGAGAAATTTACGTTTGCACGTTCTTGCCATCGTAACTCATCGGTGAAATTTCATTTATGGAATTATTGAAGACGAAGAATCGTACCTTTGTTGGTAAGAGATTGTTTAATCCTCGTTTTAATCGATATTTTTTTAATGGTAATTTTGCATCAATCTAAGGACTCAATATAAGGCAGGTAAAAGTAAAATTTATGTAAATCCTCATTGCGAATTCTGCGGCAAAAGGTAAAAATACGATCTGATACAACGTGTATGGTTAATTCGTAATAGTTTTAATAGCCTCGGAACGATTGCGATAATGCGACTGTGGGAGTTTTCTCACTGCATTTTAAATAGTTATGGTTGCGTATGCTCGGTAAACTACCTAGAAAATGTTGAAATTTGTCCATATGCTCTGAACTAATTAATTCTTTCATTCTTAAATTAATCAGTGACCTTCCACATAATTAGCTTCATTTCCATAAACGACGTCTTGCAATTATCATGAAAATCTTGATCATATTCACCTTGAACTATTTTCGCCATTGTATTTAATTACAGCTATGGATATTTTTGTAATATACATATATATATCATACGAACGTGACACGAGTTGATAAACGAATTTCTTTAATCATTAGTATAAGAAAGATCTTCGAGTACTTCCAATGTTACAAATTGACAAAGACAAATACAACGCTTTATCCTATATCCTTCCATCCTTTTTCTTAATCTCATCTCTTTAGAGAAGATATAACGTGGCGTTACGCTCAAAGACAGCCTTTTGTATTTTTTAACAAATTAACATTTCCGAGATGTATCACTGTGGAAGCAAGGATACGATATAAATTATGCTACAAATTGTAATTCAACGAATGCGAAATAAAAAAAAAAATCACTTATTTTACATTAATTTCTATAAAATTTGAGTGAAACTTTCTCAAAAATTTCTACTAATCTGCGATAATTTCGCAAACGTTGATAGTAGGTGGACTGCGAGTATTCGGTCTACATTTCAAAGGTTTTGCGAAAAAATTGCGAGTTATCGATGTAATACCGAAAGGCAGCGTAAGGTCGATGAGTCAGAGCTTGAGAAGTCGGAGTATTAGTAGCTACGCAGTCCCTAATAAGGAGGGTTCTTTAACGCGGGGGTCGCGTGATTTGTTTGCCACAGGGAACAAATTTCGACGATAGACATCTTAAGTTCGATTTCTTCGCTCTAATCATCTATTCCAGAGGAGATAAGCTCTCTGTGATTAAAAGCGTCGGAGTTATATCGTAAATAATGTTGATGCCAGCTACGATAGCGTTTAATTATACCTTAGACGTAGTGCCTGAACATTACAATACTTTTTTTTATACTTAGTTGAGACCATGAAACGAAAGACTAACCGGTGCATTTCGATTAAAACTCGCCAATATTTTAATGGGAACGAGGTATTGAACGTGTCCCATAGGCTGTTTGAAAGATGAATGACGTTGCGATTCTGTGCCATATATATGCGTTCAGTTACTTCTATTGATATTTGGACATTCTTTAAAACAGGATAACTTTTTTAAAGTTGAGCCAAATGACTTGACTTTGATTAGTTGACTGGATGACGCGTAAGAGAATTTTGAAAAAATTGCAACTGCTCGTAATTCCGAGGAAGAAAAGAAAAGTGGATGTTACTTTTTACTAGTTTTTTATCTGGACGCGTAATGAAGATTTAAACAATACATTTTGCAGATTTATGGCAGCTATATGTATATGCTATATGAAAATTTCTCCGAAATCGGATAACGAGCTACAAACGGTTAGAAATAGCGAAAATTGCAGCTTCTCGCTACTTTCAGCCTATAACTGTAAGAAACGTAAAGATTTGTGCAATTTTTCGATGCCTGTTTGTTTCTGTACCAATTAATTCCGACGAAATATTCTGGTTCTATATATAACATAAATCTCCAAAATCTGTTGTTTACATTTTCATTAAATAGTTTCAAAAAGTAATTTTTATTTTTTTCTTCGCGATTCTGACCGGTCGCAATTTTTTCATAAATTCTGCACGCCATCCAGTGAACTAATTCTTCTAACTTTCCACGAAACATCAAGCCGTCTGTCCTATTTCAAAAAAGTTGCTCTATTTTGAATGATGTTCGAATATCGATAGGAATAAATGCACGTACGTACATACATACACAGAAAACATTGAATTTTATATATGTATCTTGTTGCATTTACATCTATATCGTCTACACACATCACAATATACGTAGAAAAATGATTAAGTTCAAAGTATTGGACGTAACATGGTACTTGGTACTCTTCCACAATAAACAGCGTTCAGAGATGTGCAGGCTTTTACCTGCAACATAATGCTCATAGTATTCTACGAGTAGAAATAAGAAAAATACATGAATAAGTATAACAATGCATCATATTACATATTATACCATTATATCCTTCCATTTTCGTTACGACTTTTGCAATTACTTCTTTTATAACTGCAAGTATGAAAACTTGTTATTAAAATTAGTAAGTAATAATATAGTAGTAGTAATATACTTCTCCAAGGACGTATATTTAATATAAAAAAAAATTGTTTTTGAGGAGATTTTTATTCGTGGACATTTATTCGTAAAACTGTATATATTCTAAATCATCTATGACATATTATTCGACTGATAAATTAAAAAGAATTGATCAATGTTTATTAATCTCTGATAAGCTACATATTTACTGAAGCGAGATACTGCATATGTACCTATATCGTGTTGTTCTTTGGAAATGGGCGAAAAAAGTGCACTCGGCCGAGTCAGTGGAATAAGGACATTTGGAGAAGTATTGTCGTTATGTGGAGGTTGTACTACGTACATAGAAAGGGCCAATGCATGCAAATTGCGCGTAGAATAAATGCACCTCCACTACTATGTAGTAGTAGCGTAAAACAGGATCGGCACCAGGAACGATATAACCCTAGGAAACGACGATTATTAGTCACTTACTGGAATACGTGGCATGAAAAATTGCGAACACCTTGAATATAAGCTAATATGGGAGAGTGTTTATGGGGAAATTGACATTCTAATGACATTCTAATTTTATAACACGCACGCGAGTTATAAAAGTCAATTTTAATTTGTTTCTTAATTTATGGCGAAGAAAAATTAGCTGTCGTGTTGAGTATCACCAGGGAGTAATTATAAATTGCTTCCTACATTAATCATTATCAAAGATTGCGAATAAAAGGATCTATAAGCGTAAGAGAAGTAGCATTATCCGCTATAAATGTATTTATTTAGAAATTATCATCCGTTTTATTTATGCAATCTCGTTTAACTTCGACTTCGATCAATTAACAATTGCTACGCTACTGACTTTAATGGAAACACCGCCGGTGGGTTGTTCCGCAAGAAGTCTAAGCTAGTGAAGGGTTGAAAAGGTGGGGAACAAGGGAACGACGCGAACACTGACCAGTCGCTTATATAGTCAACGAAGATTAGCATAAGGTTGCACGCGAAGCTGACGTTCAGGAATAGGATAAGGGAGTAGGTAGCCGTTTCCTCGGCTACCTTACCTCTCAACCTACAACCGACTGTGCGTACGACTTCTGGCTCGCTCATTTTCCGTCTCGTAAAACGTAGACCTGTATGGAAATCTTTATTTATAAAAGTTGACGTTTATGGTGCGAACGAAACGCAAGCTTATTAGATATATTTTACATACAGTACGTCAGATATAGTTTACATATATTATAGAATTAAGTGAGAAATTATAAAATAATTACAAATTATAATTAATGCGATAACGTAAATTAATTGTATTCTCCGATATAATTTTATCTCTGTCCGTGTAGAATTTATATTACGATTTTTATGCTTTCTTCGTTTAATTTTATGTAATAGAAATCGTATAACAAGGATGACATACATTTGGTATTTTAGCTACAGTTTATTTATTTATGCGCAGTATAGTTCATTTGTATCCAAAAAGGATGTATAACCGTTTTTAAGAAACAAAGTAAATGTTGTTCATCTCTTAGTTCAATTTTATGAAGTATCATACTATATCGCGATATAATAATATAAAATTAAAGCGTTCGGTTGAGTTTTAGCATTGAAGTTTCTGTTCTTTGGTATCGATCGACGTGGTCATGGATTGACTTTATTTTAAGAATTTTAATTTCACAAATTACTTTTATTTCATACTCTTGGATACTTGTTAATTTCTTGCATTATTCTTATAATCAAACTTTCAAGATAAGTAAAATACATTAAAAAGTATATATCATACAATTCGTCTTCCTATGTTTTATATAGTTATTAAACAAAATCACGAATTTTATTTTCATTTTATTTTCATTGCTGTGAAGAAAACTCCTACTTGTTCAGCATTTCATTACATTTAGTGATACAAGTGATACACACACGACTCTATAACGAAGAACAGCTTCAAACAACAACTTCTTAAGCCAAACCATGAAAACCATTGCTTTAGATTTTACAGTTAAATATATATCAATCAAAGACACGTCTCGTCAGAATTTTTCGGCGAACATTAATCGGATTCTTCTGTGGTTAATCGTACAATGGCGTGTACGGTTAAAGTAAATGTCAAGTAGCAGAGTCCTCGCATTAAACCACGACGATAGAATATCTTAAGGGTGAAAGGGACCAAGGAGTGTGACTGACCCATTGAGGTCAGCAATAGGTATAGCTGATTTGCATTTAAACAATGAATTCTTCTTTTACTGGTATTTCGTGTTGCGATACTATCGGTACGAGTTACCCCTTATAGTCGTAGTCTTGTCGTAAATAACAATCTCATAAAACAATTTTACAGAAAATTTCTTGGTCGACCTCAAACGAAATAGAATTTGACGTATAAATTTGAAAGGATCGTCGTCTTGATCGCAGCTCAGACTTCACGCAAGTGCCATCGCACTTTAATATTATGCGACCCAGTTAAGGGTGTACACGAGCGATATTGTTCCGAGGGTTTGCCTTTATTTTCCATGCCCGGCTTCTCGTTCTAATTTATAGTGGCCAAACGTGAGATAGCGGTTTTTACGTATTACCAGGCAGACAGCCTAAATACGGCTGATATCGTTACATGGTAGCTGTTCGAAGGAAATGTCCAATATATATGTATGTATTCTGTGATTGAAGTGCTTCTTCGTTTATATACTCGAACGTACGAATTCCGAGACACATAAATTTGCTTTTTGATATTTTGAAAGTTATTCTATCGGAGTTCGTGCGTTTCAACTTATTTAATGGCATTTGCAACGTACGAAACGAAAATCTCACCTTTAGCGCGTTTTTGAAGTGGAGTGATGTGTAGAACATCGTAGTACACAATCTTGTATTTTAATAAATGCATACGTTGATACATATACAACGTGCGAGTGTGAGTGTACTTGTGACTTGTCGAAAACGTTTGTGCATGAAAATCTCGGGCATACTCGTGACTGGCCGACAATGTGTTTAATTTGTTTTACACGAATGCAGCAATTGAGAGAATGCAACATAGCGTGTTGAATGCGATATAATAAATGAAAAGCGTAAGAACAAAGATTAAGGAATACAGAGATTGAGTACAGCTGGAAAATACATTTCGCAATAATTTGCAACAATAATTTAATTTCATTGAAACAAAACAGCTTCCTTCTCTTGTAAATATCAGTACGTAGCAATGTACAATATGCCTATGTGAATATCGGGGCATTTGAAAGTAGATAATTAAGTACATTTGAGTAGTATAAATAATATATATATTGAGCATTTATATAAGGCATGAATTCATTTTAAATCTTTTGATGAATAATGTAATCTTCCCAGCGCCTAGGTATATTCAGTGTAAATAAAGAATTATTTGTCGATAATTAATTAGTCATATACATCCTTTAGTCGTTTTTCATAATTCTTTGACATCTTCCAGTAACTGTTTTATTCGCATTTCTATAATTCGTATAATAATTAATTCAATTGTTTTAAGTTTATCTTTCACAAAAGCTGCATTTGATATTCATAGAGTAACCTAATATGTAAAGAGCATGGACCAGTGATTAATGATACTAACATTGGAACATGCTGAAATAATGTTTCGTGAATGTTTCAGTAATACGATTATTAAAGTGATATATTTTACACATTAAAAGAAATAGTCAATTATATAAGAAGTATGTCATTTCTCCACCACTGTTGTTAGTATTGTAGCATACGTAACATAAAGTAACTTTATTTTGAAAAGAAATGATTTGCATGCTTTCCTGAATAGCATAATAACAGGAAATTGTATAACAGTAGAATTTATGTATTACGAACTTACGTATAATGTACATATTATGCATGTATGTATATTTCACTTTGATAATGCGAATGTAGCAGAGCCCAATTACATCGATCTGAAAGTTAATTTAAAGTTTTACTAGCTGAAAATCTATGAATACATAAATTTCATTATTGGCCTTTTAAACAATAGATATTTTACAGGAATATAGAGAAACATAATAAAAGTTAAATAATCCAAATTATTAATAACAGTTGACGTCAATCGACGAAGTAAGAATATTAATATATTATTGAATCAATTATTTATTTATCAAACAGAAATATAAAGTGTACAATGGTACAAGTGTATGTAACATACTGACGTGCAGAGATCATGGTTAAATTTGTTTTTCTTATTAACCAGAGCTTCTCAGGGACTTGGAAGTGAGATTCTTCCAAACTATAATCGCTTATATCTATAATAGTAATTTACTATTAATACGGATACAAGACAAAATACGAATAATGAAAATATGAATTCGATAATACAAAATATTTGTCACTGTCAATTTTTAAAAATACTATGAAATAAATATTAAATATATACTAACGCTTATACGAAGTGTGACTATTTACAAGAATTATTCTAAATTTGCACTTCTTACGAAATTATAAATACTACCGCGCAAATAAGAATTTTTCTCCATCGTATTATCGTCGTTGTTCAATTACAGTTCCGTCGTTTCTATCTTTTTACCAAGAGGATTAACGATATTGTTTTGCGTTCGATATATTGGAGAACTTCGATGAAAGTCATTTGGTATATTTGCCACACTTCCCGCGCTGCAAATAAAATTTATTATTCCTAATTTTAATACTTACTATATGTACTTTATTAATTATTCATTTTATTATTTCGCATAAATACTACTGTTACTTTATTATGTCTATTGATAATCATTTAATCCTACTATTATCCTAATTAATTAATTAAACGTGTTAGTAGATTATATATATATATAGATATGCTTAAATATCATAGCAATTAGAAGTAAGTAGTATTTACCTTGAAATGGAAGACGCTCTTGGCTCGATATAGTACGGTTTATCATCGGTTCTTTGGTTTGTATTAGCTTCGTTCATTATTTCTTCGTTGTTCAATGCATTTTCATCGAGAGAATCCCTCTCAGATGTGTGACTAAGAGACTCGTCACTTTTAAACCACTCATTCTCATAAGCGTGCATCCATATAGGATTAGAACCTTCTACACTATGCTTGTTTGTATTCGGTACACGACCAGGTCCTCTTATAAATTCTGCATCTGATGTTCCTTAAACAAATGTGAACAAATTAAGTTTTCAAAATTATATTAATTAATAAACAGCGATGGTTGGCAATAATTTAAGCACATAAGGTTTTGTACAAACGTCAGAAATTGTAAATTGAGTAATAATTTAAAATCAGGCATTATTTAAATAAAGGCATTATTTCATGTATAAAATTATAATTTTTCTTATATGCATAATTGTATATACATGCTGACTGTTGCTCAATGGATATTCAAATGTGTCTGTTATCGAATAACAAAAGGATATAATATATAATTTAGTTGTATACTGTAAAATTGTTCCAGAAACTTCCTAGTTTTAGGAGAATTATTTATTGAATTGATTATGTAACTGTGTAATTAGTCACAGGTTCCATTATTTCTTACGCTTATATGATAACATTCTACGATAAATCCAATTAATTTTTTGGAATTTTCCATTAATGTCTTAAACTGATAATGTCTTATTAATGAAAAACAAGGTATTATGTACAGAATTGTGATATTTACCAAACGGTGATGCATTTGCGGCTTTCAATTGCCTGCGGAAAGAGGCTCTTTGCGAAATGCACAAGGCTATGCACAGAATTAGCAGAGCCCCTAGGAACAAGGTCAAAGTCAAAAGCCAAAACGTGGTTCCTGCTTGCTCGTACTGAACAATCGGTTGATATTGAGCCGGTTGCGTGTCGAGAACATTGAATTCCTTAAACAGACCATCGAGTTTCTCTATATTTCTGTCGACTAATTCCAGGACTTCCGACACTTCAAGAATGGAATTGTCTCGACGATTTACAAGATGCATGTACAAATCGGTCTTCGTTCGATCGACAGAACCGTCGTGATTCTCGTGGATTTTGTACTCATCAATGTTAACTATCGCTCCAGTCACGTTTCCCAGTGTCCTAAAAATTTACGTTACAGAATTGTAAAATTTTGTTCTACATGGAAATTATGTTCTACGTTGTTCATAATTGAAAATATATAACTACAAAAAGTAATCTATTAGAATTAATATAATATATACTCTCGTGACTTTTGTGAAGTGCATGTTTGCAACAATTATTCTCTAACTTCTATATATAACACAATATCGGATTTATGTTAAACTTTACCAATGTAATTACGATAATTGTGTTTCGTACTAATGAAATTTCAAAATATTTTTATACGTTCACGTTTTATTATTTCGTAAATCGTTGTAAATGTCGATAAAGTTGTAAAATTATTAATACGTAAGTAGTGATATAAATTCAATCAAAATTCTAGTGTTTATAATTTTAAAAACTTTCCACACTGACTCTCTAAACGTCTCTATTCTGTTCCGGACTTCCGGTGGATGTTGCCGCAACACGAAACGGACTCTCTGATCTTCTCTTAGTAAATAAATAAATACTCTTGCAGTATCTTCTAAACCATGGGTATCATTGGCTAACACCTGTTTAAACACATTAATAAAATTTTACTAATAGTAACATTATTTGATACGCCTTATATAAGATGTAGTATTAGTAATAACAACTATGACCTCGTGACTACGATTATACTTTATTAGCATACGATGCACGAAACTACACTGTGAGATTACGAGATATTATTTCTTTTAAAATCAATTTGATTTACCATAAAATCAAAATATCCTTTCATCCCTCTCTGAGGGTCGAAATTTAAACTCACTACCCCGGTGAGTTTATTAACTAGAAAAGGTTGCAGCTCAATATCATCCAAACCTTCTGTCAAAGTCATGTGAATTTTACCAACTTGGTAATAATTAACTATAGCATTATCACCTGCATCCAAGTCAATCGCCTGAAACAAAAACCGTAATATCTATTGTTTAAAATAGGTAACAATAAATTATCCGTACATTTTATGTAGTTCTTTTTCTGTCAGATGACATTCGAAACAATTTTTTAATGTTTACTTCGACAATGACAATAGTTCACATGCATTCTTACTATATGATTTTATTCGGTATACTGTTATGTTATTTGTTACGTTATTAATTTCGTTAATACACTGGAAATCGAGATACCTTCCATATTATGTATTTTTCTTAAAAATTATTTGTACCATTTATACCATTATTGTAATAGACTATCTGATGAATAGATTTTACCTTGACTTGCATAAATTGCGTGGCAAAATCAGCTTCTGTAGTAACTCCACCTGTGAATATCTTACTAACAAACTTGGGTGGATTATCGTTTATGTCCATTACATTTATAACAACTTTCAATGTAGTATCGTCTGCTTCGTCGGAAAGTGTTCCGTTCGCTGGAACAGTATTACAATCTTCTGTCGCTTTCACAATTAACAAATGTTCCTCTTGCTGTTCTCTGTCCAACGTTTTCGCAGTCTGAAACGATTAATTGTACGTTTTAGAAGTTGCGTATCAAGAAAATCTCTCGTAAATTTTCATCATTCACACAGGTCATCCGGTAAATAATGTAGTTTTTGTGTGATAAAAGAAGATGCATAAAAGAAGTGTATAAAAGAAGAATAGATAACTTTATAAAAGGATGACAAGAACTTATAGAATATGAAAGAAAATACGTCATTGATTAATTAACGATAAGTAGTTGTTACAGGTATATACCAAACTTTGTCATTTGTTCGTGACTTACAGTCAATTCGTGTCTAAAGATATCGAGGATAAAGAGTCCATCATCATTGCCGCTGATTATAAAATAACACACTTGAGTAGGAGGATCGTCAAGATCATCAACTTCGTCCCTATCAACAGTTTCTGGTAATTGTACAGTTTCAGAGCCAGGAGGTTGCTCTTCCGTGAAGTCAATCTTGAATATGTCTACCAAAAATTGAGGCTCGTAATCATTGATGTTTCGCACGTAAATAATCAGATCTAGATCCGTGCTGAGAGGAGTTGGAGTTCCTAGATCGTATGCTTCTACTCTGATCTATGAGTGAGAATTAACAACTATTATTATCTTATACTCGATGCCATTTGTGTCAAGTATTCCACGTACTTCAATTAGTTTTCGAGCGATTTGATTATATGGCAATATCATCGTATACAAAGACAGTTTATAACACATCTACTCTCGATATCTATAAGATTGAGTATATGATTATACGGTGCAAATTTATCAAAGTTGTACGTATACCATGTCTTCTCTCGTGTATTATTCTGTATTTTTTTTCGTAATGGATGTAATTTGAATTACCTCGTACAATTTCTGCGTTTCTCTGTCTAACGGGAGTTTTAGTGAGATAATGCCAGTGGTATCGTCGATGTGAAATGTTCTCCAATGACCAGCCAAGTCTTGCTTCAAACGATAATGAACGTCGCCATTTGGACCAGTATCGGCATCTTTGGCTTCAATTTGTATGATCGATGTCCCCACTGTCACATTCTATAAATTATATTCATCAGAACAGTACGAACAACGTGTAGTACAGCATGTATTGCAAATTCCTTATATGCATAATGCGATATTACATTTAAAAAAATTGTTTTACTTTTCAAAGTAAGTTGGTAAAAATGCCTTAAATAAAGTAATACTTATGTCAAAAGATTGGCAGTCCAAGTGACAAATTAGCTCGTCTTTACTAGTTGATAATCGAATAAACGAATCATCCGGACACGATAGTATAAGAAAGAAGCATAAAAATTTACATTGAAACAAGTGCAAATTTACCTCTGCTACTCGAATAGTTGTATTATGCTGTGGACTAATAAAGACTGGCGGATTGTCGTTGTAATCCGTCACACAAATATTTAAAACGGAAATGTCTTTATTGGAAGGACTACCAAGATCTCGGGCTTCCAGATGTAACGAATAATTTCCGAATTTTCCTCGAAGTGAATGTGCCGCTTTTATATTCGCCGTCCAATAATCCGCTTGTTCTAGGATGAATAAACCTAATCGAAAGAGTCAACATTTACGTTATTAGTTTGTCTTCTTACATACATGATATCTATAAGATGTTTCGTTAGATATTTTTCATAGTCATTTCACAGAACAACGAAACGTAAATTCTTTATACAAACCTAATTCATTTCCAGAAAGAATTCTAATTTTCATACGACCATTTGGAGTTGTTGGATCATCTGCATCCTTTACCTTAATGGTAAAAACTAAATCTTTCACGTCATGGAATTCTGATATGGTAACACATGTTGGAGGTATGTCCATTTTTGGTGGATTGTCGTTGACATCTGTTACAGTGACCCTTAAAAACGAATTTTTTGCAAATTATTTGAAACTATTAGAATACTCTCTGCTCATGAATAATGCGTAAACCGTTATAATAAAGTTTTCAAGTTAATCTCTGTCTCGATATTAGTATTTTATACTAATACAGGTAACATAGATATTAATTCAAGAGATAATTAATTTTCACAGACAGTAGAATTTACATAAATAATTAATTTGCACAGATGATTCGCAAATATACATATATGAATCTTATTATCTTATATGGAATAGCTAATAAATTATATAATGAATCTCTTAAATAAAAGGAACAGTTGAAACATGTGAAGTGTGCATTCTAAAATGCATTACATAAATACAATACAATAAAACTGTATTAAACAAAATACGCCAAGTTGTTGTTAATGTTTTAAAATTATCAAATTGTAACATGAAAGTAACTTACTTAATCTGCTTAAACGCATTTCTGGATTCCCCAGCTGTATAACCAAACTGATAGTTATCCCAAGCCTCTATGACTAGAACGTAATTTTGTTTATCTTCCCAGTCAATCGAATCAGCTACTGTTAAGACGCCAGACTCAGGATGAATGGCAAATGTACCCTGTATTATAAAACATTTTTAATAAATTCTTTCTGCTGTCGTAAATCTTCATAATAATAATCCGATCACGAATAATCCATATGATAAACTTATGCTAACGACATAACGAAAAGTATGCTTACCTGGGACGACATTCTATCTAATAAATATGTAATTTTTCCATAATCTCCGCTATCAGGATCTCTAGCTTGAATGGTAGCAACTTCTGTACCGATCTTAGCATTCTCCATCACAGTCAAATTACTGATATCAGTTACAAAGTACGGGTTATTGTCATTTTCGTCCAGTACTTGAACGTATACCTCAGATAAACTCGATCTACGAATAAAATTCAAATTTAGTAATAGGACCGTTACTGTGTTAATTTTAAGAAAGATATAAAAATATAGTGACATCAACCATAAGTTCTTGATCCTGCGTTTAAGATTTTTTACTATGGTAAAGTAAACATGGTTAAGGGTAATCTTTCTTAAGGTAATTTAAAATTAATGAAAGGCACTTTACCTAGGTGGAATTCCTGAGTCAGTGGCACGTACAGTTAGATTAAGCCAGGAATATTGTTCTCGATCGATTTTATTCGCCACGACCATTTCACCTGTTTCAGAATCAAGATGAATTAAATCTGCCAGTTCTTTAGGACTTTCTAACGAATACGTAATACTACGATTCTTATCTGCATCATCAGCAACAATGCTCGCAATATTTACGCCATTTTTACTGTTCTCTGTTACAGATCGTCTATAAAATGGTCTGCGAAATCTTGGGTTATTATCGTTTTCATCTTCGATTATTATGTTCAACGTAGCTGAAATTACAAGCTTAAAATTAATCTCAAACAATATACTGTTCCGTATTTGAAAGGAAAAGTAAAAATAATAATAACAGAAACAAAACAATTTTTTAAATATTGCACCTGCAGAAACTATTACATATACACATATATAATATTAAAACACGAATAGGATTTTAGAAGTAATAAATCTAATATTAACTTTACAATATTAAGAACCGTTTAAGTTTACTAATTCTTATTACTCTGTTAGAAAACCATATGACATTATATGATTATTTGTTATGATATTTAGATGGTGAAATTTTCAATTTTGGTTTCTTTACAAAAATTCGAATTTTGCATAAAAATCCACAGTGTAATTAATAACTTGCTCATGAAAGAATTTCAAATATACTCTAAACTTTGTTTTTTCTACTTTTACTGAAGTATACTAACCGGATGCAGTCTGTATTCCTCTGATTGCAGCTAAATCTTCAACAACTAACCCCAATCTTATCGTTTCCACTCTTTCTCTGTCTAGCAATTTAACCACGCGAAGCAATCCATCGAGTGCATTTAATTCCAAAGCGGACAAATAATCATATTCTTGGATCTTAATTAGCGTTCCTTCCTCGTTTCTTGCCTCCGAAGAATTTGGATCGATACGATAACGTAATATCGGCGCTATGTCTGGATCATTAGCCACAACACGATGCACGTACGCTCCAACCTAATAAAATAGCGCAAATTATCAGACATAACCATTTAATTCTCTTCTATAAAGAATATGTTTCATAGGTGAGAGATCGTGGCAGACAATTATTTCATTAGAGACAAAGATTCGAATTATAAACTGAGTAACTCGACAAACGATTAGTCAAACGAATTTAACGACTTAAACGTTTATTAACGTTCATTTTTATATAAATATTTATAAAACACATTTGCGTATCTGCTTGTGTCATAGAAAAATGTTTCAAATACGCTACTGTATGTATACAGGGTGTCCCAGATTTTTCCAACCAAACTTTGTAAGAATATTGTACGAGTATAAACCACAAAAATATTGCATAAACATAGGTCGTTTAGTCTTGTTAAAAAATTATATAGAATATAGACAAAACAATAATTCAGTATCCAACAGCACAGATTCACAAATTAGACTTCTTTATTACATTTTGAAACCGATGTACGATAAGGTTAACGATGTAACTCATACACTTACATATCTATATATATGTATACACATATGCATACTAGGTTTTTACGTATATTAAAAAAATATGAATACGTATTCCGAACTAATAAGGACAATTGGTTAATTAAGACCAGGCACGATCAAAATGAATTGGAAGAATTGGAGATATGTAATATTCCTCTACATTGGAATTTAAATACGTACTTGTGTATTTTCACGGATGGTCACCGTACCCGGATCGATAAAGACGGGTGGTTTATTGTTAACGTCTACGATAGTGATATTGACCAGAACTTCGGCCGTTCTTTGGATTTCCGTTCCACTATCGATCGCTATAACGTTCAAGCTGTATCTTGTAGTCTTCGGTGAAGTCAAATCTGGATCTAAATTGGAACCCGGTGCAACTCTAATTACACCTTTTTCTGGACTAATCACAAATTTATCACCTGCGCCGCTTTGAATTCGATAAACTAATTTATTGTTGGGTGAAGATAAATCCTTATCCCAAGCTTTGACCTGCAATAAATATATTTTCCCATTATAATCTGTCCTAATGATTTCTATTATTAACGGACTGTGAATTTTCATGCATTCATAGAAAATTTAAAAATGCAAATCTAAAATTGTCACAGAATAATGCGAAACAATCTATAAGATACCCTAAGTACAATACTTTCTCTATGATACTTGGCAGGTGAAACGATTTTCTACCAACTTTTTCAGAAAAATCCACAGTTTAATTGTTATGAATAAAATTTTACACAAATAATTAATTGATACGTAAATGCTGTAATAGATACAATGGTGTGTAAATACCTTTAGCTACTATACATACTACTAAAGTTTATTCAACTTTAAAATAAGTTTCATTGCTATAAATTAAGGAACAATTTTACTATAGAACGTAACACGTTGTTGTTACTAAATACAAATCGAATAGCTTAAACAATATCGATATCCAATAATAGTTATTTAACAAATATTTAATTAAGCTGGCATTAAAATTTGGAAATTAACCAATGGTATATACCTGTACTACACTGGTACCTCCAGGCAGGTCTTCAGGGATGCTTTTCATGTACAACGTTCTCTCAAATGCAGGTGGATTGTCATTGATGTCCTTTAGATAAATAATTAATGGCGCATCTGAGCTCAAACTTGGAGTACCCATATCCCTAGCCCGTACCGTCAATCTCAATGGACGTACTGATGTTTCCTTGTGTCCTTGACTAATAGGCAAGGCTTCATAATCCAAGGGCATCGTGGGGATAATTATGCCGCGCTTTGAATCGATACTAAAATTCCGTGAAAATTCTCCCGATACCAAGGCATACGTCACTTCGCTGTTCTTCGTACCTGTTACAAATTTGACGAAAAAACGCTTGGATTTTTTAATAGCAACATTAATACCGATTTATGTATCGTAGATTGAATATTTTACTTAAAATGTATGTACACTGTTTTGTATTATTTTGTGTGTTCGAACGAGTAATAAATTCGTTCGTGTGTCTTTTAAATCCTCTTAATGTGCACGATGATGCACGCGTCATGAAAAAATGAACAGACTTATTCCTTAACCTAATATACGTATCGACGAAAGTAAGTTTCAAACCATTCAAATCGATGTCAAACGCTTCGACGATTAAAGGCGATTGGAAATGATCTTCGTTCTCCAGAAGCACTGCTTCGTATTTGTTTTGTAGAAATATAGGAGCATTGTCGTTAACATCCTTCACATTGACGACCAATTGGACAGTATTGCGATTACCTTTGCCAAGATCATCTCTCGCCTCAACGGTTAAATAATGTCGAGATACTAGTTCTCGATCGAAGCTTGGTCCCGGTTCTTTAACCGTGATTAGTCCTGTTAGAGGATCCATCGATAACCTGCAATTAGTAAAAGGAAATTATGGTGTTACATGACATTGAGGTAAAAGCGTTGGTAATATTTCGTATACTTTCGTTTACAATTCCATAAATTAATAATATACTCTTCTTTAACTTTTACTAAACTAATCATTTTAAAAGTGACTGTTTTGCTTCTTTTTTTTTCAATTTTGAGGATAGCCCTGGATGTAATTATAAATCTAAGACTGTCTGCCAATTCTGGATGTCTGGTAATCTCAACTTGAAACATCAATTTGAATGATTTCGTGTTGTAAAGCTTACACATGAGCAATACTGCCTCCTAAATTGGTGTATCTAATTCCACGTGTTCCAAAATTCCCGCTATCTTCGTCCAAGGCTTGAACCCATGCCACCGTAGTGCCGACGGCGCAATTTTCCGGAATCGATACCTCATACATGTCCTCCGTGAACTCTGGATAATTATCGTTCTGGTCTTTTATGAAAACGACTACCGGCACTTTACTCTGCTTCGGTGCCACTGTTACCACTTCCTTTGCGATTAACGTGAAATTTACCTCTGAAATTAAGAAATTATTTTTCACGAACAAAAGCAAAACAGAGTTACTTTGAATAAACTTAGAATAGGAAATATAATTGTTGATATTGTACGAGACGATGTGGCAGAGGATTTAAAATTTTAGAAGCTTGTACTCATAGAGAAGAGAAAGATGCAATTAACATAAGACCGAAGATCGATATATCCGACGTAAAATAAACTTTTCTATTGGCGAGCATTTGATATTGCAAGTGAGTCATCCCATTGCATGTAGCCAGAAGAATCGATTTGCATTTCTAACTTCATAGCAAAGGAATACTTGGAAACATATCATTTACGTGGAATTTGTATAGATATACAAAAAAAAAAACACATTAACTACTCGTAAATATGAAAACAAACGTTTGTATTTTACATTAACGTGAGTGATTTTAAAGATTGTATGGATTAAAGATTGTAAATATTTATCAGCTCTTTCCTTATCACTTTGTATAAATTAATGCAGCAAACAGTAAAAGTCAATTATGAGTTGTTATTAAATTTAAATAAAGGAAGAGTTATATAAAACAATTGCGATATATTGTAAGTAAAACAAATGTCAAAATCAGCGAAATAACTCTCTGATCAGAAATAATTGTTTTTGTTTAAGCATAAGACGTGTAGCGTAAATTTCAGTTCAAAAATTGTTAAATATACCTATACACCTATATAATCTTGGTTTCATTTCTTAAAATTAAACCGTAGTACATTGCTGTCACGCATTAATTTTATACAATTTCAATAAAGAAATCGATGAAAGAATGATTGAATAATTATTTGAAATACCTGATCTACTTTCAAAATCTAGTTTGCTGGAGTTTTTGACGCGTATAAGAAATGGAGCTTCGTTAATCCCTCTCGACGGAGTCACGTCGAATATTCCGTCATCGCCGTCAATAAACATTTTAAACGTACCATTAGTTCCCTGAAAAAGTAAAATAAATCTTCATAGAATAAACGAGCCCGTCAGAATTTTACCCAGGACATTAAAGAAATTCGTATTTTACATAATTTAAAAAATTATGCTATAAGTTTGGTGAACTGCTTCATCGCTCAAGTGAAGGTAAAAGTAAAAGTAAAGAATTTATAGCTATTCCTGCTACCTAAGAGATGAATAACGTTAACAGTGCGAAGTTTCGTACGTAACAGTGTTATATGCATATTATATAATGCAAGAATTTGGATGGTAAATTTTCTAAAGTTCTTCGTGGATCGAAGTTAATTGTGAAACATCATATAAATCGCGAATTAGTAGATGCAGTAAAACTGTTAAACGAGAAAAAAATCTAACAAAACGGAATAAAAATTTCGCAAAGTTTTGAAGTTCAAAATTCGACGAATTACAAATAAGGAAGAAAACATAGGAAAGGAAAATATTGCAATTGATCTTGCGAATATTTGACTTAA
Organism: Bombus pyrosoma; assembly: GCF_014825855.1. NCBI lineage: Eukaryota > Metazoa > Arthropoda > Insecta > Hymenoptera > Apidae > Bombus > Bombus pyrosoma. Next base: position 7,273,289 of record NC_057773.1, on the reverse strand, counting down.
AATTGGAAAGATCGATAGAAGAATATCTCTTCTTTCGTCGATATCAGATGTTAGTACTAAACCATAAAGTAGAATAAAATCTTATTTTGGAATGGAAAGCAATAA